>NC_136262.1:140799947-141104947 GCF_964187855.1 Myxine glutinosa | reverse complement strand
GCGTCAAATCGACCACTTGGACCAGCAGCCGACCTCTGTGCGTGAATAGCAGCAGGCTATTGTCACTGCATGGCAAGCGATTCCTGTCCAAACCTTGGCAAATCTCGTGGACAGCATGCCTCAACGTGTACGTGCTCTCCTGAATGCTCGTGGAGGTTACACGAAGTACTGAACTGTAATTTTACTGTCCGTAATACCAGTCGTAATTTGACTTTTGTTTGTGTTAAAAAAAATTTGGGCTAATGTGCAAAATAAAGAGATACTTCTGGAAAACGTACAGAAGTTTAACACAGTACTGTCCATGAATTGAGTTCGATATCAGTTGACATCACTTTCAAGGATCAATTTATTTGTTTCGAAATGTCAAATCTGGTTTTTTTCTTTTAAAGGTCATATTAACAAAATCTAGAATAATTTCAACATAATTCCAATGAACTTTTGGTTCTAAGACATCTTGAAAAGTAAGTTCACCCCCACAAAAAAAATATTCCATATTAAATGCCAAGTCTGTATATATATATATACACACACACACACACAGGCTCCTCAAGCGGCCCTCGAACCCTGTCAGTCGTCGAACGGGTCCTCGAGTCTCTGAGCAGGAAACCACGCCTGGGCGCGAAGTCGTTCGCCGCCAGCTGCCGACGCGATGTGAACCAGCCGGCGCTCCCTCCTCGACCTTCCTGCTCGGCTGCACCGAGCCCCGATGTTCCTCTCAGGTGCACACTGTACCAAGTGCAACCACCACGAGCCAACAGCAAAAGAGAGAGAGTTGCGTCCTCCTTTCCCGCAGCCCGGAACAGGGAAAGCGAAAATGAGACCAGGACAAGGGAGAGTATAACTGCGACCAGCCCGGGATAGAAAGAGAGAGAGAAGTGCATCCGCCCACAATCAAACTCAGCGCAAGAGAGAGCGAAAATGGCGGGACGTGTCCTTTTTGTCCCTGGCGCTAGAATGTTCTCTCTGACGTCGCCCGCGCTCTAATAAAAGAGCGCCATCGCATCAGTCTCGGGCTATCAATCACTCCTTTCAGGGCGGGGCCTCACTGCCCTTCTTGATGCCTCTTGAGATGGCTTGGCTGTTTGGCGTCAGTGGTAATATTCGAATCCGGTCGGCGATCGTGGGGTTTAATTTTGGTGCTGAATGCATGGCTGGTGTTGTAAGTGTCATAAGGAATGATGGGAAAATCACAGAGGCAATTTACACACTGGGAAAGTTACCTTTATACCCTAACTAATTAGCATAGCTCCACCCCTTGCATGGAGACAAATATACACTTACACGGACATCCAGGCCTAACTTAGTTACAGGAAGGTTTCTTCTTCTTCGCGACAGTCAGAACACACTACCCTATACAAACTTACCTGGCCTAAGGTATTCCATGGCTACCCCTACAAATGTAACACAGCCCCCCCCCCCTTCCCCCGGAACCGTAGCTCCTACAAGGTTCACTGGCAGGCGTTACCGTTCCAGCCTTAACACTTACTGACTCGCACTTAATTACCCTATGAAAGAAATTAGGAGGGGCTGTGGGAAGCGAGCCAAAGATAACTTATTAAGCACTCTTTGCACGTGAATAATTTTCCTTCTGCCCTCCCCCCACCCCCCTCCCTCAAAACGGAGGGGCCTGTCAAAGCCACCCCCCACCCCCAAAGGATGGATATGTAGTATATCTTTCCCCTCCCTCTCCCCTCATCTCCCCTTCCCTACCCCTTCCACTCCCTTCTCCCTCTCCCGCTTCCTCCCCCCCCGGCAACGACCGGTACTCCTGCTAATATGTATATATACATATATAGAGATATATAGATATACAGATAGATACATAGATAGATATAAAGATAGATTTATATAAATATATATATATATATATATATATATATATACGGTATATATATATATTTATATATATATATATATATATATATATATATATTGTTACGGCCCGCGGATAAGGATGTTGGTTTGCCGAGCGGATGGCACCGCGGCCTAACAGTTACCCCGATTAACCCGATCCCCGAACGTTGGCCGGGTCACGCCACAGCTATTCAATAGGGAAAAGACTAAGGCGACACGGATGTGAAGAAGGAGAAGACAAAAAGGTTGGAAATACGAATATAATTTATTTGCTATTTACAGGCTCAAAAAAACCAAGGAGAAGGAAAGATAAGAAAATAATTTACAGAAGATATTAGAGACACAGTGAAAATACTAGCTTATCTAGCAGGCTTAACTTATTCCCAGGGACAAGACAAAAGACAGACTACGAACACACTTACACGGGGGATGATGATAGGAATGGCAGGAGGTGGATGGCTGGAGGGAGAGGGAGGTCCAATGGGTCCTGCAGCACGATCGGCGCGTTGGGCAGCCGCCGTTCCTTCGCGGCCCTGCTCCAAAACGTCCGTCCAGGCCCCAAGCTGCTGTGGCTGCAGTTTCGGTGGCTCAAGCTTCTGTTGATGCAGCCGCGGTGGCTCATGCTGCTCTCTTCAGGGATCCCTTACTCAACTCTCTTCTCGGTGATCTCTTCGCCGCCACTCTTGTCATGGACCTCCCTTGTCATGGACCTCCCTTGTCATGGACCTCCTTATGCAACTCCTGACCACTCTTGCGCGCGCGCTTTTATAACGCCTCCGGCGATCAAGCCGCCGGCCTTCAGGACACGCCCATCGGTGTGCTCACCTCGGCCCTGGTTGGTCGCGCGACCCTCTGGCTCCGCCCTTGATGACGACGGGCGGGCACGTCTTTCTTCCCCGACCCTGCCTCGTGGCCAATGGTGGTTGAAGAAAACCGCCCAAAATGCAGTTGGCCATTTAAATGAAATGAAAGGGGATCTACTCTTATTTTACTTGGTGCAATGGAGTATTTAAATTAATGGGAGACACAGCCTTACCCTAACACACATAATAAGGATATAAGCTACTGAACAAGGGTATTATAGTGTCCTTCAATGTATGCTTTATGGAATTAACTACCGGAACGCCCTTTGACCTTTATACAACAGACTGGAGGCAGGAAGGCGATATTCAAGCAATATTACACAACAATTGGTATACAATACAACACAATCAAAAAAAACTCAATCCTCATATCCGCAACACTGCACCCTCCTCCTCTTAGGCACGCCCCGGGCCTATAACTTTAATTTAGTGTGACACGTAGGTGTAGTTCCCTCTACTTTTAACCTGACCCTGAGTGCGACAGTTTTAAAACATAAATAAATATGTCCCGCTGCTCCATTGCACCCTACCTAACAGACTCACGCCCACAGCTAACCGAATTGCGGAATGGTCTTCGAACTATACACTTATGGTGGGGAGCATTATTTACAATGACTCTGCTTTTATTTACAAAACTAACCCAGGACCTGGGATTGTTCTTTCTGGGGGGGAGACAGTCTGCTCTGCATCAATGCACCATGAAAGCACCCAAAACGCACCAACACACCCTCAAGCACTAATCGGTGCACAGTCATCATTGTTTCTGAATAAAAATAAACCAACAACCCCTAACCCTGCAGGTGGTCTCTTGCTCTTTGGCTCCCTCTGCTGGCTATTACTATTTCTTCCAGTTGTTGTCATCTTCTTTGCTGGCGGCCTATTTGCACTATTAAAATGCACCCAACGTGTCCATTTTTATTTATTTTATTTCTGGCCCACAGGGCCGACTAGTGTGGTTCACCTGTGGGGCATCGGTGCCCTGTGATCAAGGTCCGCCAGCAAGATTTCAGGCCTTCATGGCCGGTTCCAGCAGAGGGGCCATGCCCCAACCCATGGGGTCCATAAGTGGTGCTCGGCCACAGACGTGTGGTCCATAATGTGGTGCATCGATGCAGACAGCTGTGGTTGCGAGAGTTTCGGGCGCACAATGGCGGACTCACGCACGCTCCCCTCGGCGCCCAGTGGCGCACAGTCCTCGTGTGGGAGACAAAGGGGGGGGGGGGAGGACAGGTGAGCGAGGGGTAAGGTCACAAGGGTACACATCAATAAAGGCAATGCAAGGCGAGGTGTGTATGGAGACGGAGCGGAGAAAAGCTCGTCCCTACCGTACGCCCCCCCCACATGTGACGTACACTACCCTTGCCCTTACCCCATATGTACAAAATCTACACATTACAAATTCGTCACTAATGTCTCATCTTCCCCATATTTCCCCTACACCAAATTCGTCTTCACTCCCTCTACTTCAAAATTTGCCATCACCAATTCCTCATCAATTCTCATAAGGAGGGAGAGATGGAACATAAGCACAATGTCACACCCACGTCATGATGCGTCTCACATTCCAAACATTTGCATCAAAAATAATTAAAACAACCTGGCATGGTGTGGAGGTACGTCATCTCAGGTGAGTGCATGTAGATGGTGCGAGGAGACTTCAATCCTAACTATCCTCTAAATGACTTTAACACACTTTACACTACCCGGGGTCTTTCCCTGCCAATCCATTGGCCAACTTACACTATGGGTTCTAAAAACCAATTCCCATTGACCAAACTGTGGTGCTTCTCAATTTGGGGTCTCACTCCCCCGATTCATCTCCCGGTGCCCTTGCACAATTTCTGGGCTGAGACGTGTAGCTCTCCCAGCAGGTCTACCCACCTGCACACCTCCACCACTGTAGTTTCCACCCGAGCTTACCTGCTCCTTAACCTAACCTATCTACTGGGGAAGGCCCCTCCTGGCTCGGTCACCCCTCGGTGCCCTCTGGCACTGGGCTACCCGGGTCCGTCCTCCGGATCCTCGGGCCCCATCCACAACAACTCTACCGGCTCCCAGAGCCCACCTGCGGCCTCACCTGGCTGACATCCTCACAGTGGTGGAGTGCCCAAACCAACTACACACACTAACAGGCTACACGCCCAGCCATTTCCACAACACTAATGCACCCATCCAAATACCATTCTTTCACCCGCACCACAGATGCCAATATCCAACCACAATTTACCTATACCCTCTACCTAACACTTACACTACCCTCCCTGGGTATTCGTGATGGGGGTCCATCCTTCCCCCATTTACACCTTCGCACCATCCACTCCACTCCATAGTTTCCATCATACTCACTCCACGACCATCCATTCCAATACTCCATATATTCCACACTCCATGTATTCCACACTCCATGTATTCCACACTCCATGTATTCCACACTCCATGTATTCCACACTCCATGTATTTCACACAACCATTCTCCATTCACCTGTTGTTGCACACCTGTGTAATCACACCTGGTGCCACCTGCACCCTCCTTCCTCCCAGGACCATTCGGTCAATACAACACTCATCACCATCACTCACTCATACACTGCTCCACACACCTGTCCATTTGCACACCTCTGCAATCACACCTGTTCCTCACACACTTTTCACAATACACTTCTGTACACCTCCAACACTCACACGGCATCATCTAAACTACCTGTTGCCCTGCTAACTTAGTGCTCCCCGTCTTCCCTTTAAACTAAGCACATACCACGTCATTATCATCCACACTAATCTACCTGCGTCCCCACTACAGGTATCCTTGTCACTACCTAACCTTAACGTTACCTAAGGTCATCTTCTAGGTCCCTACACATTATCCAAACCCTCCCGGGCTAGTTTTCACTGCCATAAACCCCATAAAACTAGTGCTCCTTTGCCCCCGCTGTGAGGGATGACAGAGTTGCCATCCCACCACATCGGGGCATTTTTCACTACCAATTTTGCTCACCAAATTCCAGCCAATCAAAAATTTGCCAATCACTACCAATCCTCTGCCAATCATCACTCTGCCAATCCTTTGCCAATCATCAAATTTTGTTTTTCTAATTTCGGGGCCAAAACACTATCCTCGTCATCACAGTCTACTTACTAGTGCCTCTCGGTGCGCCAATTCACTTCCAAAGCTCGGCTTCGTAAAGCCGAGCAATGAATGCGGGTTGTTTGGTGCCGGCGGCTGGATGCGTCCGACACTCGGTGAAGGGAAGGAGGTTTACTCGGGCCGAGATCCCACGCACCACCTCGGCACAGAGCCATCCAATGGCCCGATCTCGACCCGATCTCGACGCCTCAACAAAAAGGGGTCGCCATGACGACCCTTCCTATCGGGCTGCCCGCTCCGCCTAGTGGAGCACGGACGCGGCCGTTCAAAGCGAGGCCCAGCGTGGATCGCGTTCGGCGGTTCTTTCGAAACCGCCGTGGTTCGGATCCCCGCTGGCCCTCGCGGCACGCGAAGCTGCCCGACGCGCACCGAGGGCCTGATTCGGCTATACGTCGCTCTAACTGCTAACCCGGTTACCATCGATGCCTCACCTGCATGCTTACACCCCGCAGCCCGTTCCTTGCTCATACATCCAGCTGTCCCCATGCTCCTCGTCATTGCACCTTCTCTTACACACCCAGGTACACTCATTCCGCTCACAGACTTGGTCACACACCTGACCACCGAACACCTTGGCACACACTCGTCGTTCGCACACCTCACCAACACACCTCTTCGCGCCCCCTCCTTGGTCACCTCCTCTGTGACAATCACAGGTGTGCTCTCACTTGCACATCCAACCACGTGCCTCACGACCAACTCAAGTGTGCATTCCCACACACGCTCTACCATTCCAGGTGTGCATCCTTCCATTCCAGGTGTACATCCTCGCTCACCTGCCACCACCAACTCACGCTCCGTGTCACTCTTACTACTCTCACCACCACTCTCGGTCGCACATTCACCCTTACTCTCGACAGCGCACTCTTTCCCCATGCACCCGTCCGTTACACACCTTTCTCGCGCATCCTCTTGCGCACACTCTCCCGTTACATCCTCTGTAACACTCACCACAGGTGTGCATTCTCCCTTACTTTTGACAGCGCACTCTTTCCTCATGCACCTGTCCGTTACACACCTTTCTCGCGCATCCTCTTGCGCACACTCTCCCGTTACTTCCTCCGTAACACTCACCACAGGTGTACACTCTCTTGTTACATCCTCTGTAACACTCCCCACTCCGCGCTTCCATGTGCCCCCTTGCACACGCGCTACGACCAACTCAAGTGTGCATTCCCACACACGCTCTACCATTCCAGGTGTGCATCCTTCCATTCCAGGTGTACATCCTCGCTCACCTGCCACAACCAACTCCCGCTCCGTGTCACTCTCACTACTCTCACCTCCACTCTCGGTCGCGCACTCACCCTTACTCTTGCCAGCGCACTCTTTCCTCATGCACCCGTCCGTTACACACCTTTCTCGCGCACACTCTTGCGCACACTCTCCCGTTACTTCCTCCGTAACACTCACCACAGGTGTACACTCTCTCGTTACATCCTCTGTAACACTCACCACTCCGCGCTTCCATGTGCCCCCTCGCACACGCGCTACGACCAACTCACTCTCGACAGCACACTCACTCCTTGGCGCGCACTTTTTCCTCACACACCCCAGAGTCGGACATTCTCGCACACCTCCTCCTTCGCACACCGTACCTGTCGCACACTTCACCAACGGCCTCTCACGAACACCCGGATCCAAATCAACCCCCAAGCCGACTGAAGCTCCCCTCACATCATATACATTTCCTCGTATATCGCCACTCACCTTGGCACCTCGTCTCCGCACCTCCTTCGCCACCTGCAAACTCTTTATTTGGTTAGCGAGCACATCATCACGATTTGAGCACCGACCTTGCACATATTCCATCACCTCCTCCTGTATTTCTCTCTTAGTTTCCGTCCGTCTCTTTTTAATTTCACTCACCCCCTCTTCCACCTTCTCTAATTTTTCCTTCACCTCTTTTATTTCCCGGTGCGTCTCCTCAATTTCGTCCTCTAAGGCTACCTTGACCGTTTCTATGTGCGTCCTCACCTGCCGGTCCTTCGTCTCCATTACCTCTGTCACCTCGTCCAACCTCATTGTCAGGCCCTCACGTACCATCTGACATTGCCTCTGTGTCGCTATCAAGTCGTCCTTGATGTCTCTTTGTGTCGCTTTCAACCCTCCGAGTACCGCAGTGTTCTTTTGTACCTGCTCCACTAACTCCGTCTGTCCCACCGTCAGCTGTTCCACCTCCTCCGTCAGATCTTCTATTCCCCCCTGTAACCTAGCCGTTCCATTTCTCACCTCTTTCTCCATACGCTTTTCACCTCGCTTTACCTCCTCGTGTACCCCCGAGACCTCCTCACTTACACCTCGTCGTATCTCCTCTTTCATCTCCTCCATCTCTTTTGTAGATGCCACTCTCATCTGTCCTAATTCATCCCTCTGAGCATCCAATTTGGCTTCTACCCCGATTTTCACCTCCTCTAGCTGCTCTCCCATTTGTTTAATTTCTCGGGCGGATTGCTCCCCTATTTCCCGCAATTTGTTTTCCATCTTGTTTTCTAACCCCTCTAACCCATTTTTCACCCCCTCTATTTGATTCTCCTGGGCAGCCATTCTATTTTCCACCCCCGTTAACCCATGTTTCACCCCTTCTATCCCATTGTCTAACCCCTTAAATTTCTTGTCTAACCCCTCAAATTTCTTGTCTAACTCCTCACCGGTACCCCTCGCTTCGTCCCTCATTGCTCCCATTTGGCCCTCCAATCGCTCACCCTGAGCATCCATCCGGTTCCCCATTTGTCCCATTTGTCCCTCCAATCGCTCACCCTTAGCATCCATCCGGTTCCCCATTTGTCCCATTTTGGCTTCTAGCCTGTCCATAAGGGCCCCCATTTGTAACAAAAAAAGGTTCGAATCCACCGGTGGCGCTGCTACGGTCGCGGTCGCCGTAGCCATGTGCGAGGCGCCATTTTGCGCGCCTGAAACCTCGTGCGCGAGAGCGCCATTTTGCGCGCCTGACACCTCCTCAACCACCTCCTCATTGCCCTCCTCCACATACATTTCCCCGAGGTCCTGGGTCGATTCTACTCCGTCTATCTCTCCCACCGACATCCCGTCGCCTTGACCAGCCATGGCGCGATTTCAAAATTCGGGTTTTGTAAAACAAACCAAATTTCAGTGACTTGTAATTTTGAGCGCGTTAAGCGTGCTTCGGGTCCGACCCCGCTCCCGACACCAATTGTTACGGCCCGCGGATAAGGATGTTGGTTTGCCGAGCGGATGGCACCGTGGCCTAACAGTTACCCCGATTAACCCGATCCCCGAACGTTGGCCGGGTCGCGCCACAGCTATTCAATAGGGAAAAGACTAAGGCGACACGGATGTGAAGAAGAAGAAGACAAAAAGGTTGGAAATACGAATATAATTTATTTGCTATTTACAGGCTCAAAAAAACCAAGGAGAAGGAAAGATATGAAAATAATTTACAGAAGATATTAGAGACACAGTGAAAATACTAGCTTATCTAACAGGCTTAACTTATTCCCAGGGACAAGACAAAAGACAGACTACGAACACACTTACACGGGGGATGATGATAGGAATGGCAGGAGGTGGATGGCTGGAGGGAGAGGGAGGTCCATCGGGTCCTGCAGCACGATCGGCGCGTTGGGCAGCCACCGTTCCTTCGCGGCCCTGCTCCAAAACGTCCGTCCAGGCCCCAAGCTGCTGTGGCTGCAGTTTCGGTGGCTCAAGCTGCTGTTGATGCAGCTGCGGTGGCTCAAGCTGCTCTCTTCAGGGATCCCTTACTCAACTCTCTTCTCGGTGATCTCTTTGCCGCCACTCTTGTCATGGACCTCCCTTGTCATGGACCTCCCTTGTCATGGACCTCCTTACGCAACTCCTGACCACTCTTGCGCACGCGCTTTTATAACGCCTCCGGCGATCAAGCCGCCGGCCTTCAGGACATGCCCATCGGTGTGCTCACCTCGGCCCTGGTTGGTCGTGCGACCCTCTGGCTCCGCCCTTGATGACGACGGGCGGGCACGCCTTTCTTCCCCGACCCTGCCTCGTGGCCAATGGTGGTTGAAGAAAACCGCCCAAAATGCAGTTGGCCATTGAAATGAAATGAAAGGGGATCTACTCTTATTTTACTTGGTGCAATGGAGTATTTAAATTAATGGGAGACACAGCCTTACCCGAACACACATAATAAGGATATAAGCTACTGAACAAGGGTATTATAGTGTCCTTCAATGTATGCTTTATGGAATTAACTACCGGAACGCCCTTTGACCTTTATACAACAGACTGGAGGCAGGAAGGCGATATTCAAGCAATACTACACAACAATTGGTATACAATACAACACAATCAAAAAAAACTAAATCCTCATATCCGCAACAATATATATATATATATATATATATATATATATATATATATATACACAGTATATATATATATACAGTATATATATATATATTTATATATACTGTATATATAGATATATATATATATATTACACAACAATATATATATATATATATATATACAGTATATATATATATGTATAGTGTATATATATATATATATATATATATATATATATATAGATATATATATATATATATATATATATATATATATATATATATATATATATATACAGTGGAACCTTGACTTACGAGTGCCCCAACTTACGAGTTTTTCAAGATACGAGCCGTCGCTCCGGCGGTTTATTGCTTTGAGATGCGAGCCGAGATCCGAGTTACGAGCTTTCGCCACCCGGTCACGTGGTTATCTTGCCGTTCAAGTACAGTATCTTTGTCGTATAGCGCTGCATTTTAGTTTTCGCATTTCGGTTATTTTGAGTTTTGCCGCCAGGTGGGTTCTGGTCACGTGGTTATCTTGCCTGCCGTGCACGTACAGTATCTCTATCGTATAGCGCTGCATTTTAGTTTTCGCATTTCGGTTATTTTGAGTTTTGCCGCCAGGTGGGTTCTGGTCACGTGGTTATCTTGCCTGCCGTGCACGTACAGTATCTCTATCGTATAGCGCTGCATTTTAGTTTTCGCATTTCGGTTATTTTGAGTTTTGCCGCCAGGTGGGTTCTGGTCACGTGGTTATCTTGCCTGCCGTGCACGTACAGTATCTCTATCGTATAGCGCTGCATTTTAGTTTTCGCATTTCGGTTATTTTGAGTTTTGCCGCCAGGTGGGTTCTGGTCACGTGGTTATCTTGCCTGCCGTGCACGTACAGTATCTCTATCGTATAGCGCTGCATTTTAGTTTTCGCATTTCGGTTATTTTGAGATGCAATCCTCATATCTATATATGAGGGGGGAGGGGGAGGGGGGAGGGGGAGGGGGGAGAAGAGTGGGAGGGGGGAGGGGATGGGGGAGGGGAGTGGGAGGGGGGAGGGGAGTGGGAGGGGGAGGGGGGGCTTCGCCCGGGTTGAATAAGAATAATACAAATATATGATGAAAAGAACATGTATATTTTAGAGCAATATCACAGTACATTTCCTGCATGACGTTTTGTCAATTTTCAATTTCTCAAAACCTCTTGGTGTACAACATTTCTGGTTTTCTTACTTGGTGCCAAGACATAAAGATTGCTTGGTTTTCCAACCCTCGAGCAGCCCACGTACAGCTGGCCATGGGAAGTACCCGACATTGCCGGGCGGGGCAAGGGAGGGGAGGAGGATGGGGAGGGGAGGGGAACGGGGGAGGAGGGGAGGAGAGGGTGGGGAGGGGAGAAGAGGGGGGCAAGGGAGAAGAGGGGGGCAGGGGAGAAGAGGGGAGGAGGGGAGAAGAGGGGGGAGGGGAGAAGAGGAGGGAGGGGGAGGAGAGGGGAGAAGAGGAGGGAGGGGAGGGGAGGAGGATGGGGAGGGGAGGGGAACGGGGGAGGAGGGGAGGAGAGGAGGGGAGGCGAGGGTGGGGGGGGAGGCGAGGGTGGGGGGGGAGGGGAGGCGAGGGTGGGGGGGGAGGGGAGGCGAGGGTGGGGGGTAAGGGGAGGCGAGGGGGGGGAGGGGGAGGAGAGGGTGGGGGGAGGGGTGGAGAGGGTGGGAGGGGAGGAGAGGGTGGGGGGGAGGGGAGGAGAGGGTGGCGGGGGGAGGAGAGGGTGGGGGGGAGGGGAGGAGTGGGGGGGGAGGGGAGAAGTGGGGGGGAGGGGAGGAGGGGGGAGGGGAGGAGTGGGGGGGGGAGGAGTGGGGGGGAGGGGAGGAGTGGGGGGGGAGGGGAGGAGAGGAGTGGGGGGGGGGAGGAGAGGAGTGGGGGGGGAGGAGAGGAGTGGGGGGGGGGAGGGGAGAAGAGGGGGAGAGGGGAGGAGTGGGGGGAGGGGAGAAGAGGAGAGGGGAGAAGAGGAGGGAGGGGGAGGAGGCGAGGGGAGGAGGATAGGGGAACGGCTAGCTTGGCAAGCGATAGCAGGATTTTTATTTTTACCTCAATGAGGGCTATATAATTATATAGTCCGTGCTTGGAGCCTTCAAGTTCAACATAGTTTTTTTATGAAAAATAATGCAGATGTATAACAATCCACCAATGCAAGTTCAGAAATGAATGCAGATCCTTTACTTTGCGATACAAACGCAATTCCCGCCATTTACACTCACGGTCAAGGCCTCCAGAGTGATCGCGCCTCTTCTTCCTCCTTCAACTTCGTCTCACTTCTTTCACTCAAAATGCACGAAATTCTGCCGCATGAAATTATGTAGAGGCCTCGTCGGGGGGATATAAGGTAGATAAGGAAGGCGTTTGTAACAGAAGAATCAAAATAAACGTAGAAGTACAAAAGGAAATTGGAGCTATTCTGGACCCACAGCCAAACCCGACAAACCATTGCAATACACCCCGAACGTCTAGCGCCGCCACAAACTACACCATGGAATTGCAGCTGGCGCGGTTTTTTTTAAACCATTGATATTAAAATAAAACGTAGCCTAAAACCACCGGGATTTTATGCTGATTCCGAATCTGTGTCTAAAACTTTTCTCCGATGTGTAGTTCTTGAGTTTTAAGCGGACATCCAGACAGACACACATATATACACACACACAGACACTCCTCCTTTATATATAGAGATATATATATATATATACAGTGGAACCTTGACTTACGAGTGCCCCAACTTACGAGTTTTTCGAGATACGAGCCGTCGCTCGGGCGGTTTATTGCTTTGAGATGCGAGCCGAGATCTGAGTTACGAGCTTTCGCCACCCGGTCACGTGGTTATCTTGCCGTGCAAGTACAGTATCTGCCGTATATCGCTGCATTTTTGTTTTCGCATGTTGGTTATTTTGAGTTTACGCCACCAGGTGGGTTCTGGTCACGTGGTTATCTTGCCGTGCAAGTACAGTATCTCTGACGTATATCGCTGCATTTTTGTTTTCGCATGTTGGTTATTTTGAGTTTACGCCACCAGGTGGGTTCTGGTCACGTGGTTATCTTGCCGTGCAAGTACAGTATCTCTGACGTATATCGCTGCATTTTTGTTTTCGCATGTTGGTTATTTTGAGTTTACGCCACCAGGTGGGTTCTGGGTCACGTGGTTATCTTGCCGTGCAAGTACAGTATCTCTGACGTATATCGCTGCATTTTTGTTTTCGCATGTTGGTTATTTTGAGTTTACGCCACCAGGTGGGTTCCGGTCACGTGGTTATCTTGCCGTGCAAGTACAGTATCTCTGACGTATATCGCTGCATTTTTGTTTTCGCATTTTGGTTATTTTGGAAAATTTCTTAGTTTTAACCATGGGGCCTAAGAAAGTGAGTGCCAAGTGCAGTGCTGAGAAGAAGAAGAGGATGATGAGCTTGGCTATAAAACACGCAATCGTCGAACAACATGAGCGAGGTGTGCGTGTTGTCGACTTGGTGAGGCGGATGTGAAGGCAGCTGAAGATTTTATTATAACTTTTGCCGAACTGATAGAAGCCGAACGATACATCCCCCAGCAAATCTTCAACTGTGACGAGACAGGGCTCTTCTGGAAAAAGATGCGAGGAGGACGTATATAACGGCAGAGGAGAAGAGCATGCCAGGCCACAACTTGTTCAGAGTGCCGGCGATAGCTCGCCTTCTCTTTGTGGAAAACACGGTACTGAGAAGAAGAAGAGGATGATGTGCTTGGATATAAAACACGCAATCGTCGAAAAACATGAGCGAGGTGTGCGTGTTGTCGACTTGGTGAGGGGGATGTTGAAGGCAGCTGAAGATTTTATTATAACTGAGAAGAAGAAGAGGATGATGTGCTTGGATATAAAACACGCAATCGTCGAAAAACATGAGCGAGGTGTGCGTGTTGTCGACTTGTGAGGCGGATGTGAAGGCAGCTGAAGATTTTATTATAACTTTTGCCGAACTGATAGAAGCCGAACGATACATCCCCCAGCAAATCTTCAACTGTGACGAGACAGGGCTCTTCTGGAAAAAGATGCCGAGGAGGACGTATATAATGGCAGAGGAGAAGAGCATGCCAGGCCACAACTTGTTCAGAGTGCCGGCGATAGCTCGCCTTCTCTTTGTGGAAAACACGGTGAGATCCTTAACATCCAACAACTAATGGGACGCAAACGGGGCGCCCAGTTTAGCGGTACACACATTGATGAATCACCCTGCCTGTGATTCACCCATGACAGGTTATAGCTGGGTCGGGATTCAAACCCAGGCTGGACAGTTTAGACTTTAGAGTCAAGTGTGCGTACCTCCAGTCCAGGCCATCCTGCCAACTTGTATGCTGCATACAGGTGAAATATAAAGCGCGAGATATTTTTATATATACTGTATATTTAAAAAAAAATTGGTGTGGTTTTTGGCGGGCTGGAACGGATTAATAGCATTTCAATGCATTTTAATGGGGAAATTTGATTTGAGAAACGAGCAATTTGAGCTACGAGCTCGGTCACAGAACGAATTAAACTCGTAAGTCAAGGTTCCACTGTATATATATATATATATATATATATATATATATATATATATATATATATATATATATATATATATATATATATATATATATATATATATATATATATATATATATATATATATATATATATATATATATATATATATAATCGTTAGATTAAATAAGACGCGGTCGTAGCTTCAGGACGTCGATCTTTAATTGTCGACAAGCTTTCGACCAACAAAGGTCTTCTTCGACCAACAAAGGTTGGTCGAAAGCTTGTCGACAATTAAAGATCGACGTCCTGAAGCTACGTCCGCGTCTTATTTAATCTAACGATTATATATTCAATACAAATGAGACGCCCTGCTCGTACTTTGGAGTTTCAACTATTTCTTACAGTTATATATATATATATATATATATATATATATATATATATATATATATATATATATATATATATATATATATATATATATATATATATATATATATATATATATATATATATATATATTGTTGCGGATATGAGGATTGAGTTTTTTTTGATTGTGTTGTATTGTATACCAATTGTTGTGTAATATTGCTTGAATATCGCCTTCCTGCCTCCAGTCTGTTGTATAAAGGTCAAAGGGCGTTCCGGTAGTTCATTCCATAAAGCATACATTGAAGGACACTATAATACCCTTGTTCAGTAGCTTATATCCTTATTATGTGTGTTAGGGTAAGGCTGTGTCTCCCATTAATTTAAATACTCCATTGCACCAAGTAAAATAAGAGTAGATCCCCTTTCATTTAATTTCAATGGCCAACTGCATTTTGGGCGGTTTTCTTCAACCACCATTGGCCACGAGGCAGGGTCGAGGAAGAAAGGCGTGCCCGCCGTCGTCATCAAGGGCGGAGCCAGAGGGTCGCGCGACCAACCAGGGCCGAGGTGAGCACACCGATGGGCGTGTCCTGAAGGCCGGCGGCTTGATCGCCGGAGGCGTTATAAAAGCGCGCGCGCAAGAGTGGTCAGGAGTTGCGTAAGGAGGTCCATGACAAGGGAGGTCCATGACAAGAGTGGCGGCAAAGAGATCACCGAGAAGAGAGTTGAGTAAGGGATCCCTGAAGAGAGCAGCTTGAGCCACCGCGGCTGCATCAACAGCAGCTTGAGCCACCGAAACTGCAGCCACAGCAGCTTGGGGCCTGGACGGACGTTTTGGAGCAGGGCCGCGAAGGAACGGCGGCTGCCCAACGTGCCGATCGTGCTGCAGGACCCGTTGGACCTCCCTCTCCCTCCAGCCATCCACCTCCTGCCATTCCTATCATCATCCCCCGTGTAAGTGTGTTCGTAGTCTGTCTTTTGTCTTGTCCCTGGGAATAAGTTAAGCCTGTTAGATAAGCTAGTATTTTCACTGTGTCTCTAATATCTTCTGTAAATTATTTTCTTATCTTTCCTTCTCCTTGGTTTTTTTGAGCCTGTAAATAGCAAATAAATTATATTCGTATTTCCAACCTTTTTGTCTTCTTCTTCTTCACATCCGTGTCGCCTTAGTCTTTTCCCTATTGAATAGCTGTGGCGCGACCCGGCCAACGTTCGGGGATCGGGTTAATCGGGGTAACTGTTAGGCCGCGGTGCCATCCGCTCGGCAAACCAACATCCTTATCCGCGGGCCGTAACAATTGGTGTCGGGAGCGGGGTCGGACCCGAAGCGCGCTTAACGCGCTCAAAATTACAAGTCACTGAAATTTGGTTTGTTTTACAAAACCCGAATTTTGAAATCGCGCCATGGCTGGTCAAGGCGACGGGATGTCGGTGGGAGAGATAGACGGGGTAGAATCGACCCAGGACCTCGGGGAAATGTATGTGGAGGAGGGCAATGAGGAGGTGGTTGAGGAGGTGTCAGGCACGCAAAATGGCGCTCTCGCGCACGAGGTTTCAGGCGCGCAAAATGGCGCCTCGCACATGGCTACGGCGACCGCGACCGTAGCAGCGCCACCGGTGGATTCGAACCTTTTTTTGTTACAAATGGGGGCCCTTATGGACAGGCTAGAAGCCAAAATGGGACAAATTGGGAACCGGATGGATGCTCAGGGTGAGCGATTGGAGGGACAAATGGGACAAATGGGGAACCGGATGGATGCTCAGGGTGAGCGATTGGAGGGCCAAATGGGAGCAATGAGGGACGAAGCGAGGGGTACCGGTGAGGGGTTAGACAAGAAATTTGAGGGGTTAGACAAGAAATTTGAGGGGTTAGACAAGAAATTTAAGGGGTTAGACAATGGGATTGAAGGGGTGAAACATGGGTTAACGGGGGTGGAAAATAGAATGGCTGCCCAGGAGAATCAAATAGAGGGGGTGAAAAATGGGTTAGAGGGGTTAGAAAACAAGATGGAAAACAAATTGCGGGAAATAGGGGAGCAATCCGCCCGAGAAATTAAACAAATGGGAGAGCAGATAGAGGAGGTGAAAATCGGGGTAGAAGCCAAATTGGATGCTCAGAGGGATGAATTAGGACAGATGAGAGTGGCATCTACAAAAGAGATGGAGGAGATGAAAGAGGAGATACGACGAGGTGTAAGTGAGGAGGTCTCGGGGGTACGCGAGGAGGTAAAGCGAGGTGAAAAGCGTATGGAGAAAGAGGTGAGAAATGGAACGGCTAGGTTACAGGGGGGAATAGAAGATCTGACGGAGGAGGTGGAACAGCTGACGGTGGGACAGACGGAGTTAGTGGAGCAGGTACAAAAGAACACTGCGGTACTCGGAGGGTTGAAAGCGACACAAAGAGACATCAAGGACGACTTGATAGCGACACAGAGGCAATGTCAGATGGTACGTGAGGGACTGACAATGAGGTTGGACGAGGTGACAGAGGTAATGGAGACGAAGGACCGGCAGGTGAGGACGCACATAGAAACGGTCAAGGTAGCCTTAGAGGATGAAATTGAGGAGACGCACCGGGAAATAAAAGAGGTGAAGGAAAAATTAGAGAAGGTGGAAGAGGGGGTGAGTGAAATTAAAAAGAGACGGACGGAAACTAAGAGAGAAATACAGGAGGAGGTGATGGAATATGTGCAAGGTCGGTGCTCAAATCGTGATGATGTGCTCGCTAACCAAATAAAGAGTTTGCAGGTGGTGAAGGAGGTGCGGAGACGAGGTGCCAAGGTGAGTGGCGATATACGAGGAAATGTATATGATGTGAGGGGAGCTTCAGTCGGCTTGGGGGTTGATTTGGATCCGGGTGTTCGTGAGAGGCCGTTGGTGAAGTGTGCGACAGGTACGGTGTGCGAAGGAGGAGGTGTGCGAGAATGTCCGACTCTGGGGTGTGTGAGGAAAAAGTGCGCGCCAAGGAGTGAGTGTGCTGTCGAGAGTGAGTTGGTTGTAGCGCGTGTGCGAGGGGGCACATGGAAGCGCGGAGTGGTGAGTGTTACAGAGGATGTAACGAGAGAGTGTACACCTGTGGTGAGTGTTACGGAGGAAGTAACGGGAGAGTGTGCGCAAGAGTGTGCGCGAGAAAGGTGTGTAACGGACGGGTGCATGGGGAAAGAGTGCGCTGTCGAGAGTAAGGGTGAATGCGCGACCGAGAGTGGTGGTGAGAGTAGTAAGAGTGACACGGAGCGTGAGTTGGTGGTGGCAGGTGAGCGAGGATGTACACCTGGAATGGAAGGATGCACACCTGGAATGGTAGAGCGTGTGTGGGAATGCACACTTGAGTTGGTCGTGACGCCCGTGGTTGGGTGTGCAAGTGAGAGCACACCTGTGATTGTCACAGAGGAGGTGACCGAGGAGGGGGCGCGAAGAGGTGTGTTGGTGAGGTGTGCGAACGACGAGTGTGTGCCAAGGTGTTCGGTGGTCAGGTGTGTGACCAGGTCTGTGAGCAGAATGAGTGTACCTGGGTGTGTAAGAGAAGGTGCAATGACGAGGAGCATGGGGACAGCTGGATGTATGAGCAAGGAACGGGCTGCGGGGTGTAAGCATGCAGGTGAGGCATCGACGGTAACCGGGTTAGCAGTTAGAGCGACGTATAGCCGAATCAGTCCCTCGGTGCGCGTCGGGCAGCTTCGCGTGCCGCGAGGGCCAGCGGGGATCCGAACCACGGCGGTTTCGAAAGAACCGCCGTACGCGATCCACGCTGGGCCTCGCTTTGAACGGCCGCGTCCGTGCTCCACTAGGCGGAGCGGGCAGCCCGATAGGAAGGGTCGTCATGGAGACCCCTTTTTGTTGAGGCGTTCCGGCAGGTCGAGATCGGGCCATTGGATGGCTCCGTGCCGAGGTGGTGCGTGGGATCTCGGCCCGAGTAAACCTCCTTCCCTTCACCGAGTGTCGGACGCATCCAGCCGCCGGCACCAAACAACCCGCATTCATTGCTCGGCTTTACGAAGCCGAGCTTTGGAAGTGAATTGGCGCACCGAGAGGCACTAGTAAGTAGACTGTGATGACGAGGATAGTGTTTTGGCCCCGAAATTAGAAAAACAAAAGCAGTGTATGAGTGAGTGATGGTGATGAGTGTTGTATTGACCGAATGGTCCTGGGAGGAAGGAAGGTGCAGGTGGCACCAGGTGTGATTGCACAGGTGTGCAACAACAGGTGAATGGAGAATGGTTGTGTGGAATACATGGAGTGTGGAATACATGGAGTGTGGAATACATGGAGTGTGGAATACATGGAGTGTGGAATACATGGAGTGTGGAATACATGGAGTGTGGAATATATGGAGTATTGGAATGGATGGTCGTGGAGTGAGTATGATGGAAACTATGGAGTGGAGTGGATGGTGCGAAGGTGTAAATGGGGGAAGGATGGACCCCCATCACGAATACCCGGGGAGGGTAGTGTAAGTGTTAGGTAGAGGGTATAGGTAAATTGTGGTTGGATATTGGCATCTGTGGTGTGGGTGAAAGAATGGTATTTGGATGGGTGCATTAGTGTTGTGGAAATGGCTGGGCGTGTAGCCTGTTAGTGTGTGTAGTTGGGTTGGGCACTCCACCACTGTGAGGATGTCGGCCAGGTGAGGCCGCAGGTGGGCTCTGGGAGCCGGTAGAGTTGTTGTGGATGGGGCCCGAGGATCCAGAGGACGGACCCGGGTAGCCCAGTGCCAGACGGCACCGAGGGGTGACCGAGCCAGGAGGGGCCTTCCCCAGTAGATAGGTTAGGTTAAGGAGCAGGTAAGCTCGGGTGGCAACTACAGTGGTGGAGGTGTGCAGGTGGGTAGACCTGCTGGGAGAGCTACACGTCTCAGCCCAGAAATTGTGCAGGGGCACCGGGAGATGAATCGGGGGAGTGAGACCCCAAATTGAGAAGCACCACAGTTTGGTCAATGGGAATTGGTTTTTAGAACCCATAGTGTAAGTTGGCCAATGGATTGGCAGGGAAAGACCCCGGGTAGTGTAAAGTGTGTTAAAGTCATTTAGAGGATAGTTAGGATTGAAGTCTCCTCGCACCATCTACATGCACTCACCTGAGATGACGTACCTCCACACCATGCCAGGTTGTTTTAATTATTTTTGATGCAAATGTTTGGAATGTGAGACGCATCATGACGTGGGTGTGACATTGTGCTTATGTTCCATCTCTTCCTCCTTATGAGGATTGATGATGAATTGGGTGATGGCAAATTTTGGATAGAGGGATTGTGGAGACGAATTTGGTATAGAAGAGATATGGGGAGACGTGACAGTAGTGACGAATTTGTAAATGTGTAGATTTTGTACATATGGGGTAAGGGCAAGGGTAGTGTAGGTGACAGGGGGGGTGACGTACGGTAGGGACGAGCTTTCTCACTTCGCTCTCCGTACGCACTTCGCCTTGCATTGCCTTTGTTGATGTGTACCCTTGTGACCTTACCCCTCGCTCATCTGTCTTTATCCCCTTTTGTCTCCCACATGAGGACCTGTGCGCCATTGGGCGCCGAGGGGAGCGTGCGTGAGTCGGCCATTGTGCGCCCGAACCTCTCGCAACCACAGCTGTCTGCATCGATGCACCACATTATGGACCACACGTCTGTGGCCGAGCACCACTTATGGACCCCATGGGTTGGGGCATGGCCCCTCTACTGGAACCGGCCATGAAGGCCCGAAATCTTGCTGGCGGACCTTGATCACAGGGCACCGATGCCCCACAGGTGAACCACACTAGTCGGCCCTGTGGGCCATAAATAAAATAAATAAAAATGGACACGTTGGGTGCATTTTAATAGTGCAAATAGGCCGCCAGCAAAGAAGATGACAACAACTGGAAGAAATAGTAATAGCCAGCAGAGGGAGCCGAAGAGCAAGAGACCACCTGCAGGGTTAGGGGTTGTTGGTTTATTTTTATTCATAAACAATGATGACTGTGCACCGATTGGTGCTTGAGGGTGTGTTGGTGCGTTTTGGGTGCTTTCATGGTGCATTGATGCAGAGCAGACTGTCTCCCCCCCCAGAAAGAACAATCCCAGGTCCTGGGTTAGTTTTGTAAATAAAAGCAGAGTCATTGTAAATAATGCTCCCCACCGTAAGTGTATAGTTCGAAGACCATTCCGCAATTCGGTTAGCTGTGGGCGTGAGTCTGTTAGGTAGGGTGCAATGGAGCAGCGGGACATATTTATTTATGTTTTAAAACTGTCGCACTCAGGGTCAGGTTAAAAGTAGAGGCAACTACACCTACGTGTCACACTAAATTAAAGTTATAGGCCCGGGACGTGCCTAAGAGGAGGAGGGTGCAGTGTTGCGGATATGAGGATTGAGTTTTTTTTTATTGTGTTGTATTGTATACCAATTGTTGTGTAATATTGCTTGAATATCGCCTTCCTGCCTCCAGTCTGTTGTATAAAGGTCAAAGGGCGTTCCGGTAGTTAATTCCATAAAGCATACATTGAAGGACACTATAATACCCTTGTTCAGTAGCTTATATCCTTATTATGTGTGTTAGGGTAAGGCTGTGTCTCCCATTAATTTAAATACTCCATTGCACCAAGTAAAATAAGAGTAGATCCCCTTTCATTTCATTTCAATGGCCAACTGCATTTTGGGCGGTTTTCTTCAACCACCATTGGCCACGAGGCAGGGTCGGGGAAGAAAGGCGTGCCCGCCCGTCATCATCAAGGGCGGAGCCAGAGGGTCACGCGACCAACCAGGGCCGAGGTGAGCACACCGATGGGCGTGTCCTGAAGGCCGGCGGCTTGATCGCCGGAGGCGTTATAAAAGCGCGCGCGCAAGAGTGGTAAGGAGGTCCATGACAAGGGAGGTCCATGACAAGGGAGGTCCATGACAAGAGTGGCGGCGAAGAGATCACCGAGAAGAGAGTTGAGTAAGGGATCCCTGAAGAGAGCAGCTTGAGCCACCGCGGCTGCATCAACAGCAGCTTGAGCCACCGAAACTGCAGCCACAGCAGCTTGGGGCCTGGACGGACGTTTTGGAGCAGGGCCGCGAAGGAACGGTGGCTGCCCTACGTGCCGATCGTGCTGCAGGACCCGTTGGACCTCCCTCTCCCTCCAGCCATCCACCTCCTGCCATTCCTATCATCATCCCCCGTGTAAGTGTGTTCGTAGTCTGTCTTTTGTCTTGTCCCTGGGAATAAGTTAAGCCTGTTAGATAAGCTAGTATTTTCACTGTGTCTCTAATATCTTCTGTAAATTATTTTCTTATCTTTCCTTCTCTTTGGTTTTTTTGAGCCTGTAAATAGCAAATAAATTATATTCGTATTTCCAACCTTTTTGTCTTCTCCTTCTTCACATCCGTGTCGCCTTAGTCTTTTCCCTATTGAATAGCTGTGGCGTGACCCGGCCAACGTTCGGGGATCGGGTTAATCGGGGTAACTGTTAGGCCGCGGTGCCATCCGCTCGGCAAACCAACATCCTTATCCGCGGGCCGTAACAATATATATATATATATATATATGCCGTATATATATATATATATATATATAAATCTATCTTTATATCTATCTATGTATCTATCTGTATATCTATATATCTCTATATATGTATATATACATACTAGCAGGAGTACCGGTCGTTGCCGGGGGGGGAGGAAGCGGGAGAGGGAGAAGGGAGTGGAAGGGGTAGGGAAGGGGAGATGAGGGGAGAGGGAGGGGAAAGATATACTACATATCCATCCTTTGGGGGTGGGGGGTGGCTTTGACAGGCCCCTCCGTTTTGAGGGAGGGGGGGGGGGGGAGGGCAGAAGGAAAATTATTCCCGTGCAAAGAGTGCTTAATAAGTTATCTTTGGCTCGCTTCCCACAGCCCCTCCTAATTTCTTTCATAGGGTAATTAAGTGCGAGTCAGTAAGTGTTAAGGCTGGAACGGTAACGCCTGCCAGTGAACCTTGTAGGAGCTACGGTTCCGGGGGAAGGGGGGGGGGGGCTGTGTTACATTTGTAGGGGTAGCCATGGAATACCTTAGGCCAGGTAAGTTTGTATAGGGTAGTGTGTTCTGACTGTCGTGAAGAAGAAGAAACCTTCCTGTAACTAAGTTAGGCCTGGATGTCCGTGTAAGTGTATATTTGTCTCCATGCAAGGGGTGGAGCTATGCTAATTAGTTAGGGTATAAAGGTAACTTTCCCAGTGTGTAAATTGCCTCTGTGATTTTCCCATCGTTCCTTATGACACTTACAACACCAGCCATGCATTCAGCACCAAAATTAAACCCCACGATCGCCGACCGGATTCGAATATTACCACTGACGCCAAACAGCCAAGCCATCTCAAGAGGCATCAAGAAGGGCAGTGAGGCCCCGCCCTGAAAGGAGTGATTGATAGCCCGAGACTGATGCGATGGCGCTCTTTTATTAGAGCGCGGGCGACGTCAGAGAGAACATTCTAGCGCCAGGGACAAAAAGGACACGTCCCGCCATTTTCGCTCTCTCTTGCGCTGAGTTTGATTGTGGGCGGATGCACTTCTCTCTCTCTTTCTATCCCGGGCTGGTCGCAGTTATACTCTCGCTTGTCCTGGTCTCATTTTCGCTTTCCCTGTTCCGGGCTGCGGGAAAGGAGGACGCAACTCTCTCTCTTTTGCTGTTGGCTCGTGGTGGTTGCGCTTGGTACAGTGTGCACCTGAGAGGAACATCGGGGCTCGGTGCAGCCGAGCAGGAAGGTCGAGGAGGGAGCGCCGGCTGGTTCACATCGCGTCGGCGGCTGGCGGCGAACGACTTCGCGCCCAGGCGTGGTTTCCCGCTCAGAGACTCGAGGACCCGTTCGACGACTGACAGGGTTCGAGGGCCGCTTGAGGAGCCTGTGTGTGTGTGTGTATATATATATATATATACAGACTTGGCATTTAATATGGAATATTTTTTTTGTGGGGGTGAACTTACTTTTCAAGATGTCTTAGAACCAAAAGTTCATTGGAATTATGTTGAAATTATTCTAGATTTTGTTAATGTGACCTTTAAAAGAAACAAAAACCACATTTGACATTTCGAAACAAATAAATTGATCCTTGAAAGTGATGTCAACTGATATCGAACTCAATTCATGGACAGTACTGTGTTAAACTTCTGTATGTTTTCCAGAAGTATCTCTTTATTTTGCACATTAGCCAAAAAATTTTTTAACACAAACAAAAGTTAAATTACGACTGGTATTACGGACAGTAAAATTACAGTTCAGTACTTCGTGTAACCTCCACGAGCATTCAGGAGAGCACGTACACGTTGAGGTATGCTGTCCACGAGATTTGCCAAGGTTTGGACAGGAATCGCTTGCCATGCAGTGACAATAGCCTGCTGCTATTCACGCACAGAGGTCGGCTGCTGGTCCAAGTGGTCGATTTGACGCACTAATTCTGCCCACAAGTTCTCTATCGGATTCATATCCGGGGACATGGCAGGCCACTCCATATGCTCTACACCACGGTCAGCAAGAAAGTGTTGGATCATGCGAGCACGATGAGGCCGTGCATTGTCATCTTGGAAGACAAAGTTTCCTCGAAAGGCTGCACGAGCAAATAGAAGCAATGTTTCTTCCAGAATGGCCCTGTACTTGAACTGGTTCAGGTTTCCATTCAGAACAACCAGGTCAGTTTTTCCCCCTGCATGAAAAGCAGCACAAATGGTCACCCCACCACCTCCAGCTTGGACTCTTGGCACTATACAATCTTTGTTGTAGGCTTCATGCACTTGTCTGCGCATTCGGACGCGGCCATCTTGACGATAGACCAGAAATCTAGACTCGTCACTGAAAGTCACGTGATTCCAGTGTCCTGGCTGCCATTGATGGTGCTCTCTGGCCCACTGCAATCGGTGCTGGCGGTGTTGTCTGGTCAGGCATGGCTTTCTCAGGGGACGCCTGGCACGATAGCCTGCTTGAACCAGTCGTTGGTTGACTAGCCTTCTGGATACAGGCACGTTTGTCAGTTGCTGCCACTCAGCCCTAAGCCGATTAGCTGACTTGGTACGGCCATTGCGGACTTACCGGTGCAGCTGGCGATCATCCCTCCTTGTGGTTCTGCGGGGACGTCCGCAGACGTCCGCAGACGTATATCTATATATATATACTGTATATATATATATATATATATACGGTGTATATATATATATATATATATGTATATATATATATATATATAATACTAGCAGAAGTACCCGGCATTGCCGGGAGGGGGAAGGGAGGGGAGGGGGGAAGGGGAGGGGAGGGGAACAGAGGGGGAGGGGAGGATAGGGTGGGGAGGGGAGAAGAGGGGGGGAGGGGGAGGAGGAGAGGGGAGAAGAGGGGGGGATGGGGAGGGGGAGGGGCAGGGGAAGGGGGTAGGGGGGAGTCAAGTCGGAAGTCATTGTCGTCAATTGAATGTCGCATTTATTTTTTATTCCCTGTCAAATGGCATTGGTCCCGCATTCCGAACCTGGAAGTCGCAAGTCATTGTCGTCAAAGTTGAAAAATTAACGTTACGAAATACGCTGATGACGTCATAATTTTAAAACCCGAAGGTTTTTAAAACATTTAAGGTGTGCTGTAGTTTCTCTGGGACGTACTGATTCCGAATATGAAGTTGAAAAATCAACGTTCCGAAATACGCTGAAGACGTCATAATTTTAAAATGCGAAGTTTTTTAAATTTTAAGGTGTGCTGTAGTTGCTCTGAGACGTACTGATTCCGAATATGCCTTTGGTTTTGCTCTGCGATGAGTAGTTCTCGAGTTATAAGAGGACAAACAAACAAACATACTTTACTGCTTTATATATATAGATAATATAATATATAGATATAGATATATAGATATCATACCTGCTGTTTGCATTGTGAGCAGAAACAAAAAGTTGGACCGTCTATGAATTCCGATCATCATCCTTTGGGTCAGCCAATTACAAGTGCCCAAGCAAGGTAAGAACTTCCTCTTTCTTTCAATTGATTTGAAATCCAACCAATAATAATCACTCATTTTCAACAGTTTGTATTTTGAAGAATTATAGAATGGGAAGAAATGTTTTTAAGCTGCTTGGTTATTCTCAAAATGATGTTGCTATTAGTCCTTATCATTGACGCAATGCTTTGCTGCTTCTCCCCCCCAGGCCGCTCTGTACACCAAGACATGCCTGGATGCCACAGCAGAGAGATCAACAGACCAGACAACCGCCAGCTACAACTGGGACACTGGCTCAGGCCAATGTAAATATGAGGGCAGAGGGACATTATGAGAGGAGGTAAAATAACTGATGCATATCAATATTTAGAGAATGATAAAGTTGTCTTTTTGCTCTCATGAGCCAAGCTCGTTCAGCTGTGAACGTTCATCATCTGTGATTTCAGATGAGCAGTCAGGTCACAATAGTGGGTCACAATAGTGCTGCAAGTGGGACAATCAGTTTTATGGAAACTAGCAGGTACTTTTTAACTTTGAGGAATACAGCTTTTCTTCCCAACAGCTTTGTGGATAATATTTTGTGTGTGTGTGTCTGTGTGTGTGTCTGTGTGTGTGTGTGTGTGTGTGTGTGTGTGTGTGTGTGTGTGTGTGTGTGTGTGTGTGTGTGTGTGTGTGTGTGTGTATGTATGTATTAATGTATGTATGTACAGTATGTATGCATTATGTATGTGTGTATGTATATGTATGCATACTGTACATTATATATATATATATATATATATATATATATATATATATATATATATATATATACACACACACAGTCGGACCTCAACATTCACGGACCCCACATATTCGTGGTTCATAACATGTGACCTGCTTCTGTATTCGTGGTTAGAAAAATATATATATTTTTTACAAATCAGGACTGGTCGGATATCCACCGCCGCTGGTATTAATTCAGCCTAGGAATTCTTCCACATAAACCTGCTCTCTCTTATGCATGAATTCATCCCATCTCATCTTCACTTATCTTAACTTGGGTACTCTGATCTGTGCTGTGAGGCAGTTGCTTTAAAACAACTTGAATTCTCCTCCTGGAAGGCAAATCCAACTGAAGACAACCTAAGAGCATTCCATAAAGCTTGCATCAAGTGTGTCTACTCTCTCCTAAGCCAGAAAACAACATCTGTCCAATCTCAAGAATGAGATTTCAAACTTGTCTCCTTCCTCTAAAACCTCGCGGTGCTTTGTCAAGACTTGCACACTCTGCCCTCGCCATGCTTTGTCCCCCTCAGGTATCTGCAGGATGCACGTGGTCCAGTAGCAACCCCCACCTAGTGAAACTTCCTAAATCCAGAACCACTGCTCACTCATTTATTCCTCTTTTTCCCACCTGTGGAACCATCTTCCATAATGTCACCAATAAGACAGTGCATTCAGAAAGTATTCAGACCCCTTCACTTTTTTCACATTTTGTTATGTTGCAGCCTTATGCTGAAATCGTTTAAATTCATGTTTTCCCACATCAATCTACACTCAATACCCCATAATGACAAAGAGAAAACAGGATTTTAGAAAGTTTTGCAAATTTATTAAAAAGAAAAAACTGAAATATCACATTGACATAAGTATTCATACCCTTTGCTATGACACTTGAAATTTAGCTCAGGTGCCTCCCATTTCTCTTGATCATCTTTGAGATGTTTCTACACCTTGATTGGATTCCACCTGCGGTAAATTCAATTTATTGGCCATGATTTGGAAAGGCACACACCTGTCTATATAAGGTCTCACAGCTGACAATGCATATCTGAGCAAAAACCAAGCCATGAGGTCGAAGGAACTGCCTGCAGAGCTCAGAGACAGGATTGTGTCGAGGCACAGATCTGGGGAAGCCGACAAAAAAAATTCTGCTGCATTGAAGATTCCCAAGAGCACAGTGGCCTCCATAATTCTTAAATGGAAGAAGTTTGGAACAACCAGGACTCTTCCTAGAGCTGGCCGCTCGGCCAAACTGAGCAATGGGGGAGAAGGGCCTTGGTAAGAGAGGTGACCAAGAACCCAATGGTCACTCTGGCTGAGCTCCAGAGATCCTGTGTGGAGATGGGAGAAACTTCCAGAAGGACAACCATCACTGCAACACTCCACTGATCTGGGCTATATGGCATCGTTACGTTATTAATATGAAAATTATATTATTTTTTAAAAACCGAGGTGAATTACTTACTGCGCTTTTACACCGGTTCAATTCATCAACTTTCCATTCACGACATTGGGATTAAAGTGTTATGGTTATATTTACTCTAATATTATTATTATTACGAAAACGATACTACTGAAACGATATCACTGTATTAAGAAACCTGGGTTTAATTTGTCCGAAGCGAGTCATAACTCCTAAGGCCGAAACATACCGTATTGTTGGAAGAGCCGTAAGGGTGATGCTTTCGATATTTGATGATCATTTTAACAATCAGTTTGTTTGTGTTTCACACTGAATGAAAAACGTAAAGGTAGGGCATGGCGATTGTGATATATGACAGTTTCGACGATATGTTCAGCATGAACGGCATATACACTACTCACAATAAGTTAGGGATATTGGCAGGTTCTTCGGTGTGGTTGATTTTGTGTATTAATTATGTTGAAAAAAGTTGTTGGTCCTAATTCTATGGTTATTAATGAGTGTGAAAAAGCAGCATTCTTGATTTCAATACCCTAACCCTAACCCCTATAAAAAAAAAAAACTCACTCCCACAATATCCCTAACTTATTGTGAGTAGTGTAAATCAAAATGACGGTGCGTGGAGAGTCAGCTGCCGTACCGCCGTAATGACATCAGACGTAATCACATCACCCTGCCATGTGACCAGATTCTCAGCTCTGATTGGTATACGTTTGAGGGGACATACATACATACAAACGTACATACAGACGGACAAAACTGTTCTAGACGGCTCTGCCCAGTGGGCTACGCTGTAAAAATATTCTCCCATTGAAACAATGCCCCCACATTCGCGGATTCTACATTCACGGCATTTTCCAGGAACGCATCCCCCACGAATGTCGGGGTCCCACTGTATGTATGTATGTATGTATGTATGTATGTATGTATGTATGTGGGACAGCTTGAGTTTAGAAGTGAGAATGCGCCACACAGATGAGGCTGAGATTGCCAGTCCTCAGGAACACCGACGGTGGGATTTGTTCGGATTTTCGATATCAGAATCTCTCACAAGATCAAAGTTCCGTTGGTCCTTGGTAACACTTGGTGGGCGTCCACTGTTGCCTTTATTTTGATTTTTCACACTTCCATGTGCTTGGAAGTGCTCCTCAAACCACTGAACGCTCCCATTGGATGGTCCATTATGGGCGTGAACATAATACTGACAGTATCATTGGTGCACCTGCACGTAGGATTTTGTCTCAAACCACAAAGTCACGATTTTCATTTTTGTTCCACTGTGAACACCATAGTTGATGTAGGGTCCGACTGACTAATTGTTAGACATGGCAAACCACCACCACCACCAACATAACCTGCAAGAGAGATGTGTACAGCATTATAAACGTCAGAATATCAGGCTGCTCAAATAGTCCATTTTTTCTGAAACACCCTTGTATACACTACCGGTCAAAAGTTTTGGAACACCTCAATTTTTCCGGTTTTTATTGAAATTTACGCAGTTTAATGTCTCAATGTACTCTAAAATTAAGCATAGAACAAATAAACAATTGGAGATAAAAACGAAATCATAGAATCATTTTGTTTAACAAAATTTAATTTAAATTTTTGACTTGGCAAAGTAGCCACCTTTTGCAGATATAACCGCCGAACACACTCGTGGCATCCTTTCTTCAATGGAAATCAAATATTGTTCGGGAAGTTCTTCCCAACACTGTTGCAGAAGTTCCCACAAATGTGTTGCACTTTTAGGATGCTTTGCTTTCACCCTTCTATCCAGTTCATCCCAAACCAGCTCGATGGGGTTTAAGTCTGGAGACTGTGCTGGCCATTCCATGATTTGAAGTCTACTGTTTTGTTATTTTCCTCGAAGGTAGTTTTGACATAGCCTGGAGGTGTGTTTAGGGTCATTATCTTGCTGCAGGATGAACCCCTGACCAACTAGGCGTATACCAGAGGGTATTGCATGGCGCTGCAAAATGCTGTGGTAGCCCTTTTGGTTCAGGGTGCCAGTCACTCTGTGCAAGTCGCCGACTCTGGATCCAGCAAAAGAGCCCCAGACCATCACGCTTCCTCCTCCATGTTTGACAGTTGGTGTCACACACTGAGGAACCATCCTTTCGCCTACTCGACGGCGTACAAAAACCCTGCATGATCAACCAAAGATTTCAAATTTTGATTCATCGGTCTATAAGACCTTCTTCCAGTCTTCAGTAGTCCACTGGCGGTGCTTCATGGCCCAAGCAAGCTTTTTTTTCTTATTTTGCCATCTTAGCAATGGCTTTCTTGCTGCCACTCGACCTGTCAAACCTGCAGCTCGAAGTCTTCTCTTCACAGTTGAAACTGAAACTTGCTTACTTCGACCAGTGTTAAGCTGTGCTTGAAGCTGTTGTCCTGTGAGCCGCCTATCACGCAAGCTGTTGACTCTCAGAAACTTGTCTTCTGATTCTGTTGTGGCTTTGGGTCTGCCAGACCTCTTCCTGTCAGTTTCCTCCAGTTTCCAATATACTACATCCTGCAGTGCAATATTGTCCAAATAATGCTTCAGAGGGTGTAATAACAGTCTGTTCCAATACTGCTTTTATACAGACAGGGGATTTGTAATCAAGTAATCATCAGAGTTTGGGACACCTGGAGGAATTGTTTGCATCAACTTTCAAGGCTTAATTTACTTACATTGCTGCAGAACAGCTGTAAGTTGTTAACTCATTACTTGTTCCCTGAAGAAGGCCTTTTTTTTTTTTTTACAATATAACTGTGTAATTTACATTATTTTCCCGTTTTTGCTGACCGAAACTTTTTTTTTAACCTCGAGCAGTTTACTGCTTACCTTCGTACCATTTCAGGTTATTCACTGGACTTTAAATGCTTAAATTTCAACAAAAACTAGAAAAATTGAGGTTATCTAAAACTTTTGACCGGTAGTGTGTAGCAATAACAAATTTGACTTGACTGTTCCAATAATGAAACAGAAAACGAAATACTCATCAGAAGAAACCCGAATAAGCAAAGAGTAAAGATGGAGTCATCAGGAGGAACCTTGATAGGATTCCGGTTTCAGCCGCTACTCCACAACCCTCAAACTCATCCAGGTGCAGCCAAGTAAACAACCTTCCAGAAAACTCTCTGCAAGAATTCATTTCTCCTTTGGGCAGATAGATGAAGAGAGAAAGAAAGAAAGAACAAGCAAGAATTAGAATGAATAAGGAGAAATGTCAAAAAGTATAAAGAGGGAGGGTTCAATTATATATATATATATATATATATATATATATATATATATATGTGTGTGTGTGTGTGTGTGTGTGTGTGTGTGTGTGTGTGTGTGTGTGTGTGTGTGTGTGTGTGTGTGTGTGTGTGTGTGTGTGTGTGTGTGTGTGTATTCAATACTTTTTCTTTCAGCACTTCCATTTTATTAATATAGCAGTCATATATTGCCCTATTAAACAGTATTTTTGACTATTCACCACCTTTTAAAGCATCATAAAGTAGGTTACTCTCTACTTTCAATACAGGTGAGAAAAGAATATGAACAAAAAGTAGCTGATATTTCAATAATTTATTTGCACCGTTTTTAAAGGGGAAAGTTAATTTTTGGGGTTTTTTTTGGAAAACCTGTCAGTCAAAACAGTATACCATCTATTTATTACGCAAGCCAAAATGACATGAAAATTAATTTCCCTCTTCCCCTCTGCACTGTATTCCCCATATGTGAAGGGTGATGGATTGAGGCGACATAGTGCTTCACAGAGGGGATGAGGCACGTGACCTCAAAAATTCTTCTCACGTGCATACCTAAATCTAGCTCCATCTGTAGGATTGGTATTCCCTTCAGCGAAGGGATGGATCGTATATTCTAATTTGTTGTAATTGTTGAGGCCCTGTCTGTGATGTACATCTTTCACCCTGTATTCTCCACAACTGCTGGCCTTTTTCCTTTCCATCGAGTAGATGTTAGGTTACATTGTACTTGTGGTTTGGGTGGGGTTTGTGTTGCGAAGAGTTAGTGTGCTCGTGGATTTGATGATTTGATGATTATGTGGGTGTGGTGGGGTGGGGTGTGGGAAGGGGAGAATATGGCATTGTCTTTATTAGCCAACTCCTGTGTCAGGTTTTTATTCCAAACAATACAATTCATCAACAGAATTGACGAGAACGAGACACCTCTCTCCACACAGAAATATCCACAAAGCACTTCAAACCTCTTCTTTGTCTTCCTTTGTATGTAGCAGATGGCTGTGGGTAGCATCATTTCCTGGGAGGTGAGGCTGTGCCAATTATGTAATAGCCCATGTAGATGAGTGAAGGAATTTGTGATTTGTTCAGGGTTCTGGCAATAGCTTATCTACTCATCCCGACACCGTGAGATCTTTAACGTCCCCCAACTAATGCCAGCAGACGAGATGCCGAGTTTAATATTCATCTGAAAGACGACAAATACATTCATGCTTCATCCTTGCAGACAAACACCAGGTTTGTAGCTGGGCCGATATTCAAACCCAGGCTAAACAGCTCAGAGGAGACTGTGCAAACCTCTAGGCCTAGCCTATCCTACCAACCCACTTCAAACTTCATAGTGAAGAAACACCTGAAAGGAAAAAAAAAACCTGTAAAAGAGATGTTGGTACCTTAAGAATGGTACTTGTTGGTTGAGGTATTGACTGCTATGTGTTGATTGAGTTTTTTTATGAGTAACAATACAAGAATAAACTAGATGGTATTCATAGAATACTTACCCTGCGCAGTCAACTTGGTGTGAGCCAACTCTTCTGTTTTTGAACATTTTTTTCTTTGATCCAATATAACTGCCAGACAACGTGAGCGATGACATCATAAATTTATATTCTCCAATGTAATTGTTGCATAGATCACGTTCAAAAAATTTCAAACTAGGTTATCCCTGTGAAATTATGATGTCATAATTACGACACCAATGGCGTCATCATTGACAACACCTATTACCCATCTGGGGTTCCTTACAATGAGCCACGTTTCACTTTTAAATTTTTCCATGGAGCGGTTTTGGAGATGTAGTGGTGTAACGTTTTTCAGTTTTTCCAAGATGGCGCCTGTAACACGTGACCTATTACATCATAATTATCATTAAAATATTCTACAGGAGGAGGTGTTATGGTGACGATTTCGTGTACATCAGACCAACAGTTGCAGAGAAAAAAAATTCATACTGATCGGATGATGTGTTCAACTTGTTAAATCATGACGTCATAACGAAGGCACTGATGACATCATCACTAACACATCTTATTCCCCATGGGGGTGCTTGACAATGAGCCATGTTTCAATTTTTTCCCATTGAGCGGTTTCAGAGATAGAGAGGTGCAAATTTTTTCCAAGATGGAGCCTGCACCATGTGATCTATGACGTCATAATTATCATTAAAATATTCAACAGGAGGAGCTGCTCCTACGGTGAAATTTTTGTGTCAATCGGACTAAGAATTACAGAGAAAAAAAATTCACACTGATCGAATCGAGCGTTGTACTTGTCGAATTATGACGTCATAAATAAGGTACCGATAACATCATCCTCACCATATCTAATTCCCCATGGGGAGTCCTTTACGATAAGCCATGTTTCAATTTTCTCCATGGAGTGGTTTCAGAGATATGGAGGTGCAACGTTTTATGATTTTTCCAAGATGGCGACTGTAGCACGTGACCTAGACGTCATAATTATCATTGAAATATTCTACAGGAGGAGGTGCTCATGGTACAAATTTCGTGTCCATCAGACTTAGAGTTGCAGAGGAAAAATAAAATTCATACTGATCAGATCAAGCCTTCTACTTGTCGAATTATGACGTTAGAAGAAGACACCGATGACATCATCATCAACATATCTAATTCCCCATTGGGAGAACTTGACAATGAGCCATGTTTCAATTTTTCCCATTGAGCGGTTTGGGAGATATAGAGGTGTAACGTTTTTCCAAGATGACCTCTGGACCACGTGACCGATGATGTCATAATTATGAATAAAACAATTCTACACACAGATGCGCTCCTATGGTAAAATTTCGTGTCAATCGGACCAACGGTTGCCGAGAAAATGAATTTTAAAAACGCAGACACGCATGCCACATGTACGTACGCCACACGTACGCAACCGAATGCCTAACCCCGCTTTTCACTTCGCGAGCGCAGGTTAAAAACATACAGAGCGTGGAATAAACTGAAAGGTTTGCTGAATATGATAAAACAAATGAAGATTAATAAGAATTATATTGAAGGTGGAATTCTGTTCTGGCTCCAGGAAATCGAATTAGATTTTCAGGCAAAAGACAGATATGAACTTGTGGTTGGAACGTGTAAAAGTAGGAACGATTTGGGTTTGTAAGCCGCAGGTAAAGGTAGTGATATTAGAAGAATAAGACCCGTTTGAATAAAAAGAGGTCGCTGGGCTAGCTGTATGAATTGAGAAGGAAATAAAGGGTTTCAAAAATAGGGTGTTAAATGATAAAGAAACTCCATCAGGGAAGTTAGCAGGAAAAATGGTGAACTTGTTACTAACTTCGTGAATCGAAAATAGGGGACAAGAAAGCAAGTGAAACGGGAAGATTACGGAGAACTAGCGTGAACTTTACAATGTAATCTAGCAGAGAAATATTTGGGAATATTGACACCGGGACAAATGAATGCAGTTGTGTTGGTGTAATTTTATTGAGAAATTATAAAATGAACATAATACCAACACAGAATACTTCATTGCAGAACTATCAGGATCTGCACGTCTCAGGTGTTGCTGCTTTTTGATCTTGTAAGTACAGGAGAAGGGTCAAACTCCGGATCATTCAGAATGACCTCCTGTTCCAAGGGAAGGGAACATAGGTCAACCTGACTCAGTGATGTAACGGTTAGAGCGTCTTCACTGAGTCTGAGAGGTCATTGGTTCAAACCCAGGCCGAGTCATGCCAATGAGTTTTAAAATGCCACGTGCTACTTCCTTGCTTGATGCTCAGCTTCTAAAAAAAGATGGACAAACAACCATTGGTTGGCAACCCTAGTGTCCTCCTGCTCCTGGACTCTGTGTTCTTCTCTCCTGACAAGGTGGAGAACTGACATGGTCTGTGTCTTACCCAGGTGACATGTGTAGTGTGGCACTATCAGGGAATACACTTTGCGGGTTTTGCCATAATTGACGACAAGGACGCGATTGACACCTTGCTTATTACCTCCTGCTTCTGTGGAGTAGGATTGGTTCAGTATGTCAGGCAAAAGCAAACCCGATGTTCTGGATGTAACGCTGAATGGCATTCCCGTGAGTATGGAACTGGACACTGATGTCAGCCAGTCACTCATAAGTTCTGAAACTTTCAAAAGGCTTTTTAGCCAGGAGACTACGAGGCCTACACTCAGATATGTGAACACCTATTTAGGAACGTATAGCAATGAACTTATCCATGTAATTGGCAGGGTTTAGACAAAGGTCACCTGCAAAGGTGTGTCACAGGAATTACCCTTGTGGATCATCCAGGGTAATGAGCTTACATTATATGGGCATAATTGGCTTGAACCCAACAAACCTGATTGCCCTGAGATCAAGTCGATTATCTGTGATGTCAATCACAATGACAAGTACCCCCTCATTGATTGAAGGTAGTTTTGGTACCTTTAAAGGTGTGGAAGCCAAAATATATTCCACAGGGTTTGGTTACTCAGCTGACTCCGCACGTGAAAAAGCCGAATGCCTAAACTCTGTGTTTGCCTCAAAATCTCGTGTCCCAAACCCATCGCTCTCTGCACCCGCCTTACCCAGTCGAACCGAGCTGCTCCTGGACTCTGTGTCCTTCTCTCCTGACAAGGCGGAGAAGTTTCTGTCAATCCTCGACTGATTCTGCAACTGGACCAGATGGCATCAGCCCACGGGTCCTAAAATCCTACTCTGCCGCTCTATGTCACCCTCTCTCTGTTCTCTTCACCCTCTCTTTTGCTCAAGGTCATCTGCCAGCATCTTGGAAATCAGCAAACATTACCGCTTTACACAAAAAAGGTGCAAAAACAGATCCTTGCAACTACAGACCAATCAGCCTGCTCCCAATCATCAGCAAGGTCATGGAATCCATCATTGTTTCGGATATGAAATCCTTCCTCTTCTCCAATGGCTTGATCTCTGAATATAAATTTGGATTCAGACCAGGTCACTCTACTCTGGACATGCTGCTTCTGCTGTCTCAACAATGGATGGGGGTCCTCATTGCCAAACAGGAAATCAGAGCTGTCTCCCTTGACATATCTCGTGCCATCGATATGGTCTGGCACCCCGTCCTGCTCACCAAACTCTCCTCCTATGGTATCCATGGAACCTTCCACACATGGCTTGCCAACTTCCTCTCTGGTCACAGTCAACCTGTGGCTCTAAATTGAATTCTCTCATCTCCTTTTCCTGTCCAGGCTGAAGTTCCTCAAAATAGTGTTCTGGGCCCTGTACTTTTTCTAATCTTCATCAATGGTCTCCCTGACTCTCTGGAAAATCCTTTCTATCTCTTTGCATTGCCCTTTCCTGCTCCATATCTCAACCCTCAGATCGGCAGGCAGCAGCCTCTTCATTCTCTGCAGACCTGGATAAAATCTGGTCAAACAAGTGGGTCCTGAAAACCTGTGGGTGATGGGGTGGTGGGTGATGAAACTGATTCTGAGCGAATTGCACTCTCTCTCACCACAGGCAGGTTGGTGGTCTTTCTGCCTTCTACAGACTCCTCTCTGGCCTAGCTCCCCCTGCTCTGTCTGTGCTCTGTCCCCAAAATATTCCCGCAGGATGCACAAGATCTGCCAGGAACCCTCTTCTGGTGAAACTGCCAAAATCAAGATTCTCTGCTCACCTTCACTCCCACATTCTCTTTATTCCCACTCCTTCCTCCAGGTCTCCAGAACAGCTGTTCACCACCCCCATCCAAAACCTTGATCTTTCTACCCCCATTAATACACCCCAAATCCATCTCCTTCAAAGTTCCTGTTTTCTTTCCTGGAAGTCCCTGTGGTGTCCATCTGGTTTATCCCATGTACCCTGCCCCAGACATCTCCCATCCACAGATCTCCTGATGTCCCTGTTCTCTACTGTTGCTGTGCTTACCTCTCTCTCTCTCCCCCTCTTGTCGCAGCTCCCTTTATTATCGGTTCTATGTGTTAGCTCTCACATGAGTCATGACTTAGTGTACAAAAATAGCCTGTCACTTTATTTCTGCAAAGCTCAGTCTGTACCTCTGTACCTCGCAAAGCTTGGTCCGTCCCCTCCCCTTCCCCTCTTCCTCTCCCTTCCCCCCCCCCCCCCTTCCTCTTTTCCCCTCCCCTCCCCTTCCCCCCTCTCCTCCCCTTCCCCCCCCCACCACCCTCCTCTCCCCCCCACCACCCTCCTCTCCCCCCCACCACCCTCCTCTCCCCCCCACCACCCTCCTCTCCCCCCCACCACCCTCCTCTCCCCCCCCCACCACCCTCCTCCCCCCCCCACCACCCTCCTCTTCCCCCCCTCCCCTTCCCCCCCCCTTCCCTTCCCCTTCCCCCCTCCCCTCCCCTCCCCCCCCTCCCCTCAATCGTTTGTGGTAATGTTCCGGGGATGGTTTTTACACACTTTTATTTAACTTCATCTGAACTTTGTTTGTTTGCCCCCGTTTCAAATCTTTGAGCCATTCGTTTTCTCGGTTCCATACTTTCTAGAGAGCTGAAATTTGGCCCACGGTGCTCTTTTCTGGCAAGCCTGGTGTTGGCTTAGCGGTTAGGGTGCCGGCTTGGGATACTAGGATCCTGGGTTCGAATCCCGGTCTATCGCTGAAATTAACGCCAGGGGGGTTGACTCAGCCTGTCAACCTTCTGAGGTCGGCAAATTGAGTACCAGCTCACTGGTAATTCCCTGTGTGTCGCAAGAGGCGACTAACAGGGTTGGCGGCAGGAAGGGCATCCGGCCATAAAACATTGCTTCAAAAAGGGGTCCACGGTGCCCGAAAAACGCCAACCCCTGCTCTGCGGGGGGAAAATGGCCTCTAAAGGTGGTTGTTTTTTTTGTTGGTGCACTTTTCTGGTACATTTTCATCTATCAAATTTTAATTTAAAAAGTAAAAAAAATTTTTTTTTTTTTTGAATAGGTTTAAAACTTTAAATATATATATATATGTGTGTGTGTGTAGCCCTAAAACATGTTTTTTTCGTTTACTTCTTAAAATCTGAGTGAGGTTCATTCTCATTCCTGTTGCTCCAATTATTACTGGTACAATTTTGATGCTCTTCAGCTTCCAAGATCTCTTGACCTCATTTTTGAGGTCCTGGTATTTGGTCATTTTCTTGATTTCTGCGTTGTTTAGGCCAAAATCGCTGGGTACTGATATCTCAATCATCAATGCTGTCTTTTCCTTTTTGGTCCTGAGTACAATGTCTGGACGCAACACTTTGTTTTCTATGTTCATGCTCGATGGAATCTGTGTTGTTCCACCGAAAGAACACCAATTCAGCTCAATTCAGACTAGCTTTTTATTGTGCGAGCAGCAAGCACGACGCCGCTTCCCAGGCCCTCCAACCTCGAAGTGACTTGTACATCCGTATCAGCTTGTTATATGTCGTCGACGGTGAGGACTCGATGTTGCAAACATCACAGAATCATCGGGGTGTGTGTGTGTGTGTGTGTGTGTGTGTGTGTGTGTGTGTGTGTGTGTGTGTGTGTGTGTGTGTGTGTGTGTGTCTGTAACAATCCTTCCCACCGATTGGTTGAACAGCTGCCCTGACCCCACCCACAATTATAACTTTGATTGATATTTAAGATGCTTCCCGAAAAATATAATTAATTTCCGATCATTTATTAACACAATAAGGCTACTCATAAACACTCATAGCCGGCGAAGCCGGTGTTGTGAATGAACGCGTACGTATTATATTGAAAAGCCAGATTTTGCTGGATCCCTTGAGAATTTCGAAGCTTTGACGCACCAAATCACTCAATGGAGGCCGCCATTTTGCGGATGCGGAATTATGCATTAAAAAATTGCGAAAAAGTTCAATAGGAGTTTGTTTCACCTGTCTTTGTTTGATTCACAATCTGATGCACCTCTAATTTGTAATTAAAATACTTTAAGACCAACCTCGTTCCCCGGGCCCACACGGGCCTGGTTATCTTCAACGAAAATCGTCACCAATTACCGGAACCAATGAGGTTCGAGCATTTGAAAAAATATTTCAAAAAAGCTTTTTACCACATTTCGGATGCTGAAAACGGCGTCAAATATTCTAAAATTGACGAAGAATTATTTTTTAGAAATCTCGCGGCCGTAGGGGATAGTTTTTCATGGCCGGAAATATCCTCAGTTGAGACGGAATTCACCGAATTAATCAAGAAGGAAATTTTATAAATTTTAATCTCATCCGGAATGCAAATGGTGTCATTTTGAACTAGGTACGGTACCTACTACACCTACCTACGACCAACTACCTAACCTACTAATGCCATAGTGATGGGTAAAATAGTGGCAAGAGGCTTTGGCTTCGCCGGCTCATTGCGGCTTTGCAGTCGGGTACTAGTAACCGGCGAAGCCGGTGTTGTCAATGAACGCGTACGTATTATGTTGAAAAAACAGATTATGCTGGATCCCTTGGCTTGAGAATTTCGAAGCTTTGACGCACCAAATCGCTCAATGGAGGCCGCCATCTTGCGGATGCGGAAGTATGCATAAAAAAATTGCGAAAAAGTTCAATAGGAGTTTGTTTCACCCGTCTTTGTTTGATTCACAATCTGATGCACCTCTAATTTGTAATTAAAATACTCTAAGACCAATCTCGTTATCTTCAACGAAAATTGTCACCAAACACCGGAACCAATGAGATTCGAGCATTTGAAAAAATATTTCAAAAACCAAATCACTCAATGGAGGCCGCCATCTTCCGGATGCGGAAGTATGCATAACAAAATAGCGAAAAAGTTCAATAGGAGTTTGTTTCACTCGTCTTTGTTTGATTCACAATCTTATGCACCTCTAATTTGTAATTAAAATACTTTAAGACCAACCTCGTTATCATCAACGAAAATCGTCACCAAACACCGGAACCAATGAGATTCGAGCATTTGAAAAAATATTTCAAAAAAGCTTATTATGCATTTCGGAGGGTGAACACGGCGTCAAACATTCTAAAATTGACGAAGAATTATTTTTTAGAAATCTCGCGGCCGTAGGGGATAGTTTTTCACGGCCGGAAATATCTGAAGTTGAGACGGAATTCACGGAATTAATCAAGAAGTAAATTTTATCAATTTTATTCTTATCCAGAATGCAAATGGTGTCATTTTAGGTCTGAATTTGCGAAATTTTGTGAGCTGACCAATCAGCTATCAGCTTAGGTCAGCCAATCAGCACCGTCGACACGGTTTGATTAACGACAGTCACACATTGCTGTTGAAACGGCGCTATCGTCTGATCTGTCGGCACTGATCTTACTGCAAGCTAACTTCTTCTGGTGGAGGAAGCCGCAGTGCCCGGAGAGAACCAGTCCTGGCAGCGACTGAAGTTAGAAGACTACACACATACTGTGAAAACGTATATTAAGCCCAGTTAAAATTTCTTAAAATAGGCCCTAAGCTAGCACATCGTATAGTTACTTCCTTAAGCTTCTTGTGACATTTATTGTATGTAGGTATTGGGGAGGACTGTCTGCTCTTCTCTTTTACCAAGTCTTACCAGGTATGGTACCTACTACACCTACCTCCTGCCAACTACCTAACCCACTGATGCCATAGTGATGGGTAAAATAGTAGCAGGAGGCTTTGGCTTCGCCGGCTCATTGCGGCTTTGCAGTCGGGTACTAGTAAAAAATTACACAGATAGACAAACAACCGACCATATTAAACCGTGACCTGTCGGATATCCACTTCCTGTTTCGATTGTGCTTTCTGTGACATCACCATGAGGTGATTGCGCATGAGGAAATTAATAAATATGTAATGAGTAATGACTATGTACTGTACACCATATCACTAACAGTATCAGCGTTCATAGCACTACTGTACACTATATCAGCGCTCATACTCATAGCTCTACTGTACACTATATAAGCGTGCATAGCTCTACTGTACATGATATCAGCGTTCATAGCCCTATTGTACAATATATCAGCGTTCGATCCTAGCTCTACTGTATACGATATCAGCATTCATAGCTCGACTGTACACTATATCACTACCAGTATCAGCGTTCATAGCTCTACTGTACACTATATCAGCATCCCTAGCTCTACTGTACACTATATAAGCATCTCTAGCTCTACTGTACACTATATCAGCATCCATAGCTCTACTGTTCACTATATCAGCGCTCATAGCTCTACTGTACACTATATCAGCATCCCTAGCTCTACTGTACACTATATCGGCATCCCTAGCTCTACTGTACATTATATCAGCGTTCATAGCTCTACTGTACACTATATCAGCGTTCATAGCCCTATTGTACAATATATCAGCGTTCCTAGCTCTACTGTACACGATATCAGCATTCATAGCTATACTGTACACTATATCACTACCAGTATCAGCGTTCATAGCTCTACTGTACACTATATCACTACCAGTATCAGCGTTCATAGCTCTACTGTACACTATATCAGCATCCCTAGCTCTACTGTACTCTATATCAGCATCCCTAGCTCTACTGTACACTATATCAGCATCCCTAGCTCTACTGTACTCTATATCAGCATCCCTAGCTCTACTGTACACTATATCAGCATCCCTAGCTTTACTGTACTCTATATCAGCATCCCTAGCTCTACTGTACACTATATCAGCATCGCTAGCTCTACTGTGCACTATATCAGCGCTCATAGCTCTACTGTACACTATATCAGCGTTCATATATCTACTGTACACTATATTAGCATTCATAGCTCTACTGTACACTATATTAGCATTCATAGCTCTACTGTACACTATATCAGTGTTCATAGCTCTACTGTACACTATATCAATATCAGCGTTCATAGCTCTACTGTACACTATATCAGCATTCAAAGCTCTACTGTACACTATATCACGACCAGTATCAGCGTTCATAGCTCCACTGTACACTATATCAGCATCCCTAGCTCTACTGTACACTATATCAGCATCCCTAGCTCCACTGTACACTATATCAGCATCCCTAGCTCTACTGTACACTATATCAGCATCCCTAGCTCTACTGTGCACTATATCAGCACTCGTAGCTCTTCTGTACACTATCTCAGCGCGCATAGCTCTATTGTACACTATATCAGCGTTCAGAGCCCGATTGTACAATATATCAGCATTCATAGCTCTACTGTACACTATATCACTGCCAGTATCAGCGTTCATAGCTCTACTGTACACGATATCAGCATCCCTAGCTCTACTTTACACTATATCAGCATCCCTAGCTCTACTGTACACTATATCAGCATCCCTAGCTCTACTGTGCACTATATCAGCGCTCATAGCCCTACTGTACACTATGTCAGCGTTCATCGCTCTACTGTACACTATATCAGCATCCCTAGCTCTACTGTACACTATATCAGCGTTCATAGCTCTAGTGTACACTATATCAGCATCCCTATCTCTACTGTACACTATATCAGCATCCCTAGCTCTACTGTACACTATATTAGCATTCATAGCTCTACTGTACACTATATCAGCGTTCATAGCTCTACTGTACACTATATTAGCATTCATATATAAACTGTACACTATATTAGCATTCATAGCTCTACTGTACACTATATTAGCATTCATAGCTCTACTGTACACTATATTAGCATTCATAGCTCTACTGTACACTGTATCAGCGTCCATGGCTCTACTGTACACTATATCACTGTCAATATCAGCGTTCGTATAGCTCTACTGTACACTATATCAGCGTTCATAGCTCCACTGTACACTACATCAGCGTTCATAGCTCTACTGTACACTATATCAGCGTTCATAGCTCTACTGTACACTATATTAGCATTCATAGCTCTACTGTACACTATATTAGCATTCATAGCTCCACTGTACACTATATCAGCGTTCATGGCTCTACTGTAGACTATATCACTGTCAGTATCAGCGTTCATAGCTCTACTGTGCACTATATCAGTGTTCATAGCGTTAATTATGTGTACCGGTAGTTTTAAGTATGTTCTTTATAAAGTATCTCTTTATTAGTCCCCTACCGGTGTACACCGGAGGGAACTATGGGTTTGCACTCCGTCCCTCCGTCTGTCCATCCGTCTGTCAGTCCGTCACGCAAAGAACAGCTTTCCGGACTTTTTTTCTAAACTCTTAATGCTAAATCATTTCAAACTTGGTACATTGTTTCCTCATGGTAAGTTACAGATCAAGTTCGAACTTCACGATGTTTCGGTCATTTTTGACAGTTATGGCACTTTGAACTTTGGTAATTTCCCCAACAGTTTTCCGGACTATAATTTGGAGTGCGGTAAGTCAAAGCTGTTAATATTCCTTGTTTTAACTCCAATTTACATTCTGTTTCCACTTTTAGTGAGAAGTAGGGGTCTGTGCAACCATTCATGAACTTTATTTGGTGCAAATCGGATAATTTTTAGCCGAGTTACCTCAGACCGTGAGTTGGTAATTACATAATTCACACATAGTTGAATACGTGCAGGCTGCTCCACGGAGCGACCTTGTGGGCTTATTTTAACTCCGATTTACATTCTTTTTCCCCTTTTATTGAGAAGTATGGGTCTGTTCAACCATTCATGAACTTTATTTGGTGCAAATCGGATAATTTTTAGCCGAGTTACCTCAGACCGTGAGTTGGTAATTATATAATTCACACATAGTGCAATACGTGCAGGCTGCTCCACGGAGCGACCTTGCGGGCTTATTTTAACTCCGATTTACATTCTTTTCCCCCTTTTCGTGAGAAGTAGGGGTCTGTGCAACCAGTCATGAACTTTATTTGGTGCAAATCGGATAATTTTTAGCCGAGTTACCTCAGACCGTGAGTTGGTAATTATATAATTCACACAGTGCAATATGTGCAGGCTGCTCCACGGAGCGACCTTGCGGGCTTATCAACGAGACGAGGCATGACACATGTATCTCAGCATACCTCAGATCAAGTTTGAAAACCAGCATCAACTGTGCATAAATTTGCATATTCGATCATTTTTGACAAAGTTATGGCACTTTGAACTTTGGTAGGGGACATGTATTGCAGCGCAATACTCAGAATGCTTGTTTATAATGTGATGGTTTGCCAGAAGTGTGCATAAGAGATAAACCCTTCTTTATACAAAGTACTAGCTGAGGTTTTCATAATGCAATGTTAGAGGGTATTGGGATTGGGTTTTTTTCTTTAAAATTTGTAGAGGGTGTTCTGAAAATATGATGTGAAACTGTGGAGACAACATTCCAACATACTTCATTTTGGACAAGGGGTGATACATAGTAGTGCATGCATGACGCATGGTGTGGGCTGAGACGATGGCCTAGATTTAGAGGGATGCTCACTCCCTCTAAACCGTCTCTCCTGGGTTTGAAGCGTTTCCTTTTCTACAACTACAGGGTGTTTCAAAAAAGTGGACTATTTGAGCCCTCATATTTTGTCATTTCCAATGCCACATCCTTTTTTTTTTCTTTCTTTTTTTTCTTTTCTTTTTGTATACAGAGTCTATACAGAGTTTGATTACTCTGTCTATACAGAGATTTTGGATACAGAATTTGTATATTACCCATTGGTAATGAATGTAGAGCAGCAACGAAGGCTGGAAAGGGTGGAAATGCGAATGGTTCGATGGATGTGCGGAGTATCGTTGAGAGAGAAGAAGACAAATGATGAATTGCAAAAGATGATGGGAATATTGCCTGTGATTGATGCTGTGAAGAGGAACAGGTTGAGATGGTTTGGTCATGTGTTGAGGAAGGATGAAAGTGACTGGTTGAGAAGAGTGATGGAAATTAATGTAGAAGGAAGTAGAGGACGGGGAAGACCGAGAAAGACTTGGCTAAAGATGGTGGAAGAAGAAATGCGGGCAAGGGGGTTAACAAGGAGAGATGCAGAAAATAGGGCAAAATGGAGAAGATTGTCATGGGGACCGCAAGGTTAACCCCCGCTCTAGCAGGGAAAATGGCCTTAAAATGCATGTTGTTGTTGTTGTATACAGAGTCGAGGCTCGTGAAAGAGCTAACATTTATCAAACAAACAAATCAAACAAACGAGCAAACAAAGTATATAAAAAGGGGAGCGGTCGACAAGATGGGGAGAGAAGGGGAGGAAGCACACAAACACAACATTTGAGGGCAGGGACATCGGGAGATGTGTGGGAGGCAGAGGGCCTGGGGGGAGGCAGGATAGGTATAAAACGCAAGGACACCAAGGACTTCCAGGAAAGAAGACAAAAGTCACCTCAAAAAAGTGGATCTGGGGTGAAATTAGCGGGGGTAGAAAAGATCAATGTTTTGGATTGGGGAAGATAAGAGATGGTGGTGAACAGCTGTTTTAAAGACCTGGAGGGAGGAGTGGGATTGAAGAGAGTGAGGGAGTTTGTTCCAGAGGCAGGAGAAAAGAGGAATGAAGGAGTGAAGGTGAGCAGAGAGTCTTGATTTTGGCAGTTTAACCATAAGAGGGTTGCAGGCAGATCTTGTGCGACCTGCAGGAATATTTGGGGGACAGAGCACAGAGGGAGCTGGGGGAGCAAGGCCGGAGAGGAGTCGGTAGACGATGGAAAGACCACCAACCTGCCTGCGGTGAGTAAGTGAAAGGCCCTCGGAGATAGCGTCATCGCGTGAGATTCCAATGATTCTGAACGCTTTGGTTTCAACAGCGTGAAGACGAGCTAGGTGTGAGGCAGGAGCACCAGCCCAGAGGGGAGAGCAGTATTCCATTGAGCTGCGGATGAAAGCCTTGTATGTGGTGAGGAGTTCAGGTGTATCAAGGAAGGACTTCGCACGACGGAGGATGCCCAGTCGGCGACTGGCTTTGGAGGCCAGATTTGAAATGTGGTTTTCCCAGGAAAGATCATGGCAGATAGTGAGACCCAAAAGCTTGAGTGACAGAACTTCTTGGAGAGGATTATTCAGAAAGTAGATGGGAGGGTTGTCCAGTCGGTCTTTTCGGAGAGACATCGTAAGAGTGTGAGATTTGTCAGGATTGAAAGACATGTTCCACTTGTTTGCCCAGTCTGTGATTTTGTCCAGGTCTGCAGAGAGTGAGGAGGCTGCAGACTGCCGATCTGAGGGATGAGGAATGGAGCGGCAGAGAGTGGAGTCATCAGCAAAGAGATAGAGAGGATTTTCAAGAGAGTCAGAGAGATCATTGATGAAGACCAGAAAAAGCACAGGGCCCAGAACACTGCCTTGGGGAACTCCAGCCTGAACAGGAAGAGGAGATGAGAGAAACCCATTCAGGGCCACACGTTGACTACGACGAGAGAGGAAGTCCGCCAGCCATGCGTGGAGATTTCCATGGATACCAAAGGAGGAGAGTTTGGTGAGCAGAGCTGGGTGCCAGACCGTATCGAAGGCACGTGATATGTCGAGGGAGACAGCTCTAATTTCCTGTTTGGCATTGAGGACCTCCATCCATTGTTGAGTCAGCAGAAGCAGCATGTCCAGAGTAGAGTGACCTGGTCTGAAACCAAATTGATGATCAGAGATCAAGCCATTGGAGAAGAGGAAAGATTTCATATCCGAAGCAATGATGGATTCCATGACTTTGCTGATAATTGGGAGAAGGCTGATTGGTCTGTAGTTGCTAGGATCTGTTTTTGCACCTTTTTTGTGCAAAGCGGTGATGTTGGATGATTTCCAAGCAGATGGCAGTTGACCTTGAGCAAAAGAGAGGGTGAAGAGAACAGAGAGATGGAGTGAGAGAGCGGAAGAACAGGATTTTAGGACCCGTGGGCTGATGCCGTCAGGTCCAGTTGCAGAATCAGAGTCGAGGGTTGACAGAAACTTTTCCCCCTTGTCAGGAGGAAAGGACACGGAGTCCAGGAGCAGCTGGGTATGACTGGGTACGGTGGGTACAGAGAGGGATGGGTTTGGGACACAAGATTTAGAGGCAAACACAGAGTTGAGGCATTCAGCTTTTTCACATGCGGAGTCAGCTGTGTAGCCGTTTGAGGTAAGGGAGGGGATGGAGGGGGAACAAACACCAGAAACAGATTTGACCAGACGCCACCAGGATTTGGAAGAGGGAGACAGATAAGAGAGTTCGGTCTTGAGAACGGAGAGATATTGTTTCCTGGCTCTCCTGAGGGTGGACACACACTTGTTTCGGGCTTTGTGAAAGGAAATGAGATTTCCTTCCGTTGGATTTGCTTTCCAGGAGACAAAGGCAAGTTGTTTCTGGGCAACAGCCTCACCACAAGATTCCGTGTACCATGGACGGGAGGAAGGGTATGACAACTGAAGACGAGATGGGATAAATCTGTGCATGAGAGAGAGCAATTTACTTTGGAAGAATTCCCAGGATGAGTTGATGTCAGAGGTGGTAGAGATGGGAGACCAGTCCAGATGATTGATGGCTGCTTGAAGACCATGCCAGGTGGCCTGAGTGAAATGCCAGACTCGTCGATGCTGAGGAGGCTCTCTGAGAATGGTCAGAGAGATGTCCACTTTAACAAGCACATGATCAGATGAGCCGATTGGAGCAGAAGAAGAGCAGCAGACATTTTCAGGGAAGTTAGTCATAACCAAGTCCAGAAGAGAAGATGCTCCGTTGACTGAGATCCGGGTCGGGAAATTGACAGATTGTGTCAGTCCCAGTGAGTCGCAGAAGTCCTTTGCTGAGGAGCCATGGCTGGCGAGAGAGGTACCCACACCCAGCCAACTGGCATGGTGACAATTGAAATCACCACATATGAGGAAGAGAGAGTTTGGATGAGTCGACAGAAGTTGGTCCATATTATCAGACAACGAGATGTAGATGGAGTCATCACTGTTTGGTGGACGGTACAACACACATATGAACAAGAGGTTGGAGCGAAGGGGAGGCCGTAGCCAGAGATATTCCTGGGGGTGAGGTGGAGAGAGTGCAGTGCAGGGCGAGTGAGGAAGAGAGTTTTTGATAAAGATAGCAACCCCACCTCCAGGACGAGGCTCAGGTCTATCATACCGGGGGAGGGAGTAACCCGGGAGAGATACTAAGGAATCAGAGACATCATGAAATACCCTTCTACGGGAGAGATACCCTTCTCTCTTGCATGTATGGTGGGGGTGGTATGCCATTTCGAACAAAAAGTCAGTCGGACCCTACATCAGTTTATGGTGTTCACAGTGGAACAAAGAAGTGAAAATCGTGACTTTGTGGTTTGAGACAAAATCCTACGTGCAGGTGCACTGACAATGTCTTCCCCCATCCAAAACCTTGATCTTTTCTACCCCCGTTAATTCACCCCAGATCCACTTTTTTGAAATTCTGACTTCTTTCCTGGAAGTCCTAGCAGTACAGTGTCCATGTGTTTTATTCCTCTCCCACCCTCCACAACACCTCCTTCCCATTCCTCCTCCCCCCCAAGCCCTCTCACTCCCACAGATCTCCCGATATCCCTGTTCTCTGCTGTTGTGCTTTTGTGCTTCCCTCTCTCTCCCCATCTTGTCTCCCGCTCCCTTTATCTTATGTTTTATGTGTCAGTTTGTCTTTTTGTGATTAATGTTAGCTCTTACACGAGCCTCGATCTTGTATACAAAAAAAAAATACTGTCAATATTACAATGTTCACACCCGTAATGGACATTCCAATGGGAACATTCAGCGCTTTGTGGAGCATTTCCAAGCACATGCAAGTGTGAAAAATCAACATTAAGGCAACAGTGGTCGCCCACCAGTTGTTACCAAGGACCAACGGAACATTGATCTTGTGAGAGATTTTGATATTGAAATTCATAAGAAATCCCACCGTCGGTGTTCACGAGAAGTGGCGATCTCACCTTCATCCGTGTGGCGAGAGATCAGTGCTGAGACAGGAGGTAGAGACATGGTAAGCGACATAGCTTAGTTCAATACAGGGTGAAATGCACTTCCAAAATGATATTGTAGTTACCTTAGAAAGTCACCTACTGCAGATCATTGTACCAGAGGGTGCTTGAGGATAATGTGAGGCCATCTGTCGGAAAGTTGAATCTCAACCGAAGGTGGACCTTGCAACATGACAATGACCCTAAACATACCAGTAAATCCAACAAGGAATGGCTGAAAAGAAAGAAATGGAGGGTTCTGGAATGGCCAAGTCAAAGCCCGGATCTAAATCCCATCGAGATGTTGTGGGGGGATTTGAAACGAGCTGTGCAAGCAAGAAACCCCTCAAACATCGCACAGCTGAAAGAATTCTGCATGGAGGAGTGGGCAAAAATTTCTCCCAGTCGATGTCAGAGACTGGTAGACAGTTATAAGAAACGCCTACTTGAGGTTGTTTCTGCCAAAGGGGGCAATACCACCTATTAGAGCCAAGGATGTACTTACTTTTTCCACATGCGAAATTTGCATTTATGTTTATTTAAATTATACAATGGACTACAAAATGTAAATGTTTCATAATGTTTGTTATATTATATCACCTTTATCTGTCAATATTGTTGAAATGAAGATCAAATAGCTGTTTGTTGAAATATGTTGAAAAAGTCAAAACTTTACATGGGGTGTACTTACTTTTTCACGTGACTGTATGTGATGTAGGGTTTGTCATCTTTGATTCTTCTTTTCTTGTACACAGGCAGTGGAGATGCAAACTCTCACAGTGAGCAGTCGAGAAAAAGACGGAAGAGAACAGGATGGAGAGCAAGATGGAGATTTTGTGATGTCAGATGGCAAAGCTATTTCACTTCCTCGCATATCTTCACAGGTATATGTGTTAAACTTACTTTCAGATTTCTCAATCACTAATTCCATCATCTGATTATTGCCACCCTAATGCTTTCCTCACCTTCATCTGCCTGACAGCCAATGGCTTCGCAGCCTGTGCGACGCTCCATCTCTGCACGTTTTCATGGTGCCTTGCCATTGACTGGTATGTGTTTACATACTTTGTTTTTATGAATTTGAGCAACTGGTTGGTTAGTTTTGATTTGTTATGAGGGAACTTCCTTGTGGATCAAATCCTTTCGTTATTGACATGGGGGAAAGTTATCCATCATTTGTATTGCATTATGCTTGTTTACTGTTGCACTTCGCTTACAATGTTTCCTAGTTGCTGAACCCTCTTACAATATTTCCTAGTTGCCGAACCCTCTTACAATGCTTCCTAGTTGCTGAACCCTCCTACAATATTTCCTAGTTGCTGAACCCTCTTACAATATTTCCTAGTTGCTGAACCCTCTTACAATGTTTCCTAGTTGCTGAACCCTCTTACAATGTTTCCTAGTCGCTGAACCCACTTACAATGTTTCCTAGTTGCTGAACCCTCTTACAATGTTTCCGAGTTGCTGAACCCTCTTGCAATATTTCCTAGTTGCTGAACCCTCTTACAATGTTTCCTCGTTGTTGAACTCTCTTGCAATGTTTGTTTCCTAGTTGCTGAACCCTCTTGCAATATTTCCAAGTTGCTGAACCCTCTTGCAATGTTTCCTAGTTGCTGAACCCTCTTGCAATGTTTCCTAGTCGCTGAACCCACTTACAATGTTTCCTAGATGCTGAACCCTCTTACAATGTTTCCTCGTTGCTGAACCCTCTTGCAATGTTTCCGAGTTGCTGAACCCTCTTGAAATATTTCCTAGTTGCTGAACCCTCTTGCAATGTTTCCTCGTTGCTGAACCCTCTTGCAATGTTTGTTTCCTAGTTGCTGAACCCTCTTGCAATATTTCCAAGTTGCTGAACCCTCTTGCAAAGTTTCCTAGTTGCTGAACCCTCTTACAATGTTTCCTAGTTGCTGAACCCTCTTACAATGTTTCCTCATTGCTGAACCCTCTTGCAATGTTTGTTTCCTAGTTGCTGAACCCTCTTGCAATATTTCCAAGTTGCTGAACCCTCTTGCAATGTTTCCAAGTTGCTGAACCCTCTTGCAATGTTTCCAAGTTGCTGAACCCTCTTGCAATGTTTCCAAGTTGCTGAACCCTCTTGCAATGTTTCCTCGTTGCTGAACCCTCTTGCAATGTTTCTTCGTTGCTGAACCCTCTTGCAATGTTTGTTTCCTCGTTGCTGAACCCTCTTGCAATGTTTCCTAGTTGCTGAACCCTCTTGCAATATTTCCAAGTTGCTGAACCCTCTTGCAATGTTTCCTAGTTGCTGAACCCTCTTGCAATGTTTCCTAGTCGCTGAACCCACTTACAATGTTTCCTAGATGCTGAACCCTCTTACAATGTTTCCTCGTTGCTGAACCCTCTTGCAATGTTTCCGAGTTGCTGAACCCTCTTGAAATATTTCCTAGTTGCTGAACCCTCTTGCAATGTTTCCTCGTTGCTGAACCCTCTTGCAATGTTTATTTCCTCGTTGATGAACCCTCTTACAATGTTTCCTCGTTGCTGAACCCTCTTGCAATGTTTCCGAGTTGCTGAACCCTCTTGAAATATTTCCTAGTTGCTGAACCCTCTTGCAATGTTTCCTCGTTGCTGAACCCTCTTGCAATGTTTATTTCCTAGTTGCTGAACCCTCTTGCAATGTTTCCTCGTTGCTGAACCCTCTTGCAATGTTTATTTCCTCGTTGCTGAACCCTCTTACAATGTTTACTTGTCGCTGAACCCTCTTGCAATGTTTGCTTTCTAGTTGCTGAACCCTCTTGCAATGTTTGTTTCCTCGTTGCTGAACCCTCTTGCAATGTTTGTTTCCTCATTGCTGAACCCTCTTGCAATGTTTGTTTCCTCGTCGCTGAACCCTCTTGCAATGTTTGTTTCCTCGTTGCTGAACTCTCTTGCAATGTTTGTTTTCTAGTTGCTGAACCCATGGTGGGAGAGATCAGTGCTGAGACAGGAGGTAGAGACATGGTAAGCGACATACCTTAGTTCAATACAGGGTGAAATGCACTTCCAAAATGATATTGTAGTTACCTTAGAAAGTCACCTACTGCAGATCAGGCCCTATACCTTTTTATCGTTTTGCTGCTTTTCCTGCAAAATGAAAACACGTGCATAACATTTAAGCTCACACCTTATACTGAATTCAAACCTGTTTCAACCTGATATATGTTTAACATTTATATTCCAGTACTATATTGGTTTATCGATTTATACCACCTTCACATCTATTGGATAATTTTCTGCTGCTGTGAATGAAAGTGTATGTGTGTTGCTGTCGTTTAAATTACACTTCGACCTCTCCCTATGGGATATTCGAGTTTCATTGTTGACAATTTTGGTGCAATTTAACTTTTTGTGTTAAACCCGTAAAGGTTTGAACTTACAAATAAACAAAAGAGAATAGATTTGACACAAAGAAAACGAGAACGGCACTCGATGGAGCACATACCTCTGCCAGGCTTGAACAGTTTACGTTTTGCATGTATCCCATTGATAGGCCGGATCCGGATCCAGATCTTCACCAAAATCGAATCATTTCTTCCTTGTCACACACCCAACATGTCCACCAAGTTTCGTACGATTCCATCCACAATGTTTTGAGATATCCTGTTCACAGGCAGACAGACTGGTGAAAACATAACCTACGTCCACCTTCTGTGGCGAAAAAACCAAGAAGTGTGTTTGTTTTTGCCTTCGTAACATCCATGCCCTCCTGAACTGCTGGCCGGAATGAGTTGAAACTGGTGTTTGTACTCGGCATGTGCTCGGGAAGGTTTTAGATGGTAAAAAAAATTAATAGCTTAGGGTCGGGGGAGCACCTCAATTCTCTGCATGTATAGTATAGCACCACCTGGTGGGAGTGAGTATTGTATGTTATACTGCAATACACCAGTTAACCTGTCTGTATCTCGGGGGGAATTAACCCCTCAATATTTATAGGGAAATGAACCCGTCCGTAATTCCAGGGGAATAAACCCATCCGTATTTCTGGAAGAATTAACCCATCCGTAATTCCAGGGGAATTAACCATCCATAATTCAGGGTGAATTAACCCGACCATAATTCAGGGTGAATTAACCCGTCCATAATTCAGGGTGAATTAACCCGACCATAATTCAGGGTGAATTAACCCGTCCATAATTCAGGGTGAATTAACCATCCATAATTCAGGGTGAATTAACCCGACCATAATTCAGGGTGAATTAACCATCCATAATTCAGGGTGAATTAACCCGACCATAATTCAGGGTGAATTAACCCGTCCATAATTCAGGGTGAATTAACCCGACCATAATTCAGGGACAATTAACCCGTCCATAATTCATAATGAATTAACCCGGCCATAATTCAGGGACAATTAACCCGACCATAATTCAGGGTGAATTAACCGTCCATAATTCAGGGTGAATTGACCCGACCATAATTCAGGGTGAATTAGCCGTCCATAATTCAGGGTGAATTAACCCGACCATAATTTAGAGTGAATTAACCCGACCATAATTCAGGGACAATTAACCCGACCATAATTCAGGGACAATTAACCCGACCATAATTCAGGGACAATTAACCCGACCATAATTCAGGGACAATTAACGTGTCCATAATTCAGGGACAATTAACCTGTCCATAATTCAGGGACAATTAACCCATCCATAATTCTGGACATTCAACCCGTCCATAATTCTGGGACAATTAACCCGTCCAGAATTCTGGGACAATTAACCCGTCCATAATTCAGGGACAATTAACCCGTCCAGAATTCAGGGTGAAGTAACCCGACCATAATTCAGGGACAATTAACCTGTCCATAATTCAGGGACAATTAACCCGACCATAATTCAGGGACAATTACCCCGACCATAATTCTGGGACAATTAACCCGTCCATAAATCAGGGACAATTAACCCGACCATAATTCAGGGACAATTAACCCGAACCTAATTCAGGGACAATTAACCCGACCATAATTCAGGGACAATTAACCTGTCCGTATTTCCGGGAGAATTAACCCGTCCATATTTCCAGGAAAATGAACCTGTCCATATTTCTAGGCGAACTAACTCATTCATAATATAGGGGGAATGAAGCCATCCATAAGGTTGGGTTCCCTGCTATTAGTATTAGTAATAATTCTGGAAGGGGTAAACAATTATTGCCACCAGGTTGGCATTTTGGCTTTTTTAAAGTAATCTCAGGCTCATAGCGGAGCTTGCACATACATCATTGTCAGGACAAGGATAATAGGAGATATTATCCTCGTGAACTTTTTCATGATTATAACTATATTCGGAGACAATATTCTAATCAACAACATGGGACAACCAAAATCAACACAATACATGGGATTTGAACCTGAGATACCAACATCATGAACCATCTGCTCTGATGGGAACACCAAACATATCTTGCTATTTCTTGACTCCATTAGCATTTAACCGGAAGTAGGTTCAAAACAATGTATTAGGTCATTCAATGCTGCAATGACTTCACATCGTTTAAACTTTACTTTTCCTTTCTCTCCATAGTGCATCCTCTCTCCATCAACTGCAACCTTCCGTCGGTTTCGCCGTCAGCTACCACCGACACCACCCACACCACGACCCTCGATCTCACTCTTTCCCCGGGGAACGATCGGAAGAAGGGGAATTCAAGAGAGACCTGAGGAGCTGTGCGATCTCACGGGTGATATGCTTCGGGGTCCAATTTCTCCACCACCACCCACCTTCCCACCTCCAGCACTACCTTGAGAGTGTATAAAAGGGAGAATGTGATATGAAGAAAATGGGAATGTGAACGTCGATACACTAAGGTTAGGAAATAATCGAAGGTCATGCTTATGAGGCTAGACCTTAGATTAGTGTACCTAAACCTCTGCACAAGGTGAGGCATTTGGCTGATTCTGAGGATTCCCAAATGTTTTACCCAAAGTCTCAGTTTAGCTTTGTCTGTCAAGTTTTCCTTGGAAAAAAAAGCCAAATTATTGGTAAGAGAATGGACACAGCTGTATGGCAGGGCCAAAACAACCATTACACAAAGAAGTCACAAGTAACCTGAGCACAAGTTACCTTTTTAAACATTTATTACTGATGTACATAAAACGAGGGCGTGCGTGTATGTTTAACTGTGTGTGCATGTGTGTTGGATGAGGACCAGCGATGGGGACACTAAAATCACCTGCATGAACTCGTGCTCGACAAAAGGCATCACCACCCCCACCCAGACAATCGCCATCGCACATGGGGTTGAAAAAGAACACACAAAGTCAAAAGGCATCAGAATCCATAGCAGTGCGACAATCGCTTTGGAAGGCGCGTCTGCGTCAACCCAATACCTACAAATGGCCGGTGTGCCAAAACTCGTCGGCTTCTTCCATGGCCAAATTGTGCGTCTCCCCAAATTGTGCGTCTCCCCAACTGCTCATATGTGCATGAGAGACACCAACCAATTCCGTATGTTACATGAATGCGCGGATGGCGTCCGCCAGCTAAACCGGAGAGAATCTTGAAGCTGACGTCCCCTACCTTTTTTTTTTTTGGCATTCTTTTTTGGCATTTTTTGAGCAAATACTTTAACAAACTCTTGGCATTCTTTCAAACCACCATTTTGATCCATCTCCATTCCATACATCTTATCCCCTGTCTTGTTTCTCACAATTGCTACATCTACTACATGTAACGTTGCATACCATGGTAGCATCAGTCCATGACCGACATAACACATGGTGATAGTGTCTGAACACTTTTTATGGCCAAAAAGCCCACATTTTATGGACTTCGAAGAAACTGTGAGGGCTATGGCAGAATCCTGCACAATCGTCAAGTGAATACTCTGCACAAACGTCAAGTATCTCTCATCTTTCTCCTTTTTCATTGTAACCTCTCATTTTCCCCTTTTTATGCCTCCGCCGACGAAGTCCCGGAAGCATTATGTTTTCGGGTTGTCCGTCCATCCGTTCGTCCGTACATCCATGAGAGGTTTTCGTTACCGCGATAACCTCAGAACGGCTGAATCGATTTAAGTCAAACTTGGTAGACGTATGTATGATGATGCAAAGGTGAACTGATTTGATTATGGGTCAAGAAGTCAAAGGTCCCGTCAGGTAAAAATCCTGTTACCGTGATAACTTGTGAACCAGTGATGGGATTTTGATCAAACTTGGTACAAGTATATAATATTATGATGCAAGGATGAACTGATTAGATTATGGGTCAAGAGGTAATAGGTCAGAGTCCTTAAAAGGTTTTCGTTACCGCGATAACTTAAGAGCGGCTGAAGGGAACCAAGTCAAACTTAGTACAGGTATGTATAATGATGTAAAGATAAACGCATTAGATTATGGGGTCAAAGGTCAGGTGAAGTAAAAATTATGTTCTCTTGCTACAGTAACTTGTGAACCAGTGATTGGATTTTAACCAAACTTGGTATAAGTATATAATATGATGCAAAGATGAACTGATTATAGATTTTGGCATCAAAGGTCAGAGTTCATGTCAGGTAAAAATGTGATACTTGAGGACAGCTGAAGGGATTTAAATCAAACTTGGTACAAGTATGTATAATGATGTGATAATGTGGGCGGATGCATCTTGGTCGAGGTCGTGACGTCGAATAGTGCCGTACTAGTTTCTTATTGTTCCTGTTTTCCTTCTTATGAAGGACTTCCATCGTACTCGATCCAAAAGGAATCGTGCGGACACCAATGCCAAATCGTAATGAGACATTGGCTCTCAACAAATGCTTGTATTTTGTATGCATGGGTACATGGTACTGTGCATGTAAGCCATGTTGGTGTGTGTACAGTTAGCGATCACAAGGTCACAGGGTTGGGAGCATACCTCCTTTACAGCAACTGTTACAAACATCTCCTGTAAGGACTCACATTTTCTTTTGTAGTGATGCAATGACCTTTAGAATTAAAAGGTCATGGAATTGTTTGTGTGCATGAGTATGGATTTTTAATGGAAATATTGCATGATATCAGTTTGAATGATGCTCTCCGGATCAGAAAAAGAAAATCTTCAATTTTAATTTCACTGGATTGGCATGTATTAAATTAGAAATAAATCTTTTAACTGATCATTCCGCTCGCATTAAGAGCGCTTTCCTGACTGAACATGGCGCATATTCCTCATGTGCTCACCTTCTTTTGCTCATCTTCCTTTTCCTGCTTCATAACTCTCACCTGTTTGTATGGCATTTTGTACCATCTTGGGATCAATAAATTATTGCAATTTGCACCTTTATATTGTTTGGTTTTGTTGAGGCTTTTCATTCTATTCTTTGATTTTTCTCTTTATATGTAGGCCTACATATTCAGAGAGAGAGTGGAACATAATGGGAAAATCTTGCTGCAGGATGAGTGCATAAGTAAACTAGAATGCACTCAAGGAAAGTTCTCACGCACGCCGATTTGCACTCCGGCCGCCATAAAAACACCTCATTCCATACCACACACAGTGGTGTGTGTCAGGATGGTGCTGAGGTGCTGATCCAGCGTACGCTTCCATATATTATATATATATATATATATATATATATATATATATATATATATATATATATATCTTACATCAATTACATTTAAATTACTTCACACTTCCTCTAATACATGCAATATGGGAAATAACTATTGCTATACTATGCAAAGCTCCCCTAGAAGACATTTGCACAACAATATTTTATATCCAAGTATAGAAATGGGGGCCTACAAATCTGTTTTCTGCCAGGCCCACATTGAATCCGGCCCTGGCAGTGTCCAAGGTTGCTGACACCACGTGTGTGATAAACATAGTCGCCCATCTTGCCTGAATCGAATGGTTTGTTCTGTATAACAGCAGTAGCAACACCACGAAAACAATATCGCATGGTTCATGGCGAGTCTGTAAGTGCAGTTGTCTCCTCATTTCCTCAACACGTGAGATATGCGAGTACATAGAGCTGATGCTTCCATCCCATATTGGGTTCTGTCCCCGAGGCTGTGCACGTGGAAACGTTTTTTGTTATTTGATCACGTGCTAGCAGCTGTAGTACGGAGAGCAGCTGCCAGCTGGTGACCTGATGCAGTGTACACATCATTTGACTTTCTCATCTTTCATTCTGACAACAGCTTCGTTGTCAGAATGAGTTTGTACTTGTCCAGTAGAAACTTTCCACCAACCGTCCTTACCCCAACATGTTCAGCCATGTATTCCTTGTGCACAGGGGTAGTTTTTACATTTTGTCCACATAGAAATAGATAATCAAGTTCCTCTTCAATCACTTTATGGTGTTTTGCTGGTGGTTATAATTGGCTTTTGTTTGTCATTTTCTGGTGGTTTCATTCATTATCCTCTTCTTCCTATTCATGAGTGTTTTTTTGTTTTTTTCTTGTACGGTATGTACTGCGTTTATGTATTTTCCTCTTTTTAATTATCGTGTCAAATGAGCATCACACCAAAGCAGACTCTTTGGGTGTGAAAGTACACATCGTCTCAGGGTAGGGCATTCTCCGTAGTTCAGTTCTTTTTGATTTGTATCAAATCCTCTGTAGCCTCGTCCTGAACACAATAATCGATTACATGAATACTGTAATAATCGATTCCATGAATACTGTAATAATCGATTCCATGAATACTGTAATAATCGATTCCATGAATACTGTAATAATCGATTCCAAGAATACTGTAATAATCGATTCCATTAATACTGTAATAATCGATTCCATTAATACTGTCATAATCGATTCCATTAATACTGTAATAATCGATTCCATTAATACTGTAATAATCGATTCCATGAATACTGTAATAATCGATTCCATGAATACTGTAATAATCGATTCCATTAATACTGCAATAATCGATTCCATTAATACTGTAATAATCGATTCCATTAATACCGTAATAATCGATGCCATGAATACTGTAACAATCGATTCCATTAATACTGTCATAATCAATTCCATTAATACTGTAACAATCGATTCCATTAATACTGTAATAATCAATTCCATTAATACTGTAATAATCAATTCCATTAATACTGTAATAATCGATTCCATTAATACTGTAATAATCGATGCCATTAATACTGTAATAATCGATTCCATTAATACTGTAATAATCGATTCCATTAATACTGTAATAATCGATTTCATTAATACTGTAATAATCGATTCCATGAATACTGTAATAATCGATTTCATTAATATGGTAATAATCGGTTCCATTAATACTGTAATAATCGATTCAATTAATACTGTAATAATCGATTCCATTAATACTGTAATAATCGATCCCATGAATACTGTAATAATCGATTTCATTAATACTGTAATAATCGATACCATTAATACTGTAATAAATAATTCCATTAATACTGTAATAATCGATGCCATTAATACTGTAATAATCGATTTCATTAATACTGTAATAATCGATTTCATTAATACTGTAATAATCGATTCCATGAATACTGTAATAATCGATTCCATTAACGATGACGTCATAATTCGACAGACAACACTTAGTCTGATCAGTTTGAAATTTATTGAGTGTGATTTTCGCAACAATTATATTAGAGAATATAAATTTATGATGTCATCGCTCACGTGGTCTGGCAGCCATATTGGATCAAAGAAAAAACTTCAAAAACAGAAGAGTTGCACCAGGTTGACTGCGCAGGGTAAATATTGTTGCGAATATGGAATTTGGCCTCCATATCCGCTTGTAAATATTCCCCTATTTTCTCCAATACTCCCCAACTTTCCCCAATCCCCCATTCCCTAGTCCCATTGCATGTAAATAACAATCAGTAGAGCCGACCTTCCCCTTATTCCCCCATTAAATGTCGTGCCCAGGTCCACCGCACCACACGTAGCCAACTTTCGGACATCTTCCTAGTTATTCTTAATCTATGTCAGTTAAGGCCTCGTTTCCATTAATTATGACTCTTCGTTGCACCAGAATGTGATTATATGGCATCAGTAGTGAGTTTAGGACCTTTCCCATACCTCCTCCCATCTTCTTCCCCAAACAACAACAATAACAACAACTACAACAACAATTACAACAACAACAGAGGGGATGGCGGCGGAGCGGGGGAGGATGCGTCCTCACACCGGCTCGATTAGCTCCAGACCATGCGCTCCACGGGGTTACCCCGAAGGGGCTGGCTGTCAGCTCCTCGTCGGGGGCGGAGCCAGTAACCCCCCCCCGCACGCACCCAATGAGAAGCAACGTGCCGATTCCACGAGGCGGAGCTAACGAGCCGAGGGCGTGTCACTCCCCACCGGATATACGCGGCCACGCGCCGGATGTGACGGGAGATTCGCCCCCAGCTGGAGAAAGACGGACCTGCGAGCGCTGAAACAGATGCGCCTCAGCTTGGAGCTTGAAGAGAGAAGCCACCGCCACCCCCAGCGCGACGATACCTCCCCGCATCTTTGGACCGGACCGGACCGTACTGGACCCTGCTTTGAGCCAAGAGTGCACCTTGAGCCATCGCGACCTGCCTTTCCTTTTCATCAACCCCCGTGTGAGTCAGCATTTTGTCCCGTGTGTCTGTCGTCTGTCCGGGGTTAATATAAGAGTGTGTCTAAGTGCCTGTCTTCCTGTAATATACCTCTAGCCCCTGTAATCTAACCTTTTTCCGTACGAATATACTTGAGAATCGAAACGTTGGTGTCGTATTGTGTCATTATAACCCAGCCGGGTGTCTTCTTTTTCTTATTGAGCCAGCGTGGCGCGGCTTCGTCAACGTCGAGTATAGTCGGGTAATTTGTGCGGACACGACGGCCATTCCGCTCGGCCCACTTTAACATCAAAGTCGTGTCTGTAACAATTGGTGTCGGGAGTGAGATTCGAGGCCCGACCAAATTTTGAAGAAAAAAAAAAAAAAACGAATAGAGGAAAAAAAAAAATTTGGTCAAAATTTGGAGCGGCCGAAATTTGTTTTGTTTTACGAAACTCGAATTTTGCAAGTCGCGCTATGGCGGATCAAGACGGCTGGGGTCCGGTAGGGGAGAGTGAAGCAGGGTCGGTCCAGGACCAAATTGAGGGACATGAGGGACGTGAGGAGAGCGAAGCAGCGAGGGTAGCAGACGCGCAAAATGGCGCCTCGCTGGTCACCGCGCCCGCGACCGTGGCAGCGCCCCTGGTGGATCCGAACCTTTTTATGTTGCAAATGAGGGCCCTTATGGAACGAATGGGAGACCAAATTGTGGGAATGAGGGCTCAGGGTGAGCGATTAGAGGGCCAAATGGGGGTAATGGGGAACCGGATGGATGCTCAGGGTGAGCGATTGGGAAACCAAATTGAAGAAATAACGAACCGAATGAGGGCTCGGAGTGAGCGATTGGAGGGCCAACTGGGGGTAATGAGGGACGAAGCGAGGGGTACCGGAGAGGGGTTAGACAACGGGATAAAGGAGGTGAAAAATGGGTTAATGGGGGTAGAAAATAGAATGGCTGCCCAGGAGAATCAGATAGAGGGAGTGAAAAATGGGGTAGAGGGAGAGGAGATTAGAAGAGGTGTGAGTGAGGAGGTCGGAGGAGTGCGCGAGGAGGTGAGGCACTGTGAGGAGCACATGGAAAAGGAGGTGAGAAAGGGGACTGTAAAGTTACAAGGGGGCATAGAGGACCTGACGCAGGAGGTGGAGCAGCTGACGGTGGGACAGACGGAGTTAGTGGAGCAGGTTCAAAGGAACACTGCGGTATTAGGAGGTTTAAAAGCGACACAGAGAGAACTAAAAGATGACTTGGTGGCGACGAAGAGGGAATGTCAGATGGTACGTGAGGGACTGACAACGAGGTTGGACGAGGTGATAGAGGTAATGGAGACGAAGGACCGGCAGGTGAGGACGCACATGGAAACGGTCAAGGTAGCCTTGGAGGACGAGCTTGAGGAGACGTACCGGGGAATAAAAGAGGTGAGGCACAAATTAGAAGAAGTGGAAGAAGGGGTGAGCGAAATTAAGAAGCGACGGAGAGGGGATAACAAGGAGATAAAAGAGGAGATAAAAGAATTGGTCCAAAGTCTGTGTTTGGATCGTGATGTGCTCATTAACCGGATGAGGGATTCGCAGGTGATGGAGGAGAAGCGAAGAGGAAGAGGACCCGGTGTAAGTGGTGACCAATATGGTCGTGCGTATGAAGCGCCAGGGGATTTAATAAGCTTGGGGGTCGAGATAGACCCGGGTGTTCGTGAGAGGCCGTTGGTGAAGTGTGCGACAGGTCTGGTGTGCGAAAGAGGAGGTGTGCAAGAAAGTCCGACTCTGGGGTGTGTGAGGAAAAAGTGCGTGCCAAGGAGTGAGTGTGCTGGCGAGAGTGAGTCGGTCGTAGCGCGTGTGCGAGGGAGCACGTGGAAGCGCGGGGTGGTGAGTGTTACAGAGGGTGTGACGGGAGAGTGTGCGCGAGGAAGGTGTGTGACGGACAGGTGCATGGGGAAAGAGTGCGCTGTCAAAGGCAAGGAAGAATGCACACCTGTGGTGAGTGTTACAGAGGGTGTAACTGGAGAGTGTGCGCGAGAAAGGTGTGTGACGGACAGGTGCATGGGGAAAGAGTGCGCTGTCAGAAGAAAGGAAGAGTGTCCACCTGTGGTGAGTGGTACAGAGGGTGTAACGGGAGAGTGTGCGCGAGGAAGGTGTGTGACGGACAGGTGCATGAGGAAAGAGTGCGCTGTCAGAAGTAAGGAAGAGTGTCCACCTGTGGTGAGTGTTACAGAGGGTGTAACGGGAGAGTGTGCGCGAGAAAGGTGTGTGACGGACAGGTGCATGGGGAAAGACTGCGCTGTCAAGAGTAAGGGTGAGTGCGCTGTCAAGAATGGAGGTGAAAGTAGTGAGAGTGACAAGGAGAGTGAGTTAGTTGTGACAGGTGAGCGAGGATGTACACCTGGGATGGAAGGATGCACACCTGGAATGGTAGAGCGTGAGTTGGAATGCACGCTGGAGTTGGTGGTGAGGCACGTGGTTGGGTGTGCGAATGAGGGCACACCTGTGATTGTCACAGAGGAGGTGACCGAGGAGGGGGCGCGAAGAGGTGTATTGGTGAGGTGTGCGAGCAACGAATGTGTGCCAAAGTGTTCGGTGGTCAGGTGGGTGACCAAGGCTGTGAGTGGAATGGGTGTGCCTGGGTGTGTAAGGAAAGGTACGAGGAGCATGAGCACGGCTGGATGTGTGAGCAAGGAACGGGCTTCGGGATGTAAGCATGCAGGTGAAGCATCGACGTTAGACGGGGTAGAGTTTAGAACGACTTTTAGCCGAAGCAGGCCCTCGGTGCGTGCCGGGCCTCGCTTTGAACGGCCGCGTCCAGGCTCCACTAGGCGGAGCGGGCAGCTGGATAGGAAGGGTCGTTATGGCGACCACGTTTTGTTGAGACGTGCCGGCAGGTCGAGATCGGGACATTGGATGGCTCCACGCCGAGGTGGTGCGTGGGATCTCGGCCCGGGTAAGCCCCCGTCCCTGCCCCGAATGCCGGACGCATCCAGCCGCTGGCACAAAACAACCAGCATCCATTGCTTGGCTTTACGAAGCCGGGCTTTGGACAGGGATTGGCGCACCGAGAGGACCTAATAAGTAGACGGGTGATGGTGATAGTGATAGTAGTGATTTGATACAAAATTTAGAAAAGTGAATAGAATTGGCAGTAAATGGAAAATTTTTGAATTGGTTGGAAATCTGGACGAACAAAATTGATAGTGAGAGACCCCCGATGTGGTGGGATGGCAAATCCACCATCCTTCCCATGGGGGGCAAAGGAGCAATAGCTTATGGGGTGTATGGCAGTGAAAACTAGCCCGGGTGGGTTAGGATATGGTGTGTAGGGATCTAGCGAAGGTGACATTAGGTAACGTTAAGTTTAGTTAGTGACTGATACCTGTAGTGGGGACGCAGGTAGATTAGTATGGATGATAATGACGTGGGAGCGCAATAGTTTAAAGGGACGACTGGGAAGCGCAGGTTTTAGAAGGGAGTAGTTAGCTGAGATGATGCCGTGTGTGTGAGAATTGAACAGGTGTGATTGCACAGGTGTGCAACTGGACAGGTGTGTGGAGCAGTGTATGAGTAGTGAGTGTGTGGATCAGCGCGAATGCGCTTGGGGAGAGAAGGGTGCAGGTGGCACCAGGTGTGAGAGCACAGGTGTGCAAGTACAGGTGTGTGGAGAGAGTTGGAGTAAGTGGTACGGAGTGGTGTGCATGGTGCGAAGGTGTGGATGGGGGAAGAGTGGACCCCTTTCACGAATACCCGGGGCGGGTAGTGTAAGTGTTAGGTAGAGGGTGCAGGTAAATTGTGGTTGGATATTGGCATTTGTGGTGCGGTTGCAGAATGGTATTGTGGATGGGTGCATTAGTGTGGTGGAAATGGCTGGGCGTGTAGCCTGTTAGTGTGTGTAGTTGGTTGGGCACTCCACCACTGTGAGGATGTCGGCCAGGTGAGGCCGCAGGTGGGCTCTGGGAGCCGGTAGTTGTGAGTGGGTGCCTGAGGATCCCGGGTGTGGATCGGGTAGCCCAGTGCCAGAGAGGGCACCGAGTGGGGAGAGCGCCAGAGGGCCTTCCCCAGGTAGTTAGGTTAGGGCAAGGAGCAGGTAAGCTCGGAGGCAACTGCAGTGGTGGAGGTGTGCAGGTGGGTAGACCCACTGGGAGAGGTACACGCCGCAGCCCAGAAATTGTACGAGGGCACCGGGAGATGAATCGGGGGAGTGAGACCCCAAATTGAAGAGCACCACAGTTTGGCCAATGGGAATTGGTTTTTAGAACCCATAGTGTAAGAGGGCCAATGGTTTGGCCGGAGAAAGACCCCGGGTAGTGTAAAGTTGTTAAAGTCATTTAGGAAATAGTTAGGATTAATGAACCTGTCGCACCATACGCAGCCACTTACCTGTGGTGATGATGATGACTCCACACCTGTGTTTTCTTTGTTCTGTGTGCAGGAAATGAGATTGCTGTGAGGATTTGTGAGACGCATCACGACGTGGATGAGACATTGGGGTGATTCCATCTCTCCCTCCCTAGGAGGGACTGATGATGAATTGGTAATGGCAAATTATGATGTTGAGTTGGAGATGGCAAATTTTGATGAGAGTTGAAAATGGCAAATTTGATTGGTTAGGAGGGAGAGAAGACGAATTTGGTTTATGGGAGGAACGGGGAAGACAGTAGGGATGTTTTTTGATTTGTAAAGTAGATGTTTATGGGTAGTGTTGTGTTTTGTGGATACAGTAAGGGGTAAGGGAGGGGCCATGTAGGTTACCTGGTGGGGGGGGGGGCGTACGATAGGAACGTACCTGTCTCACCTGGTTCCCATGTGCCCCCAGTGTGCATTACCTTATATTGCGTGCACTTTTGCGCCCTTACCACCTTACTCACTTGTTTCTTCTTTTGTCTCCCACCTCCGAGGATCTGGCTTTGGGGTAGAGAGAGAGGAGAGAGAGGTGCTGGCTACGCAGTTGTGGGCCTGCACTTTCGCTGTTGGCTGCCTGGATCGATACACCATATGGACCGCAATGTTTGTGGCCACCCACAATGGACCGCAGTTCGTTTGCGGCCAAGCACCACCCGGGGATGGACCTATGGGTCAACGTGGCACCTATGCCATACAGGTGAACCACTTATAGTTAACACCACCAAGTGCACCACAAGAAGAGCAAGAGACACCTGCAGGGTTAGGGGTTGTCGAATTTATTTTTATTCCAATGAACAAGGGTGACTGCACCGATTGGTGGTGGGGTGGTGCTTTTGATGCTGGGAAAGGGTGCTCTGCACGTTATTAAAGGCCGTCGGCCACAGAGCACTCGTGGGTTGGTGTATCGATGTTGGCAAGCGCGCTCTCTCTCTATGCATAACATCTGCATGTGTCCCTCCAAAAACAGGTCCTGGATCGTAGTGTAAATAGCAGCGTAGTCTTGTAAATAATGTTCCCTACCGGCTGTATGTGTAGTTTGCGAATTCTTTCCGGATTCGGTTATCCTGTGGGTGTGTTTCTGTGAGGAGAAGGGTGCAACGTCGCAGGGGGACATATTTACTCATTTGTGAATATCTGTAAAACTGTCGCACTCAGGGTAGAGTTAATAGTAGAGGGAACTACATTGCGTGCCACACTAAAGTAGGTAAAAATTTATCGGGTCGGGACGCCCCGAGGGTAGAGAAGGGTGCAATGTTGCGAATATGGAATTTGGCCTCCATATCCGCTTGTAAATATTCCCCTATTTTCTCCAATACTCCCCAACTTTCCCCAATCCCCCATTCCCTAGTCCCATTGCATGTAAATAACAATCAGTAGAGCCGACCTTCCCCTTATTCCCCCATTAAATGTCGTGCCCAGGTCCACCGCACCACACGTAGCCAACTTTCGGACATCTTCCTAGTTATTCTTAATCTATGTCAGTTAAGGCCTCGTTTCCATTAATTATGACTCTTCGTTGCACCAGAATGTGATTATATGGCATCAGTAGTGAGTTTAGGACCTTTCCCATACCTCCTCCCATCTTCTTCCCCAAACAACAACAATAACAACAACTACAACAACAATTACAACAACAACAGAGGGGATGGCGGCGGAGCGGGGGAGGATGCGTCCTCACACCGGCTCGATTAGCTCCAGACCATGCGCTCCACGGGGTTACCCCGAAGGGGCTGGCTGTCAGCTCCTCGTCGGGGGCGGAGCCAGTAACCCCCCCCCGCACGCACCCAATGAGAAGCAACGTGCCGATTCCACGAGGCGGAGCTAACGAGCCGAGGGCGTGTCACTCCCCGCCGGATATACGCGGCCACGCGCCGGATGTGACGGGAGATTCGCCCCCAGCTGGAGAAAGACGGACCTGCGAGCGCTGAAACAGATGCGCCTCAGCTTGGAGCTTGAAGAGAGAAGCCACCGCCACCCCCAGCGCGACGATACCTCCCCGCATCTTTGGACCGGACCGGACCGTACTGGACCCTGCTTTGAGCCAAGAGTGCACCTTGAGCCATCGCGACCTGCCTTTCCTTTTCATCAACCCCCGTGTGAGTCAGCATTTTGTCCCGTGTGTCTGTCGTCTGTCCGGGGTTAATATAAGAGTGTGTCTAAGTGCCTGTCTTCCTGTAATATACCTCTAGCCCCTGTAATCTAACCTTTTTCCGTACGAATATACTTGAGAATCGAAACGTTGGTGTCGTATTGTGTCATTATAACCCAGCCGGGTGTCTTCTTTTTCCTTCATTGGTCTAGCATAGCGCGATTAGTCAACCCCGGGTGCAATCGGGGTAACTTGTACGGATACGGCGGCCATTCCGCTCGGCCCACCTTAACATCAAAGTCGTGTCTGTAACAATATTATATGAATACCATGGAGTTGTTGTTGTTTTTTTTAAGCTTCTGAACACCCCCTTGAGGCTCGGTTTACCACCGTCTACAATTCCAATAGGAGACACAATTACTCTTTTATGGAAAATGGTTTTAGAGTTTGTTTTATCCTCCAAAATAGACCGTAGTGAACACACATTCATGTTAAAACCGAAGCTTACGACCCGGGGGACAGACATTTGTACAAACACACAAACTCACATTGTATTTCATACGGAAGAGAATCTGAAACAAGGAACTGAATCAGAGTCGGGAAATGTAACAAATACAGGAAACTCGTCGAAGTTCCCGGCGGCGTTGCCATGGGAATTCAATAAAACGTGGATTAAAATATTTCCTGCATGACAAATCTAGGAACGTTGCCCTTGTGCTTTCACATGAATTACAAATCTTGGGCGTTGCACAAAGTTCTTGGAAAATTTAACCTTTGTTTAACTTATTTTTAGTCTCACCCAAGGAGGATGCAGACTCCTGAAAACGTGTGTTTGTGTGTGTAAAAAAATATGTGTGTGTGTTTAAAATAGGTGTGTGTATAAAATATGTGTGTGTGTATAAAATTTGTGTGTATAAAATGTGTGTGTGTGTGTGTGTATAAAATGTGTGTGTGTGTATAAAATGTGTGTGTGTGTGTATAAAATATGTTGTTTTTTTGTTGGTTTTGTTTTTGTATACAGGACCGAGGCTCGTGAAAGAGCTAACGTTTATCACACAAAAAATCAAACAAACACACAAAACATATAATAAGGAGAGCGGTAGACACGATGGGGGAGAGAAGGGGAAGCACAAACACAACATTTGAGAGAGGGACATCGGGAGATCTGTGAGAGGGACAGGGCTTGGGGGGGGAGAAGGTGTGGGAAGGGGGGTGGGTGGGTGGAAGAAGTATAAAACACAAGTACACTGCAACGACTTCCAGGAAAGAAGTTGGTATTTCAAAAAAGTGGATCTGGGGTGAAATTAGCAGGGGTAGAAAAGATCAAGGTTTTGGATGATGGTGGTGAACAGCTGTTTTAAAAACCTGGAGGGAGGAGTAGAATTGAAGAGAGTGAGGGAGTTTGTACCAGAGGTGGGGGAAAAGAGCAATGAAGGTGAGCAGAGAGGCTTGAATTTGGCAGTTTAACCGTAAGAGGGTTGCTGGCAGGTCTTGTGCGACCTGTGGGAATAATTGGGGGACAGCCCAGAGAGAGCTGGGGGAGCAAGGCCGGAGAGGAGTCGGTAGAAGACAGAAAGACAACCAACCTGCCTGCGGTGAGTAAGTGAAAGGCCCTCGGAGTTAGCTTCATCGCGGGAGATTCCAATGATTCTGAAAGCTTTGGTTTCAACAGCGTGAAGCCGAGCTAGGTGTGAGGCAGGAGCACCGGCCCAGATGGGAGAATAGTATTCCATTGAGCTGCGGATGAAAGCCTTGTATGTGGTGAGGAGCTCAGGTGTGCCAAGGAAGGACTTCACACGAGGGAGGATGCCCAGTCGGCGACTGGCTTTGGAGGCCAGATTGGAAATGTGGTTTTCCGAGGAATGATCATGGCAGATAGCGAGACCCAAAATCTTGAGTGACAGAACTTCTTGAAGAGGATTGTTCAGAAAGTAGATTGAAGGGTTGTCCAGTCGGTCTTTTTGGAGAGACACAGTAAGAGTGTGAGATTTGTCAGGATTGAAAGACATGTTCCACTTGTTTGACCAGTCTGTGATTTTGTCCTTGTCTGCAGAGAGTGAGGAGGCTGCAGACTGCCGATCTGAGGGATGAGGAATGGAGCGGCAGAGATTGGAGTCATCAGCAAAAAGGTCGAGAGTATTTTCAAGAGAGTCAGAGAGATCATTGATGAAGACCAGAAAAAGCACAGGCCCCAGAACACTGCCATGGGGAACTCCAGCCTGAACAAGAAGAGGAGATGAGAGAAACCCATTCAGGGCCACACGTTGACTACGACTAGAGAGGAAGTCCACAAGCCATGCGTGGAGATTTCCATGGATACCATAGGAGGAGAGTTTGGTGAGCAGAGCGGGGTGCCAGACCATATCAAAGGCACTTGATATGTCAAGGGAGACAGCTCTAATTTCCTGTTTGGCATTGAGGACCTCCATCCATTATTGAGACAGAGGAAGCAGCATTTCCAGAGTAGAGTGACCTGGTCTGAAACCAAATTGATTGTCAGAGATCAAGCCACTGGAGAACAGGAAAAATTTGATATCCGAAGCAATGATGGATTCCATGACTTTGCTGATAATTGAGAGAAGGCTGATTGGTCTGTAGTTGCAAGGATCTGTTTTTGCACATTTTTTGTGTAAAGCGGTGATGTTGGCTGATTTCCAAGCTGATGGTAGATGACCTTGAGCAAAAGAGAGGGTGAAGAGAACAGAGAGAGGGAGTGAAAGACCGGCAGAGCAAGATTTTAGAACCCTTGGGCTGATGCCATCCGGTCCAGTTGCAGAATCAGAGTCAAGGGTTGACAGAAACTTCTCCACCTTGTCAGGGGAAAAGGACACAGAGTCCAGGAGCAGCTGGGTATGACTGGGTATGGTGGGTCCAGAGAGGGATTGGTTTGGGACACAAGATTTAGAGGCAAACACAGAGTTGAAGCATTCAGCTTTTTCACGAGCGGAGTCAGCGTGTGGCCGTTTGAGGTGAGGGAGGGGATGGAGGGGGAACAAACACCAGAAACAGATTTGACCAGACGCCACCAGGATTTGGAAGAGGGAGACAGGTTTGAAAGTTCGGTCTTGAGAGAGGAGAGATATTGTTTCCTGGCTCTTCTGAGGGTGGACACACACTTGTTTCGGGCTTTGTGAAAGGAAATGAGATTTCCTTGCATTGGATTTGCTTTCCAGGAGGCGAAGGCAAGTTGTTTCTGGACAACTGCCTCACCACAAGATTCCGTGAAGCATGGACGGGAACAAAGGTATGACAACTGAAGATGAGATGGGATAAATCTGTGCATGAGAGAGAGCAATTTACTTTGGAAGAATTCCCAGGATGAGTTGATGTCAGAGGCGGTAGAGATGGGAGACCAGTCCAGATGATTTATGGCTGCTTGAAGACCGTGCCAGTTGGCCTGAATGAAATGCCAGACTCGTCGACGTTGAGGAGACTCTCTGAGAATGGCCAGAGAGATGTCCACTTTAACATGCACATGATCAGATGAGCCGATTGGAGCAGAAGAAGAGCAGCAGACATTTGCAGAGAAGTTAGTAATAACCAAGTCGAGAAGAGAAGATAATCCATTGACTGAGATCCGTGTCGGGAAATTGACTGATTGTGTCAGTGCCAGTGAGTCGCAGAAGTCCTTTGCTGAGGAGCCATTGCTGGTGCGAGAGGTACCCACACCCAGCCAACTGGCATGGTGACAATTGAAATCACCACATATGAGGAAGAGAGGGTTGGGATGAGTAGATAGAAGTTGGTCCATATTGTCAGACAGCGAGATGTAGATGGAGTCATCACTGTTTGATGGATGGTACAACACACATATGAACAAAAGGTGGGAGCGACCGGGAAACCATAGCCAGAGGTATTCCTGGGGGTGAGGTGGAGAGAGGGCAGTGCAGGGAGAGTGAGGAAGAGAGTTTTTGATAAAGATAGCCACCCCACCTCCAGGACGAGGCTCAGGTCTATCATACCGGAGGAGGGAGTAACCCGGGAGAGATATTAAGGAATCAGAGACATCATGAAGGAGGAAAGTTTCTGTTAAGCAGATCAAGTCTGGTTTGTCAAAAGCAACCTGTATGGAGAGATCAGTCAAGTTTGAGCGAAGGCCCCGGATGTTTGAGGTCCATACCGTTAATGAAGAGGAAGGGGGAGCATCGGATACGGAAAGGGGTGTGGGGATAGGGTAAGATGTGGTAGAGGAGGAAGAGGTAGGGAGAGCTGTTGAAAGTGTGTCAGAGATTTCAGAATAGCTTGGAGAAAGGGAAGGATGGGGTGGACAAAAGGTTTGATGGTGATTGGGTGAGGCACAGTGAGGTGTTATTTGAGGGTGGGGGGGGGGGGCAGAGTGAGGAAGAAAGTTGGGGGAGGTGAGAGTTGGAAGGGGGAAGAAGCGGGGAGGACGCTTTGAGGAGGAGGGGTGAGAGGAGGGGGAAAATGGGGAAAAAATGAGGGTGGGGAGATTATAAGGGGAGGGGTTAGAGGGGAGTTCAACTCATTCAAGGACAGCAATGTTCAAGTCGTGCCACAGATTTTCGATTGGATTTAGGTCAGGGTTCTGACTGAGCCACTCAAGGACATTTATCTTTTTTTTCCTTAGCCATTCCAGGGTAGCTTTGGCTGTGTGCTTCGGGTCGTTGTCATGCTGAAAGGTGAACTTCCGTCCCTATTTCAGCTTTCTTGTCGGGGGTAGCAGGTTTTCCTTGAGGATTTTTCTGTATTTTGCTCCATCCATTTTCCCTTCTATCCTGACACTGGGAGCAGACATTTCCCACTTTGCTGAAAAGCATTCTCTTGTGATTGTGGACTATTTCTCCAAGATTCCGAAAGTCATACGCATTTGTGGGCTCACTGCAAAAACACGCCGTTGAAGCTCTGAAGTCCGTGTTTGCCAGACATGGCATACCCAAGGAGTTGTATGCGGACAACATGCCATTTGCCAATCCTGAGCTCAGGTAATCTACCCAGGAATGGGGGCTCAAGGTTATGACCTCAAGTACTACATATCCTAGGTCTAATGGACAATCTGAGCTCGAAGTACAGACTATCAAGTAGGGTCTCAGGAAAGCCTTTGAGGGTTGCTACGATACACATTTGATGTTACTATCCTACCAGAACCCACCACTGGCAGGTTTTCCATAATCTCGAGCACAGCTACTGATGAGCAGGAGGCTCAGAGATCAACTGCCGTGTAGCGATCGGGCCCTGGAACCAAAAGTTTTGGCCGATGTACGGCGTTTGTTGGTACAGCCACAGCAACACCGAAACAATTCTATGAATGAGGTGCCAGAGAGCTAATGCCATTATTACCGGGGGACAGCATTCATGTATGAAACAAGACCTGGGAATGAGCAGTCTTTATGGCGAAACACCATACACCACGTTCCTAAGTCATCGCCACTCCAGAGGGGAGCGTACCATCAAAACTGGAGGCACCCTCCGCAGCATGGATGATGCTCCTAAGCGCGATGCTCCGCTGCCAGAGGAAATCCAACAAGGGAAGACTGTTTTTCTACCAGAGTCTCTACTGCCAGGACTCCAGCACACTGCACCTCGCCACACAACAGCACACTGCACCTCACCACACAACAGCACACTGCACCTCACCACACAACAGCACACTGCACCTCACCACACAACAGCACACTGCACCCCACCACACAACAGCACACTGCACCTCACCACACCACACAACACCTCACTACACTATGCCTCACCACACCTCACTACACTACGCCTCACCACACAACAGCACACTGCACCTCACCACACCACACACCTCACTACACTACGCCTCACCACACAACACCACACTACACAACAGCACACTACACAACAGCACACTCCACCTCGCCACATACCCGACGTTCTTCTCATTTCACTAGATGTCCAGAACATTTTAAAGACTGTGATGATTGATGATTCATTTAGAGAATTTGTTACTCACAAAATGGAAGATTTTTCAAGTATATTGGTCGGTTGCATTTCTTATTTTGTCTGTCTGTCTGTCTGTTTGTTACTTGCGAAAATCGAAGGTTTAAAAAGTATATTGGTTGGTATTGTGCATTATTCTGTCTCTGTTTGTTACTTGGCAAAAAATTTTTTTTTAAATTTGACCAGTATACTGATCACTCCCGTTTGTGTGTGTGTGTGTGTGTGTACAGAAATCAATGTTGCTAATATTTGTATGATAACACATTAAATCCTATAGCAAGTAAAGTTGGAATAAATGATGTTGCATTGATGAGTTAACTGACTGCCTGGACGCAACTGAGGTTATGGATCTACTGATGTACCATCTATTGATGTGGATCCATGATCGAGGTTGTGGATCCGCCGTTTGGAGAGGTCCTGGGCTGAAAGGATCGAAACCTCGAGGAAGAACGGTGCCCAGCTGATGATCCATGCAGTCGGGAAACTAGTCAGTTGCTTACACGTTAAGGTTCTTACTTTAGGTAGAGGAACTATGTTTTGAGGTTTACAATTTAAATAAAGTTGAATATGGGATGTTGTGAAATTAACATCATTTACAGAAATCCTTCAAATGACTTTGAATGACCCTGACTGTATCTTGCAGCTCTGTCTTATTGCTCGTTTCTCAAAGAGTAATGTCTTCATCCAGCCTCAGGCCACACAAGGTACTGCACTTAGAAATGCCCAAAATAACTGGTGTGGTTTCCCTCTAACCAATAGGGTGGGGACAGAGGGACGGGGCGGAGCCTCTCGAGAGGAATTTATTTATACACGGCCGGATGTGAAAGACACTCTCGTGGGTTTTACTGTTTTGTTTACTTGGTGTCAATAAAACTTATTATACACTCGAACTGCAAGTGTCCTCGATAAACTACTACGAGAGTATGAAAAGATACTCCAACCTTTGTTTTGTATCAGTGGGTGGGGTCGACATTTTTGATGCACGTCATCCCCACGTTAGTACGTAGAGTCGACAGTGCCAGCACACTCTCTGATAATTAATAGTTTGGTAAAATTAACTTCAATGAAGAACTTTATCAAGACAAGAGATAAGTATTTATCTGAAGTATCCAAATCCTGGTTCTAAGAAATCAGAAGACCTCGGTAATACTTGAGTAGATTCTCGCCAGACAAAAATACAGTCACTATAAATCATCAGAAAGACGTTAGTCAAGCACACTGTACACGTGACATGCTTTCTTATCTGCGCATGCGCATAGCAAGGTTCAGGGTTGATCGTGTAGGCGTGGGGAAGGGCGTGGCCTTGCCAAACTACGATGGCCTCGGTTGAGCACGAGAGAACACGTCTCGGATGGTAGCCCATCTGTAAATATTTAACTGGAGAAACAAATAATTATAATGAACATATGTCACCCACAGGGTGAACCGTATCTTGCCAAAATGTGAAAATTCCGTTTTTTCGTCATGACGTCATCAAATGACGTCATAGCGTCAAACTGTTTACAGATCTGGGAAGCACTCATCAAGGGCATTCATATGAGGTATTACTCGATATGGTACCTACGATTTCAAAATTTGACCTTGGGGTCAATAATTTTCGACCTCCAGCGCTAACCATGAAGGTCAAGGCCGATCGCCACCAAAAACTAATCAGCTGAGCGCCGGACCATATACTAGATTCCCATGAAGTTTGGAGACGATCCGATCAAAGTTACTCAAAAAATTAGTGTTTCGTCGACCTCCATGATTGACCACAAAGTGACCTTGACCTTTGACCTTGACCTTCAAAATTTTGTGTGCTGAAGGGTATCTCTATAGGACTCTGATATGCGAAGTTACAGGAGTTTCCAATAATAACTGTGGTCTACAGAGTGATCTAAACGTGAAAAAAAAAATGATTAACCACAAACAAACATACAAGCTGACTAATACATCTTGCAAAAACTTCGTTTTGGTAAGATAACAAAGGATTCTGCACCAAGTAAAACTCCAGTCATTGCCATTGAGAGGGCCAGCTGAGAAATACACCTTCTGAATAGTTATTATAATATTTGAGTAGATGATGGTCTATTACTGATTCACAAACGTTGTAGTACAAACTTTATAGACGTGCTCGCCAGTGTTGTACTGAGAGTGTCTGGCATAATTTTTTATTGTTTTTAAATAACAATTTTCCCTTTTCCTCCCCCCCCCACCCCCCCCCTCCTCCCCTCCCCGCTCTCCGCCATCTCCTGCTTCCACATTCCTCTCCAAAATCCCCAATCCCAGTAGCCATAGGTAAGAGGGCATAGACGTCAGGAAACTAGGATCTTTACATTTAAACATTCCCCAAGGCAGTGTTCTGGGCCCTGTGCTTTTTCTGGTCTTCATCAATGATCTCTCTGACTCTCTTGAAAATCCTCTGTATCTCTTTGCTGATGACTCTACTCTCTGTCGCTCCATTCTTCATCCCTCAGATCGGCAGTCTGCAGCCTCCTCACTCTCTGCAGACCTGGACAAAATCACAGACTGGGCAAACAAGTGGAACATGTCTTTCAATCCTGATAAATCTCACACTCTTACGATGTCTCTCCGAAAAGACCGACTGGACAACCCTCCCATCCAATTTCTGAATAATCCTCTCCAAGAAGTTCTGTCACTCAAGCTTTTGGGTCTCACTATCTGCCATGATCTTTCCTGGGAAAACCACATTTCAAATCTGGCCTCCAAAGCCAGTCGCCGACTGGGCATCCTCCGTCGTGCGAAGTCCTTCCTTGGCACACCTGAGCCCCTCACCACATACAAGGCTTTCATCCGCAACTCAATGGAATACTGCTCTCCCCTCTGGGCTGGTACTCCTGCCTCACACCTAGCTCGTCTTCACGCTGTTGAAACCAAAGCGTTCAGAATCATTGGAATCTCCCGCGATGAAGCTATCTCCGAGGGCCTTTCACTTACTCACCGCAGGCAGGTTGGTGGCCTTTCCGTCTTCTACCGACTCCTCTCCGGCATTGCTCCCCCAGCTCTCTCTGGGCTCTGTCCCCCAAATATTCCTGCAGGTCGCACAAGATCTGCCTGCAACCCTCTTATGGTTAAACTGCCAAAATCAAGACTTTCTGCTCACATTCACTCCTTCATTCCTCTTTTCTCCCGCCTCTGGAACAAACTCCCTCACTCTCTTCAATCCCACTCCACCCTCCAGGTCTTTAAAAAGCTGTTCACCACCATCTCTTATCCTCCCCCATCCAAAACCTTGATCTTTTCTACCCCCGCTAATTTCGGTCCCCTTGTGTTTTATACATCTCCCCCCCCCCCCACCCCCCCTCCCCTTCCCACGCCTCCTGCCCCCAAGCCCTCTCCCTCCCACACTTCTCCCTGCTCTCAAATGTTGTGGTTGTGTGCTTCCCGTTCTCTCCCCATCTTGTCTTCCGCTCCCTCTTTTCATATATTTTGTTTGTCTGGTTGATTTGTTTGTGAAGTAAATGTTAGCTCTTTCACGAGCCTCGATTCAGTATACAAAAAAAAAAAAAAAAAAAAAACATTAATTAATTGCCCATTGACCATACCACTCCAGGCGATGCAGTATGCCAAAACAAAGATGAAAGGGTCACTAAATGTCAGTTCAAAACGTATTAAATTAGGGGACCCGTTGGTCCATTGGACCAAATTTTAATGGGGACTTTTGTATCTTCGGGAACTTTTGGGTCTTTGGTGACTTTTGGGTGTTCGGGGACTTTTGAGTCATCAGGGTAATCTGGGTCTTTTTGGTCCTCGGGGATTTTTGGATCATCCTGGTTTTTTGGGTACTTTTGGTTCATCAGGACTTTTTGGTTATCTGGGTCTTTTGGGGGCTTTTGGATCTTCAGGAACTTTCGGCTCTTCGGGGACTTTTGGGTCATCAATGACTTTTGGGACTTTTGGGTCCTCATGGACTTTTGGGTGATCTGGATATTTTGGTCATCAAGGATTTTGGGTCATCTGGGTGTTTTGGGTGAAGTATTTTGGGTCCTCGGGGACTTTTGGGTCATGTGGGTCTTTTGGGTCATCAATAACTTTTGGGGACTCGGGTGATTTGGGGACTTTTGGGTCATCAAGGACTTTTTGGTTCCTTGGGGACTTTTTGGTCCTCGTGGACCTTTTGGTGATCTGGGTCTTTTGGGTCATCAAGTACTTTTGGATCATTTGGGTGTTTTAGGTCCTCGAGGGTCTTTTGGGTCCTCAGGGACTTTGGGAGCATCTGGGTCTTTTGGGTAATTAAGGACTTTTGGGTCCTTGGGGACTTTTGGGTGATTTGGGTCTTCGGGGACTTTTGGGTCATCAAGGACTTTTTGGGTCATCAAGGACTTTTTTGTCTTTGGGGACTTTTGTGTCCTCGTGGACTTTTGGGTCATCTGTGTCTTAAAGGTCATCTGTGTTAAAGGGTCTTCCAAGGTCTAAGGGGTCTCAGCAGTCTAAAGGGTTAAAAGGTACATTCGAATAGTAATTAATTGACGTCAAAAAGTATGACACACACACACACACACACACACCTCGTTTTTTCATTTCTGTTCCTCACAATTCTATCTCTCTCTTTTATACACACACACACACACACACACACACACACACACACACACACACACACACACACACACACACACACACACACACACACACAATTAATTGTACAGTATCGGTTGTTCCTAAACTTAAATATAAATAATTTAAAGTATTGTTGTAAATGATGTTAATTTCACAACATCCCATATTCAACTTTATTTAAATTGTAAACCTCAAACATAGTTTCTCCACCTAACACACACACACACAAACACACACACACACACACACACACACACACACACACACACACACACACACACACACACACACACACCTCTATTTATAGTAGATTCAACTCCCGTGGATTCCTTGTTCAGGCTGTTTATACGACGCCATCAGTGATGCGCCGATGTAACGAATCTGGCGCTGAGAAACTGTAACTTGAGATGGTTATTACTCCCCTACCGGTGTACATCGGAGGGGACTATAGGTTTGCACTCCGTCCCTCCGTCTGTCAGTCCGTCAGTCCGTCATGCAAAGAACAGTTTTCCGGACTTTTTTTCTAAACGCTGAATGCTAATGATTTCAAACTTGGCACATGGTTTCCTCATGATAAGTTTCAGGTCAAGTTCGAACTTCACGACGTTTCGATCATTTTTGACAAAGTTATGGCACTTTGAACTTTGGGAATTCTGATAATTCTGATGATCCTTAACTCTGTGCCATTTTAAGTTTTAATGTCCTTTAAAAAAGATTTTCTCTGCAATAACTGGACCGATTGAGATAAAATTTTTACCATACGGGGGACTCGGTCTGTATAATATTTTAATGGTAATTATGACGTCACAGGTCACGTGGTTCGGCCGCCATATTGTTTTTCGTGAAAACACGAAAACCCCTTTTTCTCTGCAACGGCTGAACAGATCGAGGCCAAACTTTGCAGGCAGAATCGCATACGCATGACGAACAAAAAAGTCAGCGAGCATGACGTCATGCGTCACATGGTTTCAGAGTTATGACGTTTTTAAGCATGAACCTTTAAAACCGAGCTCCTCTCTCATTTTTGATCCAATCAAGGGGAAACTTCACAGATCTGTTCAGCATGTTAGTCTACTAAAATGTCCTTTTGGAATTTGTGATAGGGCACGTGGTTTGGCAGATATCGTTAATTAAACGAAAATAAAAAAAAATGGATATCTTGTTTATTCTAGAGTTCTCCTCAAGCCGCACCGTGCGCCCTCAGCCTCGTCTGCGAACGTCAAAAGCGCGACACAGCGCACGCTTTCGGGAGGGGCGGAGCCAAGCCGAGCAACATATATATATACACATCGATCGTTGATCGTGAACTGGAAAATATAATAAATTACTGATATTTAGCGACTCGAAAGGTTCTTTATCAACAACATAATTTCTCGTGCTTCTGCTGACCTGTCCACAAGGTGTATAAATCGAAGTCCCGAGTGCGAATCACAGGTGAGCCCGTCCTGAGGTAATTAGCGATTGGGAATGATTCAGAACCTGTGGATAAATAACCCTTGGTAATTTCCCCAACTGTTTTCCGGACGACAGACTGCCGGTAGGGGACATGTATTGCAGCGCAATACTCAGAATGCTTGTTGATTACGTGGTTTGCTTTTGCCTTGACCTGTGACTGGAGGGTTGGTGATCACGTGTCCCGTGTGCGATGTATGGCACTGGTACCTCACTATTATTTTATTTTCATAAATGTAACAATGAAAAACAAGGCATTTCCTGAGACATGATATTTCTGCTGATATTATTTGATCCCACATTCACATTATCACCCATAACGCCGGCACGGAGCCAAATGTGTCGAGCGGCTCCGCCCATCAAGCTGATTGACAGTCATAGCCACGCCTACTCCAGTCCCATTATTAGTCCCCCACCGGTGCACACCGGAGGGGACTATAGGTTTGCACGCCGTCCCTCCGTCAGTCTGTCAGTCCGTCACGCAAAGAACAGTTTTCCGGACTTTTTTTCTAAACTCTCAATGCTAATGATTTCAAACTTGGCACATGGTTTCCTCATGATAAGTTACAGATCAAGTTCGAACTTCACGACGTTTCGATCATGTTTGACAAAGTTATGGCACTTTGAACTTTGGGAATTCTGATAATTCTGGTGATCCTTAACTCAGTGCCATTTTAAGTTTTAATTTCCTTTAGAAAAGATTTTCTCTGCAATAATAGGACCGATTGAGATCAAATTTTCACGGTACGGGGGACTCGGTATGTAGAATATTTTAATGGTAATTATGACGTCACAGGTCACGTGGTTCGGCCGCCATATTGTTTTTCGTGAAAACCCCGTTTTCTCTGCAACGGCTCAACAGATCGAGGCCAAACTTTGCAGGCAGAATCGCATACCCATGACGAACAAAAAAGTCAACGAGCATGATGTCATGCGTCACATGGTTTCAGAGTTATGACGTTTTTAAGCATGAACCTTTAAAACCGAGCCGCTCCCTCATTTTTGATCCAATCGAGGGGAAACTTCACAGATCTGTTCAGCATGTCAGTCTACTAAAATGTCCTTTTGGTATTTGCGATAGGGCACGTGGTTTGGCAGATATCGTTAATTAAACGAAAATATTTTTTTTAAATGGATATCTCTTGAATCGCTCGTACCTCAGACAGTGAGTTGGTAATTATATAATTCACACCGTTGAATACGTGCAGGCTGCTCCACGGAGGGTCTTATCAACGAGGTGAGGCGTGACACACGTGTCTCAGCATACCTCAGATCAAGTTTGAAAACCAGCATCAACCGTGCATAAATTTGCATATTCGATCATTTTTGACAAAGTTATGGCACTTTGAACTTTGGTAGGGGACATGTATTGCAGTGCAATACTCAGAATGCTTGTTTTACATAGGAATGTCGTTTTCCGTCCATTTCGAGGAATCCTTTCAAGCTACGAGAATTATAATACCAAGGGATGTTGCAGGAAGTAAAACTCTGTCGGATGGTAGCAGAATCATTGCCATTGATAGAGGCAGCTCGGAAATATGCCATCTGAATAAGATTATTATTATTATTATTATTATTATTATTATTATTATTATTATGAACAAGAAGATGAATTCCCGGGTTTGAGCGATCTCGTTTTTTTCGCTTTACTTTGCTTTTGCCTTGGTCTGGAGAACTGTAAAGGGATCCCTGCCTCGACAATCAACTGAACAGACCAGGTAGGGCTGGCAGGCTCTCATATGTAGCCAAAGCGAGTTTAAAAAAAAGATAATCCAACTTTAGTTTTGTATGTAGCAGATGGGAGCGACATTTTTTTCCGCGCCATCCCTACATAGAGAGTACTAGCATACTCTCTGATAGAATTGTGAGGAACAAAATCAAAAAAACAAGATGTATGTATGTATGTGTGTGTGTGTGTGTGTGAGTGTACGTGTGTGTCTGTGTACGTGTGTGTGTGTGTGTGTGTGTGTGTGTGTGTGTGTGTGTGTGTGTGTGTGTGTGTGTGTGTGTGTATACAGTCATGTGAAAAAGTGACGATATACACTTTACACCCCATGTAAAGTTTTGACTTTTTCAACATATTTCAACATACAGCTATTTGATCTTCCTTTCAACAATATTGATAGATAAAGGTGATATAATATAACAAATACCATGAAACATTTACATTTTGTAGTCCATTGTATAATTTAAATAAACATAAATGCAAATTTCGTATGTGGAAAAAGTAAGTACACCCCTACATTTATCACTACTTCAATTACCTAAAATTAGAATCAGGTGCACCAGCTCAGGTGCAAATAATTAGAACATCGTTAGAGAGGATCTGGGAGGAACCTGTCTTATTTAAAGCTCAGACATTTAGTTTGGTTTGCTCTTTGTTGTTGAAGTGTGCGGCGTCACCATGCCTAGATCAAAAGAGCTCTCTGAGGCCTTCAGAAAGAAGGTTGTAGATGCCTACGAGTATGGGAAGGGATTTAAAAAGATCTCCAAACAATTTGAAATCAATCATTCGACTGTCCGGAAGATCATCTACAAGTGGAGAAGATTCCAAACAACTGCCAACTTGTTCAGGCCACGCCGCCCCAGCAAGTTCAGCCCGAGAGCAGACCGCAAGATGCTGAAAGAAGTCTCTAAGAACCCCAGAATGTCATCACGGGACCTACAGGTAGCTCTTGCCACTGTTGATGTCAAAGTGCACGAGTCTACCATTAGAGGCTGCACAAATTTGATCTACATGGGAGGTGTGCCAGGAGGAAACCTTTGCTGTCCAGAAAGAACATCAGGGCAAGACTAAAGTTTGCCAATGAACACCGAGGCAAAGACCAGCACTTCTGGAACAATGTGCTCTGGACAGATGAGTCAAAGGTAGAGCTATTTGGCCACAGTACCAGAAGACATGTTTGGCAAAAACCAAAGACAGCATTTGACCACAAGAACCTGATACCAACTGTAAAGCATGGTGGTGGAAATATTATGGTTTGGGGCAGCTTTGCTGCATCAGGGCCTGGATAGCTCACCGTCATAGAATCCATGATGAATTCTTCATTGTACCAGCGGGTGCTTGAGGATAATGTGAGGCCATCTGTCGGAAAGTTGAAGCTCAACCGACGGTGGACCTTGCAACATGACAATGACCCTAAACATACACGTAAATCCACCAAGGAATGGCTGAAAAGAAAGAAATGGAGGGTTCTGGAATGGCCAAGTCAAATCCCGAATCTAAATCCCATCGAGATGTTGTGGGGGGATTTGAAACGAGCTGTGCATGCAAGAAACCCCTCAAACATCGCACAGCTGAAATAATTCTGCATGGAGGAGTGGGAAAAAATTTCTCCCAGTCGATGTCAGAGACTGGTAGACAGTTATAACAAACGCCTACTTGAGGTTGTTTCTGCCAAAGGGGGCAATACCACCGATTAGAGCCAAGGGTGTACCTACTTTTTCCACATTTGAAATTTGCATTTATGTTTATTTAAATTATACAATGGACTACAAAATGTAAATGTTTCATGATATTTATTATATTAAATCACCTTTATCTATCAATATTGTTGAAATTAAGATCAATTAGCTGTATGTTGAAATATGTTGAAAAAGTCAAAACTCTACATTGGGTGTACTTACTTTTTCACATGACTGTATATATATGTGTGGATGTGTGTGGATGTGTGCGGATGTGTGTGGATGTATACATATTGTTGTGAATCTGCCGCCGGCCGTCTCCCCTTACCAAGCGGGGATTAGTCCCCTTGTCTTTCACTGACCTGGCGCGACCCGGGACCTATTACGTCCCTTCCGGACAGCGATAAATAGGGTTTCAGGACCAAATTCGCTGTTACCTAAGTACTCGCGCTGCCCTGGAAGCAAGGAAATAAGCCCGGCATGAACCACGTGCATTGGTGATATGCCGAGCGGTTGCATACACGTGATTTGCGCTATTATTATTTGCTAGACCCCGATTCAAGCGGTTCGTATTCGTACCACGCTTAGTCAATGGCGAAATCACAAAGACGATCGAATTGGAAGGAAGAACAGAATTTATTTACACTATACAATGGTAGAGAAAAAGGGGACACAGAGCAGCCTTATACAGTCTTACTTAATACCCAGGACAAACGGGCCCGTCTCACACACACTCACACGGGCGTTGCTGATGAGCAGGATGATGTTCCCAGCGCGTCCAGGGATGGCTTCCGTGCAGCTCTCTCTCCGGTTCCCGGCACGTCCCGTGTAGATGGAAGGAGGAGAAGGCAGGAGCTTGCCGCGTGTCGTCTGAACGGAGCGGGTTATCACGGGGCGAGTGGTAGGGAGCGGACTTTGGCGTGGCTGGCGGTTATTCACTTGCGGCTATGGCCGCGCTTACTCGCGTGGGTGAAAAGCGAAATATGCGTTACCGGCGCGTCTGGCTGCGCCCGCGTACTTTGTACAATTCAACGCCTCTTCTTCGCTCTCTCTCTCTGCGCAGGTCCTCAAACAAGGTGCGTATCCTCTGCAAGTTATTTTCAATCAAGTGTTCCCGCGCTAGTCCTTAAGCAAAAACCCTTCAAGTCCTTTCCTTTCACCACCGCCGTTCAAGTCCTTCTCCCGACAAGTCCTTTCGAGGGCTTTGCGCATGGGCTTTTATAGACCCGCCCCGCGATCCCGCTGGAACTCACCAGACGTGCTTCACCACGCCCTCTCACGCCATTCCGCTCGAGCTCTGATTGGCTGGTGGCTCTTACCGTCATCGCCTCGCCGCTCCCCGACCTCTACGCCGCCCCACATTTTTAGGCCTACGTCGTGTTACTCAACTAGTAGTCAGCCGAATGGGGCGCGGGCTGGATTATGCCCATAGAGGTAGAATTGGAGGTGGGAGCAAAATGAATGGGGCCTACTCTCCGGTCTTTACACAACGCAGGCACTAAGAGGGGAAATGGCCTATTCTTACACATACTAAGACATAACTATACTACAAATGGGCCTTTATGTTGCTCGTGTGACTAACTATGGGGGGCAACCCTTTAACCTTTAATGACTTCAATGTGCCAATCTCAAAACCGCAGCACTGCCCCCCTCCCTTGCCAGACTCGTCCCCGAGTCGAAACCACACAAGTGAGAACGACCGGTTTTGAGAAAGGTTTGGGACTAGTTTTTAAATTACGTGTGACACTTAGATGTGGTTCACCTCTAACATTTAATCTACCTCCCTGTATGTGACAGTTTTACAACACTAGATATGTCCCACCTACTGCGTTGTGTAACTAACTCTAACCGACTCACACCCACAGCTAACCGAATTGCGGAATTGTTTTGAAACTAAACATAAAGCCGGTGGGTAGCATCTTATTTACAACACAACCTAATTATTTACATTTCTATAACCCAGGACCTGTTCTTTTTGAAAGAAGTTTGGAGGGGAGAAAAAAACAATGCACCAATGCACCAATACACCAATACACATTTCACAAAAAGGTCACATTTCAAATGTCATATTTGCTGCTTGGCTGCATCTTCTTGCTTCCTGCTTCATCTTTGGTGTGCAGTAATAAAAAACTTAAAGGTCTTCTTTCCTGGCATCTCATGTGGTCCGACTGCATGACATCGACGCCACTTAAAACCAGTGGTCCGCAGGTGCAAGGTAAGTTTGCAGCAAATGACTGCTCAGCAAAAAGGCAAGGCCACAGAACGTGTGGTCCATAAGATGTATTGTGGTGCAGCAAAATGCAGCAAGGGTGCTGCACAGGTGTAGCCAGTTGCAGCTGCACAGTTCAGTGTTCCTGCACACTCCCCCTCCAAAATGGGTCCATGGGTAGGGAGGAAGACAAAGCACAGTTAGCAAAGGAAAGGGCGCAAGGGTACACCAAACACAAGGTAATGCAACATGAGGGGTGCAGGAGAGCGAGCAGAGCAAGCTCGTCCCTAACCGTTCGTACCCCCCCCCCCCCCCCCATGTCAGCCTACACTACCCTTGCCCTTCCCTGTATTTACAATTTACAAATTCGTCACTACGTCTTGTCTCCCATATCCCCCTCTAAACCAAATTCGTCTTCCCATCCCTCCCAAGAAGGAAGGAATGGAATAAACACAGTGTCACACTTCCACGTCATGATGCGTCTCACTTACTCAAATAGTTCACAAAACCTGGTGTGGAGTTCCGTCTCCCTTGGTGAGTGGATGTGGATGGTGCGTAGAGATTTCTCATCCTACCTATCCTCTAATAACATTAACTCAGTTACACTACCCGGGGTCGTGCCCTGCCAATTGGCATCTTTAAACTATGTGGTTCTAAAAACCAATTCCCATTGACCGTCCTGTGATGTCATCCAATTTGGGTCTCACTCCCCAATTTTTCTTACTGTGCCTTTGCACAATTTCGGGGCTGGGTCGTGTGGCTCCACTAGCAGGTCCAACTACCTGCGCACCTCCACCACTGAAGTCGCCACCCGAGCTTACCTTGCTCCTTGCGACTACCCTAAATCGGGGAAGGCCCCTCCTGGCTCTCTCACCCCTCTGATGCCCTCTCTGGCATTGGGCTACCTGGGTCCTCCTCCTGGATCCTCAGGCCCCACTGAACACTACTCTGACTGGCTCCCAGAGCCTACCTGTGGCCTCACCTGGCCGACAGACTACCAGTGGCGGAGTGCTCCAATAACCATACGCACCAACAAAGCCCACACGCCCAGCCATTCCACAGACTCATGTACCTATCCAAGCACTTCCTGCTACTTCCTGCACCACAGATGTCAATATCCAAACAATTTTCCTGAACCCTCTACCTAACTTTAAACTACCCTCCCCGGGTATTCGTGAAGGGGTCCATCTTCCCCCATTCACTCCTTCGCACCATGCATTCCACACCATTTATCCCACACCAAGCATTCCACACCACTCATTCCACACCATTTATTCCACACACCAATATCTCTTGCACACGTCTGGTGCTCTCATTCCTTTTTCCCACTTGCACACCCTGCAAGTCAATTCACTCAACACAATTCCACTTGTCCTCAATACACCACTCATACACCACCACTCGTTATCCCCAACCAATGCCTCATTTGTGCCTCATTCTCAAGCTCATCCTCACACACAATTTCATTCAATTCCTCATTTGCTCAAGCTCATCCACACACACAATTTCTCCACACTACTACACACACACACAGCATCATCTAACTAGCTGCTTCCCTCTAATACTCGTGCTTTCCCGTCTTCCCTTACACTAAGCACTCCCTCGTCATTAACAACCATCTAATCTCTCTACGTCCCCTCTACCTGTACCAAAGTCACTACTTAAATCTCGTCCCCTATTGTCATCTCTAAATCCCTAACAATATCCTAGCCCGCCCTCGGCTAGTTTTCACTCCCATCCCCATAATCTATTGCTCATGTGCCCCAACTGAGGAATGGTAAACCTACCACTGCCCCACGCAGGGTACCTTTCGCCAACGCTATGGCTATTTGTCCACTAACTATGAGCCTCTCCGTGCGGCAATACATTTTCGTCACAGCTCGGCTTCGAAAAGCCGAGCAATGCAAGCGGGTGGTTGGTCGCCTGTTGGTTGGGTCCATCCGGCATTTTCGATTCAGGGGAGGAGGTTTTGTTGGGCCAAGGTTTCAGGTGCCATCCCTGCACGGAGCCTTTCGGTCCCCGGCACGATGGTCCAGCCGCCCACGGTCGGAGCACCGCACCCGCCAGGGGGCGCGGTTCCGACCTCTCCTACCCCCCCTCGAACCATGCCGATCGCCTTTCCCGCCAAGGCGCGGCACCGACCATACAGGGCAGGCCCGGCACGAATCGTGCACGCCGCCGCGGCAACGATCCCCGCCAGTCCCCGCAGCACACAAAGCGCACCACGCACCGAGGGCTCGCGTCGGCTATCCGTCGCCCTAAACGCTGCCCCGGTCTGCGTCGATGCCCGAGTCGCATTCTCACACCCACACGCGACCCACTCCTCTCTCGCACACCGAGGCGCCCCCATACACTCTACCACTGCACTTTCACGTGCACACTCTTCTCTTGCACACTCAGGTGCACACGACTCAGGCGCACTCACGCCATTTGCACACTCCATCATCACACACCCTCGCGCACATCCTGGCACACTCATACTACTCGCGCACTCCGTTACACACTTGGCCATCGCACACCCTCGCACCCACTCTTTTGTTACATCCTCAGTAACAACCATGGATGTGCACTCTCCCGGCACACACCCAATCAGCGCACACTTACCCACGGGTGTGCATTCTCCTGTCGCACACCCAATCACGTGCTCTGGTGTGCATCCTCTCTCACTCTTGGCCATCGCACACTCTGTATCGCACTCTGTTTCACACTCTTCCCACTCACACTCCGTCTTACACTCGCGCTTCGGTGCCGTTCGCACACGCGCGCCATTCACCCTCACACATCGCGCCACGGACCTTCCACAAGCGCCCGGGTTACGTCGCGATCCCAAGCGCGCCAAAAATCTTTTCGTGCCAAACATTTTCGCGCCGTACACGCTCCTACTCACCTTCAGGATTCTCTTCTCCGCCAGCACCTGTAAACTCATTGGGGTTAGGGTTAGGCAGCACAACATCACGATGTGAACACAAACTTTGGGTGCATTCCATTTCCTTCTCCCGTGATTCATTTCCTAACTCTGCCGTCTCTTAGGCCCCAATTTCAACTATAATCTTTTTGTCCTCGACGACCGCCGGCGCCAATAAAATTTATTTTTCCAATTCGGCGGCCGTCGGCTTTTCTACACCCCGAGTCGCGATTTCTACACCCTCGGTCACTCCGGCCGCGCTCGGCTCTACCCCGCTCTCCACGCTTTCCTCACATCGTGTTACCCATCGCGTACCAATGCGACTTCCTCGCTCAACATGTGATCAATGTCCTCCCCCATTTTTTTTATTCCCCCGATGTATTTGTCCCCCATTTCTTTCAATTGGCCACTTTGAGCATCCATCTTTCCCTCTTGGATGTCCATTCTCCCATTAAATTTATTTATGTCATTCTTTTGGGCGCCCATCATTTCTTTCATTTCCCGGGTTTCTTTGGTGGATTGGTCTCACATTTCTTTCAATTCTTTGGTGGATTTGTTACCCTGGACGTCCATCATTTCTTTTATTTCTTTCATGAATTGCGCCATGACGAATTGCATATACCCTGGCACCGCGGGCTCGGCTCTCGCCGCCACGTGCGAGGCGCCGCCATTTTCTTCCCCTGCGACCTCTGCTGCCACACCCTCATCAATTGCCTCTTCTTCCCCCAATTCTTCCTGGGGGTCCTGGGTTATCGATTCTAACACCTCTTCAGATACCTCCTCTTCTACCCCCACCGGCATCCGATCGCTTTGGCTAGCCATGGCATGAATTAAAATTTGGGTCTTATACTAAATTTTGGTCGCTCGCAATTTGGAGTGCGTTAAGCGCACTTCGGGTCCTATCCCACTCCTGACACCAATTGTTGTGGATCTGCCGCCGGCCTTCTCCGCTTACCAAGGGGGATTAGTCCCCTTGTCTTTGACTGACCTGGCGCGACCCGGGACCTATTACGTCCCTTCCAGACAGTGCGAAATAGGGTTTCAGGACCAAATTCGCTGTTACCGAAGTACTCGCGCTGCCCTGGAAGCGAGGAAATAAGCCCCGCATGAACCACGTGCGTTGGTGATATGCCGAGCGGTTGTGTACACGTGATTCGCACTATTATTAATTACTAGACCCCGATTCAAGCGGTTCTTATTCGTACCACGCTTAGTCAATGGCGAAATCACAAAGATGATCAAATTGGAAGGAAGAACAGAATTTATTTACACTATACAATGGTAGAGAAAAAGTGGACACAGAGCAGCCTTATACAGTCTTACTTAATACCCAGGACAAACGGGCCCGTCTCACACACACACGGGGGTTGCTGATGAGCAGGATGATGTTCCCAGCGCGTCCAGGGATGGCTTCCGTGCAGCTCTCTCTCCGGTCCCCGGCACGTCCCGTGTAGATGGAAGGAGGAGAAGGCAGGAGCTCGCCGCGTGTCGTCTGAACGGAGCGGGTTATCACGGGGCGAATGGTAGGGAGCGCCGCGGACTTTGGTGTGGCTGGCGGTTATTCACTTGTGGCTATGGCCGCGCTTACTCGCGTGGGTGAAAAGCGCAATATGCGTTACCGGCACGTCTGGCTGCGCCCGCGTACTTTGTACAGTTCAACGCCTCTTCTTCTCTCTCTCTGTGCAAGTCCTCAAACAACGCACGTATCCTCTGCAAGTTCTTTTCAATCAAGTGTTCCCGCGCTAGTCCTTAAGCAAAAACCCTTCAAGTCCTTTCCTTTCGCCACCGCCGTTCAAGTCCTTCAATTCCTTCTCCCGACAAGTCCTTTCGAGGGCTTTGCGCATGGGCTTTTATAGAACCGCCCCGCGAACCCTCTGGAACTTCACCATGCCCTCTCACGCCATGCCGCTCGATTGGCTGGTGGCTCTTACCGTCATCGCCTCGCCGCTCCCCGACCACAACGCCGCCCCCACCTTTTTAGACCTACCTCGTGTTACTCGACTAGTGGTCAGCCGAATGGGGTGCGGGCTGAATTACGCCCATAGAAGTAGAATTGGAGGTGGGAGCAAAATGAATGGGGCCTACTCTCCGGTCTTTACACAACGCAGGCACTAAGAGAGGAAATGGCCTATTCTTACACATACTAAGACATAACTATACTACAAATGGGCCTTTATGTTGCTCGTGTGACTAACAATGGGGGTTGAGGGGCAACCCTTTAACCTTTAATGACTTCAATGTGCCAATCTCAAAACCGCAGCAATATATATATATATATACATATACTGTATATATATATATATATATATATATATATATATATATATATATATATATATATATATATATATATATATATATATATATATGTATATATATATATTGTTACGGTCCGCGGATAAGGATGTTGTTTGCCGAGCGAAGGCACCGCGGCCGAACAGTTGTTCCCCGACTAAACCCGATTCACCCAAACGTTGGCCGTATCGCGCCACAGATATTCAATGTGGAAAAGACTAAGACGATGAATGCAAAGAGGAAGAAGAAGAAGACGTACAGAAGAGTAACGGGGTTTATTATTTACACACACATAAGCAAAAAGAGCAGTCACGATTATTTACAGGTGACATGAAAACGCAGGTGACACAGTGAAAATTACTAGCTTATACGGACTTAATTACCTACCCAGGACAGCACGAACAAAACAAACTAATGTACGCAAATGGATGGAAGGGTAGGAATCGTTTGGAGGGATGAGCAGGTGGGATCACAGGGCACAGCGAGCGGGTCCACTCCGGGCACGAAGCGGGGAGCCGGCAGCTCCTTGTATTCGGCTTTACAGCGCACGCCGGCAGCTCCTTGTATTCGGCTTTACAGTGCACGCCGGCAGGGTCACTCGGCTGGTTGAAACGGGGCTGGTTGAAGCGGCTCTTTGTCAAAGGCTTTTCGTATCTCGCACGCAACAACGGTGCAACTCTCAACTCTCTTGGACCTCACAACCCAGCTCTCTCTTGGACCCTGTTTGCGACTCTCGTGTAAAAGCTCCTCTCCTTTCTCAGCTCATCTGCGATCTCTCGTGTCTAGCTTGTCCCAGCGAACGTTGCACCCTTCTCTCATACCTTCAGCGCGGGTCTGACACGCCCTCTTCGGTTTCGGTACCGCCCTCCTCCCCCCGTGCTCTGTTTCGTGACCTTGTATGGTAATCCCACGGGCTTGTCTCCTTATTTGGGCATGGCGCCGACGGCACGCCCCTCGTGGCGAGCCACGGGATTGTTTCCTTATTTGGGCATGGGGCTGAACAGCCCCGCCCTTCGTGGCGCGCCCTGGGCTTGCCTCTCCCGGGCGACCCCGCCCCTCCTGTTCAAACAGAGCACGGAGCACATATTCACTATAGCAGCGAAATGAGAGGGCGTGCACCCCACGCTTGTGAACTGCTTTACCCGCAGATGGAGAGTTTGGCTGGGAAATGGAATGATTGAAGGGGAGCTATTCTTAATTGTTCGGTGCAATGGAGTATTATTTTAATGGAAGACAAGGCCTTACCCTAAAACACATAATAAGATATAAGCTACTGAACAAGGGTTTTATCGTGTCCTTCAATGTGGTGTTTCATGGAATAACTACCGGGACGCCCTTTTTACCTTTACACAACTCTGGAGGCAGGAGGGGCCATATTCAACAATGTTCATCACCATTTCCAATATAATACAACACAATCAAAAAAATGCAATCCTCATATCCGCAACACTGCACCCTCCTCCTCTTAGGCACGACCCGGGCCTACAACTTTTATTTAGTGTGACACGTAGGTGTAGTTCCCTCTACTTTTAACCTGACCCTGAGTGCGACAGTTTTAAAACATAAATAAGTGTGTCCCGCTGCTCCATTGCACCCTGTCTAACAGACTCACGCCCACAGTTAACCGAATTGCGGAATGGTCTTCAAACTATACATTGACGGTGGGGAGCATTATTTACAATTGACACTACTTTTATTTACAAGACTAACCCAGGACCTGTGATTGTTCTTTCTGGGGGGGAGACAGTCTGCTCTGCATCAATGCACCATGAAAGCACCCAAAACGCACCAACACACCCTCAAGCACCAATCAGTGCAGTCACCACAGTTCATCAATGTTCACTGAATAAAATTAATCGACAACCCCTAACCCTGCAGGTGGTCTCTTGCTCTTCGGCTCCCTCTGCTGGCTATTATTATTTTCTTCCAGATGTTGTCTTTTTCTTTCATTTTCTTACTGGCGGCCTATTTGAACTGAAAATGAAATGCACCCAACGTGTCCTTTTTTTATTTTTTTTATTTATGGCCCACAGGGCCGACTAGTGTGGTTCACCTGTGGGGCATCGGTGCCCTGTGGCCAAGGTCCGCCAGCAAGATTTCGGGCCCTCATGGCCGGTTCCAGCAGAGGGGCCATGCCCCAACCCATGGGGTCCATCAGTGGTGCTCGGCCACAGGCATGTGGTCCATAATGTGGTGCATCGATGCAGACAGCTGGTTCTGGGAGTTCCGGGCGCACAATGGCGGACTCACGCATGCTCCCCTCGGCGCCCAATGCGCACAGGTCATGTGGGAGACAAAAGGGGGAAGACAGATGAGCGAGGGGTAAGGTCACAAGGGTACACATCAATAAGGCAATGCAAGGCGAAATGCGTACGGAGAGCGAAGTGAGAAAGCTCGTCCCTACCGTACGTCACCCCCCCTGTCACCTACACTACCCTTGCCCTTACCCCATATTTACAAAATCTACACATTTACAAATTCGTCGCTACTGTCACGTCTTCCCCATATTTCCCTTACACCAAATTCGTCTCCACAATCCCTCTACTTCAAAATTTGCCATCACCCAATTCATCATCAATCCTCATAAGGAGGAAGAGATGGAACATCAAGCACAATGTCACACCCACGTCATGATGCGTCTCACAATCCAAAACATTTGCACATAAAAATAACAAAAACAACCTGGCATGGTGTGGAGGTACATCATCTCAGGTGAGTGCATGTAGATGGTGCGAGGAGACTTCAATCCTAACTATCCTCTAAATGACTTTAACACACTTTACTCTACCCGGGGTCTTTCCCTGCCAATCCATTGGCCAACTTACACTATGGATTCTAAAAACCAATTCCCATTGACCAAACTGTGGTGCTTCTCAATTTGGGGTCTCACTCCCCCGATTCATCTCCCGGTGCCCTTGCACAATTTCTGGGCTGTGACGTGTAGCTCTCCCAGCAGGTCTACCCACCTGCACACCTCCACCACTGTAGTTGCCACCCGAGCTTACCTAGCTCCTCACCCTAACCTATCTAACTGGGGAAGGCCCCTCCTGGCTCTGTCACCCCACTCGGTGCCCTCTGGCACTGGGCTACCCGGGTCCGTCCTCCGGATCCTCGGGCCCCATCCACAACAACTCTACCGGCTCCCAGAGCCTACCTGCGGCCTCACCTGGCCGACATCCTCACAGTGGTGGAGTGCCCAAACCAACTACACACACTAACAGGCTACACGCCCAGCCATTTCCACAACACTAATGCACCCATCCAATCACCATTCTTCCACCCGCACCACAGATGCCAATATCCAACCACAATTTACCTATACCCTCTACCTAACACTTACACTACCCGCCCCGGGTATTCGTGATGGGGTCCACTCTTCCCCCATTCACACCTTCGCACCATCCACTCCACTCCATAGTTTCCACCATACTCACTCCACTACCATCCATTCCAATACTCCAGATATTCCACACTACCATTTATTCCATACACCTGTTCCTCATACCTGTTGTTGCACACCTGTGCAATCATACCTGGTGCCACCTGCACCCTCCTCCTCTTCCTGGACCATTTGGTCGGCACAATACTCATCTCACTATTCTTCTCACTCATACACTGCTCCATACACCTGTTCAGTTGCACACCTGTGCAATCACACCTGTTCACTATACACTTTTCACAATACACTTCTGAATATACCTCCAACACTCACACGGCATCATCTCATCTAACTACTCCCCTCTGAAACTTGCGCTTCCCACTCGCCCCTTTAAACTATTGCGCTCCCACGTCATTATCATCCACCTAATCTACCTGCATCCCCACTACAGGTATCTGTCACTACCTAACCTTAACGTTACCTAATGTCAATCTCTAAGGCCCTACACACGATATATCCTAACCCTCCCGGGCTAGTTTTCACTGCCATCAACCCCATAACTAGTGCTCCTTTGCCCCCCTCTGTGAGGGATGACAGAGTTGCCATCCCACCACATCGGGGACGTTCCACTACCAATTCTGCTCACCAAATTTCAGCCAATCAAAAATTTGCCAATCATCTGCCAATCACTGTACCATTACCAATCATCACTCTGCCAATCCTTTGCCAATCATCAAATTTTGTTTTTCTAATTTCGGAGCCAAAACACTATCCTCGTCATCACAGTCTACTTACTAGTGCCTCTCGGTGCGCCAATTCACTTCCAGAGCTCGGCTTCGTAAAGCCGAGCAATGAATGCGGGTTGTTTTGTGCCAGCGGCTGGATACGTCCCGCATTCGGTGCAGGGACGGGGGCTTACCCGGGCCGAGATCCCACGCACCACCTCGGCACGGAGCCATCCAATGTCCCGATCTCGACCTGCCGGAACGCCTCAACAAAAAGGGGTCGCCATGACGACCCTTCCTATCGGGCTGCCCGTTCTGCCTAGCGGAGCACGGATGCGTCCGTTCCAAGCGAGGCCCAGCGTGGATCACGTACGGCGGTCCTTTCGAACCCGCCGTGGTTCGGATCCCCGCTGGTCCTCACGGCACGCGAAACCCGGCACGCACTGAGGGCCCGATTCGGCTAAATGTCGTTCTAACCGCTAACCCGGTTACCGTCGATGCCTCGCCTGCATGCTTACACCCCGCAGCCCGTTCCTTGCTCATATATCCAGCTGTTCCCATGCTCCTCGTCATTGCACCTTCTCTTACACACCCAGGTACACTCATTCCGCTCACAGACTTGGTCACACACCTGACCACCGAACACCTTTGCACACACTCGTCGTTCGCACACCTCACCAACACACCTCTTCGCGCCCCCTCCTCGGTCACCTCCTCTGTGACAATCACAGGTGTGCTCTCACTCGCACACCCAACCACGTGCCTCACTACTAATTCCAGCGTGCATTCCCATACACGCTCTACCATTCCAGGTGTGCATCCTTCCATTCCAGGTGTACATCCTCTCTCACCTGTCACAACCAACTCACGCTCCGTGTCACTCTCACTACTTTCACCTCCACTCTTGACAGCGCACTCACCCTTACTCTCGACAGCGCACCCTTTCCTCATGCACCTGTCTGTTACACACCTTTCTCGCACATCCTCTTGCGCACACTCTCCCGTTACTTCCTCCGTAACACTCACCACAGGCGTGCATTCTCTCGTTACATCCTCTGTAACACTCCTCACTACACGCTTCCATGTGCTCCCTCGCACACGCGCTACGACCGCCACACTCTCGACAGCACACTCACTCCTTGGCGCGCACTTTTTCCTCACACACCCCAGAGTCGGACATTCTCACACACCTCCTCTTTCGCACACCATACCTGTCGCACACTTCACCAACGGCCTCTCACGAACACCCGGATCCAATTCAACCCCCAAGCCGACTGAAGCTCCCCTCACATCATGTACATTTCCACGTATATCGCCACTCACCTTGGCACCTCGTCTCCGCACCTCCTTCGCCACCTGCAAACTCTTTATTTGGTTAGCGAACACAACATCACGATTCGAGCACCGACCTTGTACATACTCCATCACTTCCTCCCTTATCTCCTTTTTAGTTTCCCTCCATCTCTTCTGAATTTCACTCACCCCTTCTTCCACCTCCTCTAATTTTTGCTTCACCTCTTCTATTTCCCGGTGCATCTCCTCAAGTTCGTCCTCTAAGGCTATCTTGACCGTCTCTATGTGCGTCCTCACCTGCCGGTCCTTCGTCTCTATTATCTCTGTCACCTCGTCCAACCTCGTTGTCAGTCCCTCACGTACCATCTGACATTGCCTCTGTGTCGCTATTAAGTCATTTTTTATGTCGTTTTGTGTCGCTTTTAACCCTCCTAGTACCGCTGTATTCTTTTCTACTTGATCCACTAGTTCTTTTTGTCCCACCGTCAGCTGTTCCACCTCCTCCGTCAGGTCCTCTATGCCCCCTTGTAACCTAGCCGTTCCATTTCTCACCTCTTTCTCTATACGCTTTTCACCTCGCTTTACCTCCTCGCGTACCCCCGAGACCTCCTCACTTACACCTCGTCGTATCTCCTCTTTCATCTCCTCCATCTCTTTTGTAGATGCCACCCTCATCTGTCCCAATTCATCCCTCTGAGCATCCAATTTACTTTCTAACCCGATTTTCACCTCCTCTATCTGGTTCCCCATCTGTTCGATTTCCCGGGCGGATTGCTCCCCTATTTCCCGCAATTTGTCTTCCATCCTATTTTCTAACCCCATTAACCCATTTTTCACCCCCTCTATCTGATTCTCCTGGGCAGCCATTCTATTTTCCACCCCCGTTAACCCATGTTTCATCCCTTCTATCCCATTGTCTAGCCCTCAAACTTCTTGTCTAATCCCTCAAATTTCTTGTCTAATCCCTCAAATTTCTTGTCTAATCCCTCACCGGTACCCCTCGCTTCGTCCCTCATTACCCCCAATTGCTCACTCTGAGCATCCATCCGGTTCCCCATTTCGCCCCCCAATCGCTCACTATCAGCCCTCGCTTCGTCCCTCATTGCCCCCATTTTGTCCTCCAAGCGCTCACTCTGAGCCCTCATTCTGTTTTCCATTCGTTCCATACTGTCGTTTTTTTTCTGCATTTCCACCATGAATTGGGCCATGAAGGCTTGCATTTGGACCACGCCCATTGGTTCCGCGGCCGTGGCCCCCTCAACCACGTGCGCGAGAGCGCCATTTTGTGCGCCTGATACCCCTCAACCACATCCTCCATATACATTTCCCCGAGGTCCTGGGTCGATTCTACCCCGTCTATCTGTATCTCTTCCACCGGCATCCCGTCGCCTTGACCAGCCATGGCGCGATTTCAAAATTCGGGTTTTTGTAAAACAAAAGCAAATTTCGGCTACTCCAAATTTTGACCAAATTTTTTTTTTCTAGCTGTTTTAAAAATTTGGTTCGGGCCTCGTATCTCACTCCCCGACACCAATTGTTACGGTCCGCGGATAAGGATGTTGTTTGCCGAGCGAAGGCACCGCGGCCGAACAGTTGTTCCCTGACTAAACCCGATTCACCCAAACGTTGGCCGTATCGCGCCACAGATATTCAATGTGGAAAAGACTAAGACGACGAATGCAAAGAGGAAGAAGAAGAAGACGTACAGAAGAGTAACGGGGTTTATTATTGACACACACATAAGCAAAAAGAGCAGTCACGATTATTTACAGGTGACATGAAAACGCAGGTGACACAGTGAAAATTACTAGCTTATACGGACTTAATTACCTACCCAGGACAGCACGAACAAAACAAACTCACGTACGCAAATGGATGGAAGGGTAGGAATCGTTTGGAGGGATGAGCAGGTGGGATCACAGGGCACAGCGAGCGGGTCCACTCCGGGCGCGAAGCGGGGAGCCGGAAGCTCCTTGTATTCGGCTTTACAGCGCACGCCGGCAGCTCCTTGTATTCGGCTTTACAGCGCACGCCGGCAGGGTCACTCGGCTGGTTGAAACGGGGCTGGTTGAAGCGGCTCTTTGTCAAAAGCTTTTCGTATCTCGCACGCAACAACGGTGCAACTCTCAACTCTCTTGGACCTCACAACCCAGCTCTCTCTTGGACCCTGTTTGCGACACTCGTGTAAAAGCTCCTCTCCTTTCTCAGCTCATCTGCGATCTCTCGTGTCTAGCTTGTCCCAGCGATCGTCGCACCCTTCTCTCATACCTTCAGCGCGGGTCTGACACGCCCTCTTCGGTTTCGGTACCGCCCTCCTCCCCCCGTGCTCTGTTTCGTGACCTTGTATGGTAATCCCACGGGCTTGTCTCCTTATTTGGGCATGGGGCTGAACAGCCCCGCCCTTCGTGGCGCACCCTGGGCTTGCCTCTCCCGGGCGACCCCGCCCCTCCTGTTCAAACAGAGCACGGAGCACATATTCACTATAGCAGCAAAATGAGAGGGCGTGCACCCCACACTTGTGAACTGCTTTACCCGCAGATGGAGAGTTTGGCTGGGAAATGGAATGATTGAAGGGGAGCTATTCTTAATTGATTCGGTGCAATGGAGTATTATTTTAATGGAAGACAAGGCCTTACCCTAAAACACATAATAAGATATAAGCTACTGAACAAGGGTTTTATCGTGTCCTTCAATGTGGTGTTTCATGGAATAACTACCGGGACGCCCTTTTTACCTTTACACAACTCTGGAGGCAGGAGGGGCCATATTCAACAATGTTCATCACCATTTCCAATATAATACAACACAATCAAAAAAAATGCAATCCTCATATCCGCAACAATATATATATATATATATATATATATATATATATATATATATATATATATATATATATATATATATATATATATATATACATACATACATACATACATACATACATACATACATACATACATACATACATACATACATACATATATATATATATATATATATATTGTTATAGATCGCGGTTAGATGTTATAGACCGAGCGGTGGTGTAAGACCGCGACCTAACAAACTCACCCGATTCACCCAGACTTTGGCCGTATCGCACCGTAGCTGCCCAATGGGGAAAAGACAAAGGCGACGAATGCAAAGAGGAAAAAGAAGGCCAAGACGAAAGACAAAAGGTTTGAAATATTACTACTGAATTTATTTACTATTTACACACAAGCAACAAAAAGCAATTCAGTTTATTTACAAGTACAAGACGCAGATGACACAGTGCAAATTTCGCTTATCTACAGACTTAACTAACCCAGGACAGCACAAACAGAACACTGACTCACGCGGGGAATTGATGATAGGACTGGCGGGAGATGGATGGCTGGCGGGATAGGGAGGTCCACTGGTCCTTCAGCACGATTGACTCGTTGGGCAGCCGCCGCTCCTCCGCGGCCGTGCTCCAAACTGCCGTCCAGGCCTCACGCTGCTGTGGCTGCTGTTTCGGTGGCTCCAGCTGCAGCAAATGCAGTTGCGGTGGCTCGAGCTGCAGTTCAACTCTGGACTTCTTGGTTGGACTCAACTCCTTGGACTCCCTCTCGTCTCTCGGTAAAGGCTCATCTCCCGTCTGCCTGTCTGGTCCAAACCCTCACTCTTTCTTCTTTTCTCTCACTCCTCACCACCGCAACCACTGACCCTCCTCTGGCAACCGACTCAGACCAACTCATCTCCCCTTGCCACACCCCTGCCTTGGGTTATATAGGCCCCCGCCCCTCAACCTTTGCGAACCTCCCCCACCGCTCTTCCTCCGCCCTCTGTAGCCAAACCCCTGGCTCATGGTTGGTCGAGCGGGGCTGGTTCACTCCTCCCCCTCTATGACGAGGTGGAGACACGCCTTTCTTCCCCAACCCTGCCTCGTGGCCAATGGCGGCAATTGGATCGGAGGGGAGGTAATATGGGCAATCGAGGCTTTTGGGGATGGGAAGGAAAGGGGGTCTATTCTCTTTCACTGGTGCAATGGAGTACTTTTAATTAATGGGAGACACAGCCTTATCCTAAAACACAGAATAAGAGATAACTATCAAAAGAAAAGATATATCGTGACCTACATGTATGTTTTTCTATGGACTAACTACGGGAACGCCCTTTGACCTTTATACAACCACAACGGAGGGAGGAGGGGTGATATTTTACAACAACCTTTTACAACAACCTTTTACAACATTTTACCACCACCACAAAATAAAAAAAAAACACATTCTCATATTCACAACACTGCACCCTCCTCCCCTTAGGCACGTCCCGGGCCTATTACTTTTACCTTAGTGTGGCATGTAGGTGTAGTTCCCTCTACTTTTAGCCTGACCCTGAGTGCGACAGTTTTAAAACATAAATAAATGTGTCCCGCTGCTCCATTGCACCCTGCCTAACAGACTTACGCCCACAGTTAACCGAATTGCGGAATGGTCTTCAAACTACACACTGACGGTGGGAAGCATTATTTACAATTGACGCTATTTTTATTTACAAAACTAACCCAGGACCTGTAATTGTTCTTTCTGGGGGGAGGACAGTCTGCTCTGCATCAATGCACCATTAAAGCACCCAAAAACGCACCAATACACACCCAAGCACCAATCGGTGCAGTCACCATTGTTCAATGAATAAAATAAAACCAACAAACCCAACCCTGCAGGTGTCTCTTGCTCTTCGGCTCCCTCTGCTGGTTATTATTATTTCTTCCAGTTGTTGTCATTTCCATTTTGCTTTGCTTACTGGCGGCCTATTTGTAATAAAGTGTGCCCAAGGTGTCCTTTTTATTTTCGTTTATTTATGGCCCACAGGGCCGACTAGTGTGGTTCACCTGTGGGGCATCGGTGCCCTGTGGCCAAGGTCCGCCAGCAAGATTTCGGGCCCTCATGGCCGGTTCCAGCAGAGGGGCCTTGCCCCAACCCATGGGGTCCATAAGTGGTGCTCGGCCACTGACATGTGGTCCATAATGTGGTGCATCGATGCAGACAGCTGGTTCTGGGAATTTCGGGCGCACAATGGCCGACCCACACACGCTCCCCTCGGCGCCCAACGGCGCTCAGGTCCTCATGTGGGAGACAAAAAGGGGGGACAAGACAGATGAGCGAGGGGTAAGGTCTCAAGGGTACACATCAAAAAGGCAATGCAAGGCGAAATGCGTACGGAGGGCGCAGTGAGAAAGCTCGTCCCTACCGTACGTCACCCCCCTGTTACCTAGCCCACCCTTGCCCTTACCCCATATGTACAAAACCTACACATTACCAATTCGTCACTACTGTCACGTCTTCCCCATATTTCCCCTATATCAAATTCGTCACCACAATCCCTCTACTTCAAAAATTTGCCATCATCAATTCATCATCAATCCTCATAAGGAGGCAGAGATGGAACATCAAAGCACAATGTCACACCCACGTCATGATGCGTCTCACAATCCAAAACATTTGCATCAAAAATAATTAAACATGGCATGGTGCGGAGTACCTGTCACCTCAGGTGAGTGGATGCAGATGGTGCGAGGAGATCCTTCATCCTAACTATCCTCTAAATGATTTTAACACACTTTACACTACCCGGGGTCTTTCTCTGGCCAAACCATTGGCCCTCTTACACTAGGGGTTCTAATAACCAATTCCCATTGGCCAAACTGTGGTGCTTCTCAATTTGGGGTCTCACTCCCCCGATTCATCTCCCGGTGCTCTAGCACAATTTCTGGGCTGCGACGTGTACCTCTCCCAACAGGTCTACCCACCTGCACACCTCCACCACTGTAGTTGCCACCCGAGCTTACCTAGCTCCTCACCCTAACCTAACTAACTGGGGACAGCCCCTCTCCTGGCTCTGTCACCCCATGGTGCCCTCTGGCACTGGGCTACCCGGGTCCGTCCTCCGGATCCTCGGGCCCCATCCACAACAACTACTACCGGCTCCCAGAGCCCACCTGCGGCCTCACCTGGCCGACATCCTTACAGTGGTGGAGTGCCCAAACCAACTACACACACTAACAGGCTACACGCCCAGCCATTTCCACAACACTAATGCACCCATCCAAACATCATTCTTCCAACCGCACCACAGATGCCAATATCCAACCACAATTTACCTGTACCCTCTACCTAACTCTTACACTACCCGCCCCGGGTATCCGTGATGGGGGGTCCACTCTTCCCCCATTCACACCTTCGCACCATCCACTCCACTCCACAATTTCCACCATTCTCACTCCACGACCATCCATTCCAATCCTCCAGACCATTTATTCCATACACCTGTCTTTCATTCACCTGTCGTTGCACACCTGTGCAATCCTACCTGGTGCCACCTGCACCCTCCTCCTCTTCCTGGACCATTTGGTCAACACAACACGCAATCACCACTACTCCCTCATACACTGCTCCATTCACCTGTTCAGTTGCACACCTGTGCAATCACACCTGTTCAATTCTCACCTGTTCAATCCTCACACACACGGCATCATCTCAGCTAACTTCTCCCCTCTGAAACTTGCGCTTCCCAGTCGTCCCTTTAAACTATTGCGCTCCCACGTCATTATCATCCATACTAATCTACCTGCGTCCCCACTACAGGTATCAGTCACTAACTAAACTTAACGTCACCTAATGTCAATCTTCGCTAGATCCCTACACACCATATCCTAACCCACCCGGGCTAGTTTTCCACTGCCATACACCCCCTAAGCTAGTGCTCCTTTGCCCCCACCTTGTGAGGGATGACAGAGTTGCCATCCCACCACAGCGGGGCATCTCTCACTATCAATTTTGTTCGTCCAAATCCAACAATTCAAAAATTTTCCATTTACTGCCAATTCCATTCACTTTTCTAAATTTCGTTTTAAATCACTATCACTATCACCATCACCCGTATACTTATTACATCCTCTCGGTGCGCCAATTCACATCTACAGCCCGGCTTCGTACAGCCGAGCAATGAACGCGGGTCGTTTTGTGCCAGCGGCTGGATACGTCCCGCATTCGGGGCAGGGACGGAGGCTTACCCGGGCCGAGATCCCATGCACCACTTCGGCGTGGAGCCATCCAATGTCCCGATCTCGACCTGCCGGCACGTCTCAATAGAAAGTGGTCGCCATGACGACCCTTCCTATCGAGCTGCCCGCTCCGCCTTGTGGAGCCCGGACGCGGCCGCTCCACGCGAGGCCCAGCGTGGATCGCGCACGGCGGTCCTTTCGAACCCGCCGTGGCTCGGATCTCCGCTGGTTCTCGCGGCACGCGAAGCCCGGCACGCACCGAGGGCCCGATCCGGCTAAAAGTCGACCTAACCTTTAACCCGGTTACCGTCGACGCTTCACCTGCAGGCTTACATGCATACGCTACCTCTTTCTTGCTCATACATGCAGCCGTTCCCATTCTCCTCGTACCTTTTCTTTCACACCTCGGTACACTCACTCCGCTCACCGACTTGGTCACACACCTGACCACCGAACACTTTGGCACACATTCGTTGCTCGCACACCTCACCAATACACCGCTTCGCGCCCCTTTCTCGGTCACCTCCTTTGTGACGATCACAGGTGTGCTCTCACCCGCACACCCAACCACGTGCCTCACTACCAACTCAAATGTGCCTTCCCACACACGCTCTACCATTCCAGGTGTGCATCCTTCCATCCCAGGTGTACATCCTCGCCCACCTGTCACAACCAGCTCACGCTCCGTTTCACTCTCACTACTCTCACCTCCACTCTCAGTCGCGCACTCACCCTTACTCTTGACAGCATGCGCTTTCCCCATGCACCCGTCCGTTACACACCTTTCTCGCGCATCCTCCCGCGCACACTTCTTCGTTACTTCCTCCGTAACACTCACCACAGGCATGCATTCTCCCTTACTCTTGACAGCATGCGCTTTCCCCATGCACCCGTCCGTTACACACCTTTCTCGCGCGTCCTCCCGCGCACACTTTTTCGTTACTTCCTCCGTAACACTCACCACACCGCGCTTCCCTGTGCTCCCTCGCACACGCGCTTCGACCAATTCACTCTTGACGGCACACTCACTCCTCGGCGTGCACTTTTTCCTCACACACCCCATGGTCGGACATTCTCGCACACCCCTTTTTTCGCACACCTGTCCTGTCACACACCTCACCAACGGCCTTTCACGAACACCCGGATCCAAACCAATCCCCAAGCCGACTGAATCTCCCCTCACATCATGTACATTGCCACTCACCTCCGTACCTCGTCGCACCTCCTCTGCCACCTGCAAACTTTTTATTTGGTCAGTGAGCACCGCATCATGATTTGAACACAGACCTTGTACATATTCCATGACTTCCTCCTTTATCTCCCTCTTAGTTTCCCTCCGTCTCTTTTTTATTTCACTCACCCCTTCTTCCACCTCCTCTAATTTTTCCTTTACCTCCTTCATCTCCCGGTGCGCCCCCTCTATTTCTTCCTCTAACGCCACCTTAACCGTTTCTACGTGCGTCCTTACCTCCCGGTCCTTCGTCTCCATTGCTTCTGTCACCTCTTCCAACCTCTTCGTCAATCCCTCATGTACCATTTGACATTCCTTTTGTGTCGCTATTAATTCATTTTTTATGTCCTTTTGTGTTGCTTTTAAACCCCCGATGATTGCTGTGTTCTTTTCCACTTGGTCCGTTAGTTCCTTTTGTCCCACTGTCAGCTGTTCTACTCCTTTCGTCAGATCTTCTATTCCCCCCTGTAACTTTGCCGTATTATTTCTCACCTCTTTCTCTATACGCTTTTCGCCTCGCTTTACCTCCTCGCGCAGCCCCGAGACCTCCTCACTCACCCCTCGTCGTATTTCCTCCATCTGGTTCCCCATCTGTTCGATTTCCCGGGCGGATTGTTCCCCTATTTCCCGCAATTTGTCCTCCATCCTATTTTCTAACCCCTCTAACCCATTTTTCACTCCCTCTATTTGATTCTCTTGAGCGGCCATTCTGTTTTCTACCCCCGTTAACCCATTCTTTACTTCTTTTATCCCGTTGTCTAACCCCTCAAATTTCTTTTCTAATCCCTCACCGGTACCCCTCATTTGGCCCTCCAATCGCTCACCCTGAGCATCCATCCGGTTCCCCATTACCCCCATTTGGTCCTCCAATCGCTCACCCTGAGCATCCATCCGGTTCCCCATTACCCCCATTTGGTCCTCCAATCGCTCACCCTGAGCATCCATCCGGTTCCCCATTACCCCCATTTGGTTTCCCATCCTGTTTTCCATCCCTTTGAAATTATCGTCTGTTTTTACCATAAAGGCCATCATCTGTTTCATAAACAGGTTCCAATTCATTGGCATCTCGGGTTCGGCTACCGCGACCATGGGCGTGGCTAAATTTGGTGCCGCAACAACCATGTGCGCGAGGACGCCATCTTGTGCACCTGATACACCCTCAACCACACCTTCTTTACTCTCCTCCACCCTTTCCTCCACATACATTTCCCCGAGGTCCTGGGTCGATTCTACCCCGTCTATCTCTCCCACCGGCATCCCGTCGCCTTGAACAGCCATGGCGCGATTTCAAAATTCGGATTTTTATACAACAAACAAATTTCGGCTTTATAATTTCGAGCGCGTAAACGCGCTCCGGGTCCGATCTCACTCCTCGACACCAATTGTTATAGTACTAACACAATTGGTGTCCAAAATTTGGGCTAAATAAATTTAGTCCCAGGTTCGAATCCCATCTCCTGACTACCAATTGTTATAGATCGCGGTTAGATGTTATAGACCGAGCGGTGGTGTAAGACCGCGACCTAACAAACTCACCCGATTCACCCAGACTTTGGCCGTATCGCACCGTAGCTGCCCAATGGGGAAAAGACAAAGGCGACGAATGCAAAGAGGAAAAAGAAGGCCAAGACGAAAGACAAAAGGTTTGAAATATTACTACTGAATTTATTTACTATTTACACACAAGCAACAAAAAGCAATTCAGTTTATTTACAAGTACAAGACGCAGATGACACAGTGCAAATTTAGCTTATCTACAGACTTAACTAACCCAGGACAGCACAAACAGAACACTGACTCACGCGGGGAATTGATGATAGGACTGGCGGGAGATGGATGGCTGGCGGGATAGGGAGGTCCACTGGTCCTTCAGCACGATTGACTCGTTGGGCAGCCGCCGCTCCTCCGCGGCCGTGCTCCAAACTGCCGTCCAGGCCTCACGCTGCTGTGGCTGCTGTTTCGGTGGCTCCAGCTGCAGCAAATGCAGTTGCGGTGGCTCGAGCTGCAGTTCAACTCTGGACTTCTTGGTTGGACTCAACTCCTTGGACTCCCTCTCGTCTCTCGGTAAAGGCTCATCTCCCGTCTGCCTGTCTGGTCCAAACCCTCACTCTTTCTTCTTTTCTCTCACTCCTCACCACCGCAACCACTGACCCTCCTCTGGCAACCGACTCAGACCAACTCATCTCCCCTTGCCACACCCCTGCCTTGGGTTATATAGGCCCCCGCCCCTCAACCTTTGCGAACCTCCCCCACCGCTCTTCCTCCGCCCTCTGTAGCCAAACCCCTGGCTCATGGTTGGTCGAGCGGGGCTGGTTCACTCCTCCCCCTCTATGACGAGGTGGAGACACGCCTTTCTTCCCCAACCCTGCCTCGTGGCCAATGGCGGCAATTGGATCGGAGGGGAGGTAATATGGGCAATCGAGGCTTTTGGGGATGGGAAGGAAAGGGGGTCTATTCTCTTTCACTGGTGCAATGGAGTACTTTTAATTAATGGGAGACACAGCCTTATCCTAAAACACAGAATAAGAGATAACTATCAAAAGAAAAGATATATCGTGACCTACATGTATGTTTTTCTATGGACTAACTACGGGAACGCCCTTTGACCTTTATACAACCACAACGGAGGGAGGAGGGGTGATATTTTACAACAACCTTTTACAACAACCTTTTACAACATTTTACCACCACCACAAAATAAAAAAAAAACACATTCTCATATTCACAACAATATATATATATATATATATATATATATATATATTGTTACAGATCTGGGACGACGGCTCTCCCGTTAGCAAGGGGGGTTAACCCCTTGTCCTTTATACTGGCCGTCGCCTATCCTGGGGGTCTGTGACGTCACTGGTGGTCAGCCACGACCAGGGTAATCGGGCCAGAGACCCCCCAAAAAAAGACCCCCCGAATACCTGCTTACCGTGACCTCCCAACCAGCGAGGAGACAGCCCCGCCCGAGTCACGACGGTAATGGACACGCCGAGCGAAGCGAGTCACGACCCAGGCCGTTAACAATTACTAACCCGATTATAGCGGTTTTAATCGTGCCACGTGGACCAATGGACAGAAAAGACTAAAGCAACTGGATGAAGACGAAACCAAAGCTTGGAGAAAGAGCACACATTTATTATAACAACCACCAGAGGAAAAGAAAGATCAAAGCTGTACAAAGGTAGATGGATGTAAAAAGAACACAGGGCAGCCTTATCTATACAGTCTTACTTATACCCAGGACAGAACAAACGAAGACCGACTCACACGGGGATGATGACAGGAATCGCAGGAGAAGGTCCGTTCAGCTGGCAAAGGCGGCCGGTTCAGCTCGTTCAGCCGTCGAGGTGCCGCACCGACCTCGTGTCGTTGGTTTAAAGCGAACCCGACAACTGCTGGGACAGATATTGCCACGTCGACGCCACGACCCTCTCTCTCTCTCTGTCAGTAATAATGGGATTTCCTCGCTCAGGCAAGGCACGATCTCTCGCGTCAGGCAACCCTCTTTTGCTGTGCACTCTTCGCCTCTGCTGGTCTCAACGGCTCGTCTCCTCCCATCTCCTTATGCGCGATCCTCGAACGCATATAATATGTGGGGTCGTGACACGCCCGCGGCCGTTTGGGTCCCGCCCCCGTGCTCTGTTTGCAGCCTTATTTGGTAATGGAGCTGAACAGCTCCGCCCTTGTTGCGAACCATGGTCACGCCTCTTCTCGGCGACCCCACCCTCTTGTCCAATACAGAGCACATGTTCAAAATTGCGGCGAACAAACCAAGGTCAGTTGAGAGGGCGCGCACCCCACGCTTGTTGAGCTGCTTTGCAGAGAGATAGAGAGTTTGCTGGGGTATGGCGTTATTGAAGGGGAGCTATCCTTATTTGTTAATGCAACGTGGTGTCAATCTAGTGGATACAGAGCCTTAATTAAACATAGAATAGGAAATAATTAGCAAGATGATTCTAAGATTGGCTGCGTGTTGCGATGGCCTAGGGTGCGATATTTAATAATTAATGAAAGGGGATTATATTACAAAGGGGGATACTTACAAGTGAGGGGGTTCCCAAATCTGTAACAATATATATATATATATATAATTTTAGAAACAGGAATCAAATTCCTGCGAGGGGCTAAGTGTGAAAAAATCCTGACTCAATGCGGGGCTCGAACCACGGACCTCCATTGATAACGCGTCAACAGCCCACTGCGCTATTGAGCCAGCCACAATCTCCTCAGAACTTTTCCACACTTAACACTGCGAGCTTTATCATGGCCGATGTCTTACGTGCCTGCTAAGCAGACCCCGAATGTTAGCGTAAGTATATGCATGCGTATGTATGTGTGAATAAGTAGAAATGCATTGAAGATTAATTCAAATACAATTTTAGAAACAGGAATCAAATTCCTGCGAGGGGCTAAGTGTGAAAGCATTCTGACTCAATGCTGGGCTCGAACCACGGACCTCCGTTGATAATGCGTCAACAACCCACTGCGTTATTGAGCCAGCCACAATCTCCTCAGAACTTTCCCACACTTAACACTGCGAGCGACATACTTAACTTTCCACACTCGTGCCACGCTTACCCAATTGGAGAAAAGACTGATGCGATCGGATGGAGAGGAAACCAAGAAAATAGGAAGAACAAAGCAATTTATTACAAATGTACAGAAAGAAGAGGAAACGAAAGAATGGAATGTACAAGGAAGAGGAAGAAGTAGATACACAGGGCAATCTTAATTACAGGCTTAACTTACTCCCTGGACAAACGGGCCTGTCTCACACGCACACGCACACACACTCACACGGGGAATTGCAGATGGTAGGTTGGAAGGTCACCAGCGCGTCCAGGCTCCATCCCGGCTCAGGTCCAGGCGATGGAAAACCCGGCAGGCAGCTCTGCATGTAGCGTGACGCGAACGGACAGTTATAATGACGGGGGGTAAGGCTGGTACTAGCGTACGTAATAGGCGCACGACCCGCGCCAAATGCGCCCCTCTCCAATGTCCTTCTTTGAACTCCCAATGCCAGCGAGCCCTCTTGGATCAAGCGCATATACTCTCACGTTCTTCTTAATCACGACAGTCCTTGGCCGTCCTGCTTTAATCAGCGCCAGCGAGTACGTTCTCTCAAATGTGCGCTCCCAATAAGTCCTTTACCAAGCGCCTTCCAACAAGTCCTCTTTTAATCAATCTTTCACTCGAGTGCTTAGCGAGAGTCCTCCGAGAGTCCTGTAAATGTGCGCTCTCCCAATAAGTCCTGTAAAAGGGCTTTGTGCGCTCGCTTTTATAAGACAGCCAGCGATCGCTCCGCCAGCCCAAAAGCCACGCCTATCAGGCGATGTCCCTCCAGCCCTGGTTGGCTGGTTATGGCTTACCGGCCCTGCCCTGATGGTTGGGTGACGTGGCCACACCTTCTTCCTGGCGCTCCGCCCCCTTTTTCTGGGCTTCACCTCGTGGCTTATGGCGGCGTTTGAGCGAGCTCAAGCTCAAGGGCAGCGAACGCTGCTGACAAAGGCGCGTAACAAATTGGGAGGGCCATGGGGCACAGACAGGAGGGCGCGCTTAATGGCGTCGCTTGGAGAGGGAGGCTGTCAAAATGGACGAAAGGGCCTACTTCTTATTTGATTGACACAACGCAGATTCAACTATTGGAAACATGGCCTTATCTATACATATACTAAGGAATAACTGAAGTCCTATGGTGACCTACGTGTTGCTTGTGGCCTATCTATGGGGTGCTACCTTTAACCTTTAATGATGTCATATTTACAAGCAAGTGTGGGTTCTCAAAACCGCAACAATATTTTATTCCCCATGGAGAGTTCTTTACAATGAGCCACGTCTCAATTTTTTCTACTAGCAACGGTACCTGCCCTAAGGGCCGGGCTTCAATTGGGAAGCCCAAATGAAAAGGCAAAATATCAGAAATTGAAGGCTTTTTTTTATTTTAAACGATTCATATAAACATCTGTTGAATCATACACACAAATCATCAAAATCTAAACAGTACATGGCACCCATTTTGAAAAAAGATTGAATTCTGCAAGACGGAAGCAGCCGCTGCACGTCTTTCTCAGTCGCACGTTTATGTGTGAAGAGTGCGCGCCGAATCTGTAACACATGAAGTGGCCGCTACACCTGTTTCTCAGTCGCTTTGCACACGCACGCTACCATGTTAATTTGGAGCCGCACGTTTATATAGGAAGAGTTCGTCAGGAGTCGATCTCCTCTCTCCTGGTACGTAGAATAAACAGTATTTGTAGAATTTCAACAAAAGCCACATCACTGTTCATATCAGTAAATAGTATTCCATCGTGTTTGGGAAAATTGGAAAAACAACATAGCCTATTTTACTCCCAGGGGTCCCAGGAATACCCACCCAAAATATCGTTGCGATTGGTTGAGCCGTTTTGGTGGTACCTTCGAACGGACGGACGGACATTTGGTGAATTATATAGTAAGATTCAGCAATTTCGGAGATATCGAGGTGCAAACTTTTTCGGTTTTTCCAAGATGGTGGCCGAACCACGTGACCGATGACGTCATCATTATATTTTTTTCTCCACCAGTTTATGCTGACATGGCGCTCAAGAAATTGCATCTTGATTGGATGATAGTTTTGTACTTGTCAAATTATCGAATTATGATGTCATAATGGAGGCCTTGGGCCGAGAGAGTTAAACATTGGACACAGTCTATTCCAGGGCAAGGCAAATATGTGTGCAGAGTATGGCGATTCTATGTGCAACGATGTAGACATAGTACTGCGCACAAACAGACAGACAAGCAGACAGACAGACAAACCAACCAACCAACATACTTGCCGGAATCTATTCCGGCAAGTAACAAACCAACAAACAAGAAGACGTCATGTGGAGCACGATACTTGCAAAATCCCCCCTACCCGCCCCCCACAAGGAAAAAAATTCCATTGATATAGCAAATTGTCCATTTCATCAAGATTAAAATTGACAATCTTGATCAAAGCTCGGGTCAATAGGAAGAAAAGTGACGATTTTCACATGAAAAATGATGATTTTGGAAAGTTGACCTTGAATTGACCTTTGACCTTTTGCCCTCAAAAATAGTTGGTTTCCCTATTTAGTGACTCAATGTGCAAAGGCTGTTCAATTTTCAAGTCAATCGGATGTAAATTGAGGATTTTTGAAACTTGGCCGATGTTGACCTTTTGGCCTATGTTGACCTCAAAAATAGCTGGTGGTTGAATTCAGTGACCATATATTCAAATCCTCTTAGAATATCAAGTCAATCGGATGAAAATTGATGATTTTAGAAATTTGGCCTATGTTGACCTTTTGGCCTATGTACACCTAAAATATGATTTGTGGTTGAATTCAGTGACCAGATATGCAAATGCTCTTCAAATTTCCAGTCAATCGGATGAAAATTGAGAATTTTAGAAATTCGGCTTATGTTGACTTCAAAAATACTTGGTGGTTGAATTCAGTGACCAGACATGCAAGTCCTCTTCAAATTTCAAGTCAATTGGATGAAAATTGAGGATTTTAGAAATTTGGCCTATCTTGACCTTTTGGCCTATGTTGACCTCAAAAATAGTTGGTGGTTGAATTCAGTGACCATATTTGTAAATCCTCTTAGAATTTCAAGTCCATCAAATGAAAATTGGTGATTTTAGAAATTCGGCCTATGTTGACCTTTTGGCCTATATTCACCTAAAATATAATTTGTGGTTGAATTCAGTGACCAGATATGCAAGTCATCTTCAAATTTCAAGTCAATTGGATGAAAATTGAGGATTTTAGACATTTGGCCTACGTTGGCCTCAAAAATACTTGGTGGTTGAATTCAGTGACCAGATATGCAAGTTCTCTTCAAATTTCAAGACAATCGCATGAAAATTGAGGATTTTAGAAATTTGGCCTATGTTGACCTCAAATATACTTGGTGGTTGAATTCAGTGACCAGATATGCAAGTCCTCTTCAAATTTCAACCTAATCGGATGAAAATTGAGGATTTTAGAAATTTGGCAAAGTTGGTGACCTTTGGCCTATGTTGACCTTTTGACCCCAAAAACAAGAGGCTTCTCAATTGGGACGACCTATACAACTTGGTGAAGTTTCGTGATGATCGGTTTAGAATTGTGACCTGTAGGTTGGTGACAAACAAATGAACATATGTCACCCACAGGGTGAACCGTATCTTGCCATTTGACCTTGACCTTAATAATTTCGTATGGTGAATAGTATGTCTTCATGACCAACGCACATGAAATATTGAAAGATTTTGATGAGAACTGAGGAAATAATTTTTTCATGAAAATTCCGTTTTTTCGTCATGACGTCATCAAATGACGTCATAGCGTCAAACTGTTTACAGATCTGGGAAGCACTCATCAAGGGCATTCATATGAGGTATTACTCGATATGGTACCTACGATTTCAAAATTTGACCTTGGGGTCAATAATTTTCGACCTCCAGCGCTAACCATGAAGGTCAAGGCCGATCGCCACCAAAAACTAATCAGCTGAGCGCCGGACCATATACTAGATTCCCATGAAGTTTGGAGACGATCCGATCAAAGTTACTCAAAAAATTAGTGTTTCGTCGACCTCCATGATTGACCACAAAGTGACCTTGACCTTTGACCTTGACCTTCAAAATTTTGTGTGCTGAAGGGTATCTCTATAGGACTCTGATATGCGAAGTTACAGGAGTTTCCAATAATAACTGTGGTCTACAGAGTGACCTAAACAATGCGAACTAAAGCAATACAATATACATGAAAAGTGCAGTTTTTTCGTCATAACGCCGTCAAATGACGTCACATTGTCAAACTAGTTATATGTTTGGAAAGCACTCAACAAGGGCTTCAATTTGAGGTACTACTCGATATGGTAACTGAAATTTGAAAATTTTACCTTTTGGTCAAAATTGAATGACCTTCAAAATGACCTTGAAGGTCAAGGCCGATCGACACCAAAAACTAATCAGCTGAGCGCCATACCACACCCTATATACCCACCAAGTTTGGAGATCATAAGATCAAAGTTACTCAAAAAATAAGGGTTTCGTTGACCTCCATGATTGACCGCAAAGTGACCTTGACCTTTGACCTTGACCTTCAAAATTTTGTGTGCTGAAGGGTATCTCTATAGGACTCTGATCTGCGAAGTTACAGGAGTTTCCAATAATAACTGTGGTCTACAGAGTGATCTAAACGTGAAAAAAAAAAGATTAACCACAAACAAAAAAACAAACAAACAAACATACAAGCTGACTGATACATCTTGCAAAAACTTCGTTTTGGCAAGATAATGAACATATGTCACCCACAGGGTGAACCGTATCTTGCCAAAATGTGAAAATTCCGTTTTTTCGTCATGACGTCATCAAATGACGTCATAGCGTCAAACTGTTTACAGATCTGGGAAGCACTCATCAAGGGCATTCATATGAGGTATTACTCGATATGGTACCTACGATTTCAAAATTTGACCTTGGGGTCAATAATTTTCGACCTCCAGCGCTAACCATGAAGGTCAAGGCCGATCGCCACCAAAAACTAATCAGCTGAGCGCCGGACCATATACTAGATTCCCATGAAGTTTGGAGACGATCCGATCAAAGTTACTCAAAAAATTAGTGTTTCGTCGACCTCCATGATTGACCACAAAGTGACCTTGACCTTTGACCTTGACCTTCAAAATTTTGTGTGCTGAAGGGTATCTCTATAGGACTCTGATATGCGAAGTTACAGGAGTTTCCAATAATAACTGTGGTCTACAGAGTGATCTAAACGTGAAAAAAAAAATGATTAACCACAAACAAACATACAAGCTGACTAATACATCTTGCAAAAACTTCGTTTTGGCAAGATAACAAACAGACAAACAGACAGACAGACAGAACCACAAACGCAACCGACCAATATACGTGAAAAATCTTCGATTTTGCAAGGAACAAAAAGACGTCATGCGGAGCACGATACTTGCCAAATCGCCCCCCCCCCTCACCAAGAAAAAAAATTCCATTGATACAGCAAATTATCCATTTCATCAAGATTAAAATTGACAATCTTGATCAAAGCTCGGGTCAATAGGAAGAAAAGTGACGATTTTTCAGATGAAAAATGATGATTTTGGAAGGTTGACCTTGAGTTGACCTTTGACCTCAAAAATAGTTGGTTTCCCAATTCATTGAGGCAATGCACAAATGCTGTTCTATTTTCAAGTCAATCGGATGAAAATTGATGGTTTTTCAGATGAAAATTGATAATTTTGGAAGTTTGACCTTCAGTTGACCTTTGACCTTTTGACTTCACAAATAGTTGGTTTCCTAATTTAGTGAGGCAATATGCAAATGCTGTTCAAGTCAATCGGATGAAAATTGACTGTTTTTCAGATGAAAAGTGATGATTTTGGAAGTTTGACCTTGAGTTGACCTTTGACCTTTTGACCTCAAAAATAGTTCATTTCCCAATTTAGTGACTCGATATACAAATGCTGTTCAATTTTCAAGTCAATCGGATTTTAAATGGCGATTTTAGAAATTTGACCTCCAGATGACCTTTGACCTTTGACCTCAAAGTCAATAGTCTTCTCAATTGGGACGACCTAGACAACTTCGTGAAGTTTCGTGACGATCGGTTTAGAATTGTGACCCTTAGGCCAGTGACAAACAGACAAAGTAACAGACAGACAGAACCACAAACGCAACCGACCAATATACTTGAAAAATCTTCGATTTTGCAAGTAATAAATAAACAAACAAACAAACAGACAGACAGACCCAACAATCCCCTCTCCTCCTGCGAGGGTAAAAATAAATGAAAATGTATATAAAAAATAAAAACAAAGAGAGTAAGAGGGACGCTCTATATTTACCTTATTGCTCATCACGGGGATGATTGGGGATGATGTGGGATATTTCATGTCCCGCGTCAGGAATATTGTGCTTCGTCGAGCGGGAGTTTGTAATTTGACGGTTTTACTGCTAAATATAATCAGCGACTCGAGCATCGAAAGACGACATATTGTGTGTGCATGAGGTCCAGGTGGAGGTGGGATATCCACCTTTGGGCGTCCATGATGACGCATCGATGGTGAAACACCAGGATAGTAGTTTACAGCCATTCGGGAATCGAAACCGTTTTAATAAACTCAAAAACAACTTCGTCATAACATCCTATCAGAGATATGTAAGTATTTAATACGAAACGTTAACGTATATGAAGTAGAAAGAATGTAACCGAATTTGTACGGATAAATATTAATAAAACCGTGAAAACAGTTCATTAACTAATCGGATTAATCACGATCGCGAGGAAGAAACGAGTTTTCAAAACACGAGGGTGTGGCGGAATTTAATTTCAGTGCACTGTATTAGTCTCCGCCCCCCACTGCGGTCTTATTGGCTGACGCGTGATGACGTATCTGTCTCGCGAGGCTCCACCCTCGAGGTTTAAGCATTCTACTCACGGGTGGGGCGATCGGATCGGATGATCGGAGCCACCTTTCCGGAGGTCGTTCAGTGTCCTCCGGCCTCGGTCGTCACATTTTGTAACGATGTCTGCAACGCCATCACGACGGGTCCCGCGGGCCTCATCATCATCATCGTCATCGTCGGCGTCGAAGTCGCCATTAAGCCCGACGCGCATCAGTCGCATCCAGGAGAAAGAAGACCTGCAGAACCTGAACGACAGACTCGCGGTGTACATCGACAAGGTCGGCATGCACTGGGGGGTTTGCCACGTGTCCCCCTGAATACCATGGGCTTTTCGGTTTACTTATTTCCGTCGGAGGCCATTTACACCTAGTTTTAACCGCACATTTTAACGCAGGTGTAGTACTAGTATTTGGTACTATTCTGTTGTTGTACCTGGTAGTGGTACCTGGTACCTGGTACCATGGTCCGTCCCGCCGTACAGTAAATCACGAGTCGACGCATCTTCATCTTCGTTTTACCGCATTATCCACTCACTCCGTAACCTCGTGCTGCACAATAGAGCGCTCGCTCACTCACTCACTAAGTCACTCACTAAGTCACTCACCAAGTCACTCACCAAGTCACTCGCTCACCAAGTCACTCGCTCACCGTGTCACTCGCTCACCGTGTCACTCGCTCACCGTGTCACTCGCTCACCGTGTCACTCGCTCACCGTGTCACTCGCTCACCGTGTCACTCGCTCACCGTGTCACTCGCTCACCGTGTCACTCGCTCACCGTGTCACTCGCTCACCGTGTCACTCGCTCACCAAGTCACTCGCTCACCAAGTCACCCGGTCAACAAGTCACCCGCTCACCGTCCGCTCACCAAGTCGCTCGCTCACCGTCGCCCGCTCACCAAGTCGCTCGCTCACCGTCGCCCGCTCACCAAGTCGCTCGCTCACCGTCGCCCGCTCGCTCGCCGTGTCGCCCGCTCGCTCGCCGTGTCGCCCGCTCGCTCGCCGTGTCGCCCGCTCGCTCGCCGTGTCGCCCGCTCGCTCGCCGTGTCGCCCGCTCGCTCGCCGAGTCGCCCGCTCGCTCGCCGAGTCGCTCGCTCGCCGAGTCGCCCGCTCGCTCGCCGAGTCGCTCGCTCGCCGAGTCGCTCGCTCGCCGAGTCGCCCGCTCGCTCGCCGAGTCGCTCGCTCGCCGAGTCGCCCGCTCGCTCGCCGAGTCGCTCGCTCGCCGAGTCGCTCGCTCGCCGAGTCGCTCGCTCGCCGAGTCGCCCGCTCGCTCGCCGAGTCGCCCGCTCGCTCGCCGAGTCACCCGCGCTCTCACCAAATCTCTCTCTCTCTCTCTCTCTCTCTCTCTCTCTCTCTCTCTCTCTCTCTCTCTCTCTCTCTCTCTCTCTCTCTCTGCTTCTTCCCCACTCCTCCCCAACCCCCACCCCTTTTCCTAAATTTGGTATCATGTTAAAATAACCTTAACGTTTGGGTGCGTATGACGTCATTCTACCTGGCACGACCCTGGGAGCGGTGATTTCTGAATGATCCTCGTGTGTCTCGGCCCTTTTCACACGTTAAACCAATAAATGGCTGTTACACGTATAATAATAATAAATAATATTGACTTGTTATATTATTCCAAACATTCTACACAAACCTGCATCGTCTTAATCGCGCAAAATGTCGTAATGGACGCAACTTTTTCTTTTATTTACCATTGTGAGTTTCTGTTTACCCTAGATTTTTAATTTATGTATTTACTACCTCCAGCCAAGACTAGTCATAGACACCGATGACGTCATCGGTGGCCTGTGGGAAGTATGCAGCTGGGACGATAAGAAAAGGCAACACTTTATCATGCCGAGATTTTTAGTAATACGGTTATGGATAAATTTCAAGTTTCCTTCGATTTACCTGTACAATTATTTATTTATTTATTTATTTTTGCAGGTATTAAAAGTAATGGGGCAATTTAACGTTGAGCAGCACACCTTTATTTATGACATGGATATTGAAATGGTCATTGACGAAGGCACAGAGACTAGACATGCTTACAAACCACCAGGCATGCTTACAAAGCACCAAACCTGCTTACAAATCAGCAAACCTGCTTACAAACCACCAACCCTGCTTATAATCCACCAAACCTGCTTGCAATACACCAACCCTGCTTACAAACCACCAAACGTGCTTACAAACGGCCAGGCCTGCTCACAAATGGCCAGGCCTGCTTACAAAGGGCCAAGCCTGCTCACAAACGGTCAGGCCTGCTTACAAACTACCACACCTGCTTACGAACCACTAAAGACATTGGTACGAGCGATATTGACTCGTTACAAAAAGCGAGCTGGAGCGTTCTTAGAACACACTACCTGTGCAGTTTTGAGAAAAGGGACATGGGAAGGGGATATCCCTTTCCCTTAATAAGCCAAGGTGTGGAGCTTCTGGCAACCTGTTTAGTGGTCCTCCTCTCCTCCTCGGTCCTCTCCTCCTTTTCTAATGGGACTTCGACAGCCGCTTGGCTTCTTCATCCCACGGTCTCTACTTGTTGAACTCTTCATGTTTCTGAGCACTGTCTATCTATATTAGTTTTGTCCGTGAACTTTGAATAACAGGCGATGACAATCGTTCGAAGCTGTTGGGTCAAACGGATCAGTCCAGGTTTGATGATGCCCTGCTGAGATGTGTTTTCCCTCACTATTGAGGTTTATCCATGTATGAATTTGGGCAATCGCAAACCTTCTGCCAACTTTTTGGAGAAACTGATGATTTTAGAATATTTGACAAAAGGATGCACTCAACAGATTATTTATTTTGGACGAAGTGAGCTCGGGGGTTGTGTCGCTGGGCACTGCCATTTCGTCTGAATAATTTATGTACGTCCACCGGGAAAGTTTGAGGGGCAAGTTTGATTTGCCGCTCACATGCACCTACTTGGATTGCCTCTGCATAACTAAGCGCATAAACCCTGAGCAACGATGAGCACCAGGGCATACTAAAACATATCGTAAAAAGTTAGCTAAAATGGCTCACAAAGCTTCTGAAAGAAGTGGAAAATACTGGAGAACGTGGTTTGCCTCTGCGTAACGAAGGAGTCTGAGAACTTTCTCGGCTCGCTGACAGGGCTGAGCTCTCACGGCTGCCCGTGCTGTCGACTCCTGAGGATGTGGGCGGGAGTCTGCAGTGCAAGGCCCAAAGAACTGTGGATAGGCCTGAAGAACTTGATAGGGAGACTAAGGGCGACACAATGGAGGCCAAGGGGGTTGCTTGTTGAGGTGTATAGCCGTGTTAAGATAGCTTTATCGTGTGTGTGCACGCGTGCCTTTTTTCAAGGCCACTTCTAACAACAAATGTAACAACATTTAATATAATAACATAATATTAATGTTATTACAAAACAATATTAATACTAATACATGGCGTACCCCCGCTACCCCCGCTAATTCACCCCAGATCCACCTTGTTTGAAATTCCAACTTCTTTCCTGGAAGTCCTGGCAGTGTCCATATGTTTTATACCTCTCCCACCGCCCCCTTCCCATGCCCCCCCCCCCCCAAAGCCCTCGCCCTCTCTCAGATCTCTCGATGTCTCCATGTCTCTCGGTCCCTGCTCTCAAATGTTGTGTTTGTGTCCTTCCCCCTCTCTCCCCATCTTGTCTACCGCTCCCTATGTTATATGTTTTATGTGTCGGTTTGTCTTTCTGTGTGATTAATGTTCGCTCTTTCACGAGCCTCGATCTTGTATACAAAAAAAAAAAAAAAAGTAAAACTGCGGGCAGTGATGATCCGGGGACCATGCCGCTCCATCCTGATTGGACGCACCAGAGTGGTTAACGGCAGCCCGGATCTGATTATTCAAAGTTTCAACTCAATCGATCAAAAAATGAAGGCAGGGATGCATTTTAAAGGTTTTCAAAAAATCCAATATGGCCGCCATGTCATGTGACCTATGACGTCATAATTAGGATATGCATCCAATCACATGGCGTACTAAAAGTGGTCAAAGTTTCAACTCAATCGATCGAAAAATGAAGGTAGGGATGCATTTTAAAGGTTTGCATGAAATCCAAAATGGCCGCCAGGTCAGATGACCTGTGATGTCATATTTATGATATGTATACAATCACATGGCATACTATAAGTGGTCAAAGTTTCAACTCAATCGATCGAAAAATGAAGGCAGGGATGCATTTTAAAGGTTTGCATGAAATCTAACATGGCCACCATGTCACATGACCGATGACGTCATATTTATGATATATATACAATCACCTGCCATACCATAAGTGGTCAAAGTTTCAACTCAATCGATCGAAAAATGAAGGCAGGGATACATTTTAAAGGTTAGCATTAAATCCAACATGGCCGCCATGTCACATGACCTATGACGTCATAATTAGGAGTGCATCCAATCAAGTGACATACTATAATTGGTCAAGGTATCAAGTTCATCTGACCAACGGTTTGGCCTGTAGGTTGATACAAAGTTCATGGCCAACCATGGACCAACTTCTATCTACCCATCCCAACTCTCTCTTCCTCATATGTGGTGATTTCAATTGTCACCATGCCAGTTGGCTGGGTGTGGGTACCTCTCTCACCAGCCATGGCTCTTCAGCAAAGGACTTCTGTGACTCACTGGGACTGACACAATCTGTCAATTTCCCGACCCGGATCTCAGTCAACGGAGCATCTTCTCTTCTGGACTTGGTTATGACTAACTTCCCTGAAAATGTCTGCTGCTCTTCTTCTGCTCCAATCGGCTCATCTGATCATGTGCTTGTTAAAGTGGACATCTCTCTGACCATTCTCAGAGAGCCTCCTCAGCGTCGACTAGTCTGGCATTTCACTCAGGCCAACTGGCACGGTCTTCAAGCAGCCATCAATCATCTGGACTGGTCTCCCATCTCTACCGCCTCTGACATCAACTCATCTTGGGAATTCCTCCAAAGTAAATTCCTCTCTCTCATGCACAGATTTATCCCATCTCGTCTTCAGTTGTCATACCCTTCCTCCTGTCCATGATACACGGAATCTTGTGGTGAGGCTATTGCCCAGAAACAACTTGCTTTCGTCTCCTGGAAAGCAAATCCAACGGAAGGAAATCTCATTTCCTTTCACAAAGCCCGAAACAAGTGTGTGTCCACCCTCAGGAGAGCCAGGAAACAATATCTCTCCGTTCTCAGGACCGAACTCTCTTATCTGTCATCCTCTTCCAAATCCTGGTGGCGTCTGGTCAAATCTGTTTCTGGTGTTTGTTCCCCCTCCATCCCCTCCCTCACCTCAAACGGACACACGGCTGACTCCGCACGTGAACAAGCTGAATGCCTCAACTCTGTGTTTGCCTCTAAATCTTGTGTCCCAAACCCATCCCTCTCTGTACCCACCGTACCCAGTCGTACCCAGCTGCTCCTGGGCTCTGTGTCCTTTCCTCCTGACAAGGTGGAAAAGTTTGTCAACCCTCGACTCTGATTCTGCAACTGGACCTGACAGCCTCAGCCCACAAGTCCTAAAATCCTGTTCTTCCGCTCTTTCACTCCCTCTCTCTGTTCTCTTCACCCTCTCTTTTGCTCAAGGTCATCTGCCATCTGCTTGGGAATCTGCCAACATCACCGCTTTGCACAAAAAAGGTGCAAAAACAGATCCCAGCAACTACAGACCAATCAGCCTTCTCCCAATTATCAGCAAAGTCATGGAATCCATCATTGCTTCAGATATGAAATCTTTCCTCTTCTCCAATGGCTTGATCTCTGATCATCAATTTGGTTTCAGACCTGGTCACTCTACTCTGGATCTGCTGCTTCTGCTTTCTCAACAATGGATGGAGGTCCTCAATGCCAAACAGGAAATTAGAGCTGTCTCCCTTGACATATCACGTGCCTTCGATACGGTCTGGCACCCCGCTCTGCTCACCAAACTCTCCTCTTTTGGTATCCATGGAAATCTCCACGCATGGCTGGCGGACTTCCTCTCCAGTCATAGTCAACGTGTGGCCCTGAATGGATTTCTCTCATCTCCTCTTTCTGTTCAGGCTGGAGTTCCCCAAGGCAGTGTTCTGGGCCCTGTGCTTTTTCTGGTCTTCATCAATGATCTCTGACTCTCTTGAAAATCCTCTCTATCTCTTTGCTGATGACTACTCTCTGTCGCTCCATTCTTCATCCCTCAGATCGGCAGTCTGCAGCCTCCTCACTCTCTGCAGACCTGGACAAAATCACAGACTGGGCAAACAAGTGGAACATGTCTTTCAATCCTGACAAATCTCACTCTTACGATGTCTCTCCGAAAAGACCGACTGGACAACCCTCCCATCCACTTTCTGAATGATCCTCTCCAAGAAGTTCTGTCACTCAAGCTTTTGGGTTTCACTATCTGCCATGATCTTTCCTGGGAAAACCACATTTCAAATCTGGCCTCCAAAGCCAGTCGCCGACTGGGCATCCTCCGTCGTGCGAAGTCCTTCCTTGATACACCTGAACTCCTCACCACATACAAGGCTTTCATCCGCAGCTCAATGGAATACTGCTCTCCCCTCTGGGCTGGTGCTCCTGCCTCACACCTAGCTCGTCTTCATGCTGTTGAAACCAAAGCATTCAGAATCATTGGAATCTCCCGCGATGAAGCTAACTCCAAGGGCCTCTCACTCACTCACCGCAGGCAGGTTGGTGGTCTTTCCGTCTTCTACCGACTCCTCTCTGGCCTTGCCCCCCCAGCACTCTCTGGGCTCTGTCCCGCAAATATTCCTACAGGTCGCACAAGATCTGCCTGCAACCCTCTTATCGTTAAACTGCCAAAATTAAGACTCTTTGCTCACCTTCACTCCTTCATACCTCTTTTCTCCTGCCTCTGGAGCAAACTCCCTCACTCTCTTCAATCCCACTCCACCCTCCAGGTCTTTAAAACAGCTGTTCACCACCATCTCTTATCTTCCCCCATCCAAAACCTTGATCTTTTCTACCCCGCTAATTTCACCCCAATTCCACTTTTTTGAAATACCAACTTCTGTCCTGGAAGTCCTTGGTGTCCTTGTGTTTTATACTTCTCCCACCCCCCTCCCCCCCTTCCCACACCTCCTCCCCCCAAGCCCTCTCCCTCCCACACACCTCCCTGCTCTCAAATGTCGTGTTTGTGTGCTTCCCCTTCTCTCCCCATCTTGTCTTCTGCTCCCTCTTTTTATATATTTTGTTTGTCTGGTTGATCTGTTTGTGAAGTAAATGTTAGCTTTCACAGGCCTCGATTCAGTATCCCAAAAAAAAAAAAAAAAAAGGCATCATAATAATAATTATATTTAAAAAATGCAGAGTCAGCACTTTTTTAATTGGCGCGCCGTAGACTAATTAAGCAAAAAAATAAAAATCGGAGAAAAGAGCGTTCTTCGCGTTGGGGTGTACTATGTGTGCCAAGTTTCAACTCAATAGGTCGAAAAATGAAGGAGGCGATAGATTTTTAAGATTTTCACTAAATCCAATATGTCCACGACATAACGTGACTTATGACGTCATACTTAGGATATGCATCAAGTCATATGGTATCCCATACATGGTCAAAGTTTCAAATTCCTACGATGAAAGGTGTGGCCTGTAGGTCGCCAACAAATTTTCATGGAATCAGAATAATAATAATAATAATCCGAGCGATTTCAAAAGGGTACCTATGGTCCCCTAATAATACCTGTCTCCCCAAGGGGTTTCCTCCTTGAAAAAGGTCTGTGTTAATTTGTATAAACGCCTTGTGCCATTTTGGTGGAAGCACCCCCTACCAGAAGTAAAAATATTATAGGCCACAAACACTTGATTACTTTTTGAGACGGTCGCTCCTGCTGTTTAATGCTAAACTGAAATGGAGGAAACCCGGGGTGTGTTTATTTACCAAGCAGCTAGCTGGCGCTCGCCAAGCCAGCCGTTCCTTATCGACGGTTTTAAATGGAGTGCTCACTGGAATGCTTAAACCACTTGGTGAGTGCTCCACAACAAAGTTCGTAAATTAACACACCCCCGACGTTCTTGAGGCCCGACCCTAGATCTACTGTAATCTATATCCCCCAGAGAGGAATGACCCTGCCTGCCGCTCCCGCAGGGAACACAGGCGCAATGGCGTAGTGATGGTTTATGACGCTTGGGGCGAAGGTCAAACATAGCGCCCCCTGCAGGCACTGACATAGTCAGAAATTCCTATTGGGGGGGGGGGCATATGAAATAGCTCTCAGCTTCCCCAACGGGCTTAGCAGCAGAGCCCTGGAACCTGTTCGAAATGGGAATATATTTAGTTATGATTTCCTGAGATGATTAGGCTTATTAACTACAAAGAATCCAGAAGAATTCCTATGTTTCTAAACACTTGCCATGTTAAGGTGTTTGGAGCAGTTTAATAGGTCCTTCCATGACATGGTATTCCTATAACAAAATTGTTGTAAATAATCATAATATACAACAGTGTCTCCAAGCTGAGTTTAATCAGAATCAATCTCCAGCAGTACCTGGAAGGAAATCAACAAGCATAGTATCAGTACACTACAATCATACGAGCAAGAGTGGGTATGACATCCAAGCAAACAAGCAAGCACTATGCAATGTAGTTCCCCTTACCATTCTAGGCATACACATGAATAACACACGATAAATGTCACAGGACTGGACAGTAGTTGTAATAACACCTGGGTTATAACTTGGGTACAATTTCACGACATTCCTCCCTGGGTTTAAAACCTTGCTAGCAAGCCGTGTAGCAGTACGTGTGTAACTACGATGAGCAGATGATTACATAAGAGTACATAAAATCAGAGAGTCCCATCAAGTCCAGCCGAAGCGATCGGGGTGACGACTTTCTCTTCCCGTGCGCGTTCTGAACACCGGGGCCTTCAACAGCGGTGCCTAAATCGTCACGGTCAGGAATACCTTCCATCTCGGGCGATGGAGGCGGCACAACTATACCGATCGGATTGGGCGAGTGAGGGGGAGGGGCTGCCGGCGGATTCCCCATTGCTGGATTCCCCGTGCTGAGCTCAAGCCAAACAGGGATCCCCGCATGGTGCGAGATGGCGCACTGACACCGTGGACTCGCGGCCGTCCGGCAGCTGAACTCAAGCGTGATCGGGATTAGTTTGAAGAATGCGGACCTTGTCGACGAGCGGATCGTATTTGCTTGAGCGTACCACTCGTTTGAGAAAAGGCGGACCGGGCTCGGCAAGCCAACCAGGCAAGGATTGGACACCACCGGTACGACGCGGGTAGCGAAATAAACGATCGTGAGGAATTTCATTTGTAGCGGTGCACAGTAGAGAACGGATCGAGTGTAATGCCCCTTGCACCAACCAGGTCCATTTGTCCGGTCCTTGTCCATAGGTCTTCAGGCCCAGGGTAATGGCCCTCCATATAATGCCATTAAATCGCTCCACCTGACCGTTAGCTTGCGGACTGTACGGAGTAGTGTAGCTAGAGGCAATGTTCCACTGCAGCAGGAATTTCCTCACATCCTGGGACAAGAACACCGCACCTCTGTCGGTATGTACATAACCCGGATTCCCAAACATCGCAAACAGGAGCTGCAAACAACAGATAACCGAAGCAGCGGTCATGTCACTACACGGAAAGGCGAATGGAAATCTGGAGTACTCATCGACGATCGTGAGGAGATAAAGAGAGGTACCGGAAGCCGGAAGAGGACCTTTAAAGTCCATAGCCAATCTGTCCCACGGCCTGGTAGCCTGGATCAAAGTACCCATATCTGCTTTATAGAAACGCGGTTTGGGTTCAGCGCAAACGGGACAAGTACGGCACAGACGGCGAACGTCTTCAACAGAGTAGGGCAAATTGCGGCAACGCACGTAATGAGCCAGGCGGGTCACCCCAGGGTGACATAAGGTGTCATGAAGAACGTGTAGGTCCTCGGAGGAGGTTAAACTTGTGCAAACCCCTGGCCGGGATAAGGCATTCGCCGCTAGATTTTCCCGTCCTGGGCGGTACGTGATCTTGAAGCTATAATCAGCTAACTCTATGCGCCATCGAGTAATTTTCTCGTTCTTAATGCGCTGAGCATGGCGCGTATCATACATGAAGGCGACACTCTGCTGATCAGTGATGACTTCAAACGATTTGCCAAGCAAGTATGGTCTCCATCATCGAATCGATTCCACAATTGCATAGGCTTCTTTCTCGACAGACGAATGGCACCTCTCAGTGGAGGAGAGGGTCCTTGAGAAGAATGCCACAGGTTTCCCCCCTTGAGAGAGAGTCGCAGCGATCGCGTGATCCGACGCGTCGCTTCTCAAAACAAAAGGGATGTTGTCATCAATGGAGGTCACAGCGGCGCCAGCGATGTCTGACTTCAGCCCGTGGAAAGCGACCTTGATGGCATGAGACATAGGGAATGTTTTGCAATCAATGAGGCGACGAAGCTTCTCGGAGTAATTTTGGACCCAGCGAGAATAATGTGCAAACAAACCGAGTGCTCTCCAAGGACGCACGATCGTGTGGCGGCGCCATGTCGAGCAAGGGGCGCAGACGCTCCTTGTCAGGAGTTATACCCTGGGTCACTGTGTACCCTAAGAGATCTATGGTCCTGGCAGAGTAACGGCATTTGTCCTCGTTGAGAGTCGGGCTGTACTTTTGCGCGACCTGGAGAAAGCATCGCAAATTAGCGTCGTGATGAGCTTGATCATGCCCGCAAACCGTTAGATTATCAAGGTAAACGAAAACGTCCGTTAAGTGTTCCTTGGTAATTATGTCATCGAAGGCCCTTTGAAAGCATGCGACGCCATTCGTGATGCCGAAGGGCAAACACATGAATTGATACAGCCGCTGACCCGATTCGAACCCCGTGTAGATTCGGTCAGCGGCAGAGATCGGGATCTGATAAGTGCTGCGCAGATTGAGGGTACTATACACGGCATATTGGGCGACCTGTCAAACCAATGCATCCAACCCCGGAAGTGGGTAGGCGTCCAATTCCGTAAACCTGTTGATGGTTTAAGAGTAATCCATTACCATGCGCTTGCGATGATTTTCAGTCTGGACGACCAAAACTTGCGCACGCCAAGGCGATCGGCTGAGCTCGATTATGCCTTCTTTGAGTAGTCTGCTTGTCTCCTCAGAGATGAATTACGCATCAGCCCGGGAATAGCGTCTCGATTTGATAGCGACCGGGGCGCAGTCCGGAGTTAGATTCGGAAATAACGACATCGGTTCGATAGCCATCCCCGCCAAAGCACAGACCGAGAGGGTAGCGTCTCCCCCGAACGTCATCTCCAACCTGCCATGGCGATGGAGGAAATCGTGTCCCAATAAAACCTCAGCGCATAAGGTAGGCAAGACCATTAGACGAACATCCGGATACATTGTGCTGTTAATCACTAGCTTTACACGACATTCCCCCTTAGTGCGCATCCAAAGTGCTTGTGAAGCCATGAAGATCCTGTGCGATGTCCCCAGAATAGGCCATCCATGCCGTCGGACGAGGCTCATATCGACGTAGCTCTCAGTCGATCCCATGTCGACGAGGGCGTTTGCAGACTGTCCTTCAATCAGTACTGGAACGACGGTGCTGGACAAGCCGTGCGGTCCGGGCAGTGTCAGGTCCTCCAGGGGTGCCGTGCGTGCCTCGCGCGTTGAGGAAAGGCCGGCCAGCGTAGGTCGGGAGCGCCGCCCTCGTGAAGAGCGGCATACTTTTGCAAAATGTCCTTTCCGGGCGCATGTGTGGCATGCCGCTTCTCGTGCCGGGCACGCAGTGCGTGGATGATTCCTCTATGCAGAAGAAGCACTTAGCGTTACCCCCGACCGAGGCAGTCGCCGCCAGACTCGTACCTTCGGCTCCGCGGGCTTCCGTCGACTCCAACGGTATATCAGCAACAGGGCGCTCCACAGCAGCGTTGTTCTCCAAGCGTCTCTCCTCAGTGAGACAAGCCGTAACATAAGGGCGTCTGTATGCTTCCGATGGAGTTTGGGCTTGGTGAAGCATGAGGGCCAGGTCGTGAGCTTCTTTCAGTCAAGGTCGGCGATTCCAGCAAACGCTGCCATATTGATGGGGAGTAAATACCAGCAATGAACGTAGCTCGCATGAGATCGTCACACATCTCCTCGTGCGTTCAGATCTCGTGCAACGCATTCCTTGCCCAGGCGACGTAGCTCTTGGACTAAATGATTGAGAGATTCCGATGCATCCTGTTTCCTCGTAGCGAGCTGGTATCGAGTGTAGATGACACTCCGAGGCTTGATGTAGATAGTGCGCAGCTCCTTTACGGCGTTGTCATATGTTGCGCAATGGGATATGTAATCGTGAACGATGTGCATCACATGTGAATTGAGCACAGCGCGCTTCACCTCATCCGTGATGTTGGCATGAGCTTGTAGGTAGCTAGTCAGCAAACTCAACCAATGCTTTAGCTGACTCGGCGTGTCCGCAGCTTGAGGATCCCCTCCGAAAGTGGGCAGCTGCACGAGTTTGTGGGTCATGTCGATCTCGAATGATGGTAGAAGATTGATTCTGATTAAGTGTTGTAAATAATCAGAATATACAACTATGTTTCTAAACACTTGCCATGTTAAGGTGTATGGAGCAGTTTAATAGGTCCTTCCATGACATGGTATTCCTATTACCAAATTGTTGTAAATAATCGGAATATACAACAGTGTCTCCAAGCTGAGTTTAATCAGAATCAATCTCCAGCAGTACCTGGAAGGAAATCAACAAGCATAGTATCAGTACACTATAATCATATGAGCAAGAGTGGGTATGACATCCAAGCAAACAAGCAAGCACTATGGAATGTCGTTCCCCTTACCATTCTAGGCATACACATGAATAACACACGATAAATGTCACAGAACTGCCCTCCGCACTTTGGGACCAAGATCTTATAGTGGCCATACAGTGGACAGTTTTTTTTTTTTTTTTTTTTTGTATACAAGATCGAGGCTCGTGAAAGAGCAAACATTAATCGCACAGAAAGACAAACCGACACATAAAACATATAACATCGGGAGCGGTAGACAAGATGGGGAGAGAGGGGGAAGGACACAAACACAACATTTGAGAGCAGGGACCGAGAGACATGGAGACATCGAGAGATCTGTGGGAGGGAGAGGGCTTTGGGGGGGAGGGCATGGGAAGGGGCGGGTGGGGTGGGAGAGGTATAAAACATATGGACACTGCCAGGACTTCCAGGAAAGAAGTTGGAATTTCAAACAAGGTGGATCTGGGGTGAATTAGCAGGGGTAGAAAAGATCAAGGTTTTGGATGGGGGAAGATAAGAGATGGCGGTGAACAGCTGTTTTAAAGACCTGGAGGGAGGGGTGGGATTGAAGGGAGTGTGGGAGTTTGTTCCAGAGGTGGGAAATTTGTAATAACAGTAGTTATAATAACACCTGGGCTATAACTTGGGTACAATTTCACTATAATATCATTGTAACAACGACCAAAAACAATATCATTGTAACAAAGCATTTATTAATACTAGTGATACTAGTACCCGACTGCAAAGCCGCAATGAGCCGGTGAAGCCAAAGCCTCTTGCCACTATTTTACCCATCACTATGGCATCAGTAGGTTAGGTAGTTGGTAGTAGGTAGGTGTAATAGGTACCGTACCTAGTTCAAAATGACACCATTTGCATTCTGGATGAGATTAAAATTTATAAAATTTCCTTCTTCATTAATTCGGTGAATTCCGTCTCAACTTCGGATATTTCCGGCTGTGAAAAACTATACCCTACGGCCGCGAGATTTCTAAAAAATAATTCTTCGTCAATTTTAGAATATTTGATGACGTTTTCAGCCTCCGAAATGTGGTAAAAAGCTTTTTTGAAATAATTTTTCAAATGCTCGAATCTCATTGGTTCCGGTAATTGGTGACGATTTTCGTTGAAGATAACCAGGGCCCATGTGGGCCCGGGGAACGAGGTTGGTCTTAAAGTATTTTAATTACAAATTAGAGGTGCATCAGATTGTGAATCAAACAGACGGGTGAAACAAACTCCTATTGAACTTTTTCGCAATTTTTTTATGCATACTTCCGCATCCGCAAGATGGCGGCCTCCATTGAGCGATTTGGTGCGTCAAAGCTTCGAAATTCTCAAGGGATCCAGCAAAATCTGGCTTTTCAACATAATACGTACGCGTTCATTCACAACACCGGCTTCGCCGGCTATTAAGAACAATAATAATATTCGTACCATTTTTCAATAATATTACAAACGTGTAATCCCCGCTCTGGTCCAAGCAAACCTGGGCTTGGCGAAAGGTAAACTAATGCTGAAGCGGTATAGCAGGCAGGTATGCTACAAGACCGATAACAAAAACTACATCAAACATGCATGCAGGATGGTGTTGTATTTATTAGTTGAAGAGTATTGCGCGACCTGGGTTATATACAGTCATGTGAAAAAGTAAGTTCACCCCATGTAAAGTTTTGACTTTTTCAACATATTTCAACATACAGCTATTTGATCTTCATTTCAACAATATTGATAGATAAAGGTGATATAATATAACACATGTCATGAAACATTTACATTTTGTAGTCCATTGTATAATTTAAATAAACATAAATGCCAATTTCGCATGTGGAAAAAGTAAGCACACCCCTACAGTTATCACTACTTCAAATACCTAAAATTAGAATCAGGTGCGCCAGATCAGGTGCAAATGATTACAACATCGTTAGAGAGGATCTTGGAGGAACCTGTCTTATTTAAACCTCAGACATTTAGTTTGGTTTGCTCTTTGTTGTTGAAGTGTGTGGCGTCACCATGCCTAGATCAAAAGAGCTCTCTGAGGCCTTCAGAAAGAAGGTTATAGATGCCTACGAGTCTGGGAAGGGATTTAAAAAGATCTCCAAACAATTTGAAATCAGTCATTCGACTGTCTGGAAGATCATCTACAAGTGGAGGAGATTCCAAACAACTGCCTACTTGTTCAGGCCAGGCCGCCCCAGCAAGTTCGGCCCGAGAGCAGACTGCAACATGCTGAAAGAAGTCTCTAAGAACCCCAGAATGTCATCACGGGACCTGCAGGTAGCTCTTGCCACTGTTGATGTCAAAGTGCACGAGTCTACCATTAGAAAGAGGCTGCACAAATTTGATCTACATGGGAGGTGTGCCAGGAGGAAACCGTTGCTGTCCAGAAAGAACATCAGGGCAAGACTAAGGTTTGCCAATGAACACCTAGGCAAAGACCAGCACTTCTGGAACAATGTGCTCTGGACAGATGAGTCAAAGGTAGAGCTATTTGGCCACAGTACCAGAAGACATGTTTGGCGAAAACCAAGGACAGCATTTGACCACAAGAACCTGATACCAACTGTAAAGCATGGTGGTGGAAATATTATGGTTTGGGGCAGCTTTGCTGCATCAGGGCCTGGGCAGCTCACCATCATAGAATCCACTATGAATTCTTCATTGTACCAGAGGGTGCTTGAGGATAATGTGAGGCCATCTGTCGGAAAGTTGAAGCTCAACCGAAGGTGGACCTTGCAACATGACGACCCTAAACATACCAGTGAATCCACCAAGGAATGGCTGAAAAGAAAAAAATGGAGGGTTCTGGAATGGTGAAGTCAAAGCCCGGATCTAAATCCCATCGAGATGTTGTGGGGGGATTTGAAACGAGCTGTGCATGCAAGAAACCCCTCAAACATCGCACAGCTGAAATAATTCTGCATGGAGGAGTGGGCAAAAATTTCTCCGTCGATGTCAGAGACTGGTAGACAGTTATAACTTATAAGAAACGCTTACTTGAGGTCGTTTCTGCCAAAGGGGGAAATACCACCTATTGGAGCCAAGGGTGTACTTACTTTTTCCACATGCAAAATTTGCATTTATGTTTATTTAAATTATACAATGGACTACAAAATGTAAATGTTTCATGATATTTGTTCTATTATATCACCTTTATCTATCAATATTGTTGAAATGAGGATCAAATAGCTGTATGTTGAAATATGTTGGAAAAAGTCTAAACTTTACATGGGGTGTACTTACTTTTTCACGTGACTAGTTGTTGTATAACCTGGGGATACAAGTTACCAGTTGGCAAATGATGCAAGTATTCAAATTTTGACTTCAGGAATGGACAGCCGGTTCGTGAATGAAAATGATCAATTTTGAAAAGCATTTTGCTCCTCGGTGCCTTGCAGTGCGAATCCCCAATATGAGGGTTGCAACAAACCGATAATAAAAACATTAAATTAAAGATGTTCCATTGAAGATGTTTGGATGGAATTGAGAGTTCTGTTAAGTAAACTGAATAATTTGCATCAAAATGTGACCTTTGTACATTTCTTTGGTGATTTGGGCATTTCCTGATCACTTGAAGCTCTTGCATCGGGTGGTAATAGGGGCTAAAATGAAGCGCAAAATTCATTTTAAACTTTAATGAAATGCTCTGAGGAAGCAGAACATCCAGCTGGGGGTATTGTGGTAATAAAGGTGGGTTCAAGCCAAAATATGTTAAATAAGCTTGATTCAACGCGCACACACACACACACACACACACACACACACACACACACACACACACACACACACACACACACACACACACACACACACACACACACACACACACACACACACACACACACACACCCCAAACTAAACCAATTCAAACGCACACCCCAAACTAAACCAATTCAAATGCACACGCACACCTGAAACTAAACCAATTCGAACATACACACCCCAAACTTAACCAATACACACACACACACACACACACACACACACACACACACACACACACACACACACACACACACATCCGAAACGAAATCAACTCAAACTCACACTCTAAACTAAACCAACTCAAACACACACACACTCCAAACTAAACCAACTCAAACACATACACATACACATACACACCCCAAACTAAACCAACCCAGACACATCCTCTACCACACCCTTTACGGTGCGTATATTCTGCTGTAAAAGCAGGTTCTTTGCGAGGGCTATAATTCTTGATGAGTCGCCATTCTGGCGCAGGATACTCAAATTTTGAATTTGTTGAGGGTGCTGGCGATGATTCCCCTCTTCGTGAAATACTCCATGGTATTCTAACATCCACCATTGATTGACCAGTACTGCGAGACAGGTACTGTTTGACACCTTGTTCATCCAAATACCGGAAAGGTGCACATCTCCCTGAAAGTGGAACAAAGTGGATGTCAGATTATAGCTGGGTCAAGATTCGAACCCATGCCAGACAGATCAGAGGTGACTGCATATATCTAGGCTATCCTGCCCTCCACATTGTGGTAATTAAGGATTAGGGTGGGTTACATTGTCTGACCCATGCCCACCCCATCCCACAGCTCTCCTAACCCCCCCCCCCCCCCCCCGTGTTTTGTTAAATTTTGTGGAAATTTGTAATACACCTTGTACGATTGAACATCATATTGTATCAGGTTAACGTGTATATGTATAAACACATCGCTTCCCTGATTAAAAACGATAAAATAAAAACTTTCTAGCTCCAAGCAAGTTAATGTTGTCAGACATGGAGTATGAAGACTTTTCATTTGTGTTGTTTTAGGTGCGCCTGTTGGAGTCAGAAAATGCACTGTTGCGTGTACGCATCTCTGAAAGTGAGGAAGTCAGCACTCGCGAGATCACTGGCTTCAAGTCTGCTTTCGAGCGTGAACTTGCTGACGCTCGTGCTTCACTGGATGACATTGCGAAGGAGAAAGCTCGCTTTGAGATAGAGGTCGGGAAACTGTGTTCTGACCTCAATGAGCTGCGTTCCCGGTGAGTACTGCATTGATCCGAAAATACCGTACTGAATTGAAGAAGCTGAATTCCTCAACTCTGTGTTTGCATCGAAATCTTGTGTCCCAAACCCATCTCTCTCTGTACCCACCTTCGACAGTCGTACCCAGATGCTACTTGATTGTGTCCTCTCTCTCAACAAGGTGGAGAAGTTTCTGTCAAATCTCGACTCCGATTCTTTCAGTGGACCAGACGGCATCAGCCCACGGATCCTAAAATCCTGCTCTGCCACTCTATCTCACCTTCTCTCTGTTCTCTTAACCCTCTCTTTTGCTCAAGGTCATCTGCCATCACCTTGGAAATCAGCCAACATCACCGCTTTACACAAAAAAGGTGCAAAAACAGATCCTTGCAACTACAGACCAATCAGCCTGCTCCCAATTATCAGCAAAGTCATGGAATCCATCATTGCTTCGGATATCAAATCCTTCCTCTTCTCCAATGGCTTGATCTCTGATCATCAATTTGGTTTCAGACCAGGTCATTCTACTCTGGACATGCTGCTTCTGCTGTCAACAATGGATGGAGGTCCTCAATGCCAAACAGGAAATCAGAGCTTGTCTCCCTTGACATATCATGTGCCTTCGATATGGTCTGGCACCCCGCTCTGCTCACAAAACTCTCCTCCTATGGTATCCATGGAAATCTCCACGGATCCCACAGCTGTCCGCAACCCACAGCTGTCCGCAACCCACAGCTTGCGGACAACCCACAGCTTGCGGATCCCACAGCTTGCGGACTTCTTCTCCGGTCGTAGTCAACATGTGGGCCTGAATGGGTTTCTCTCATCTCCCCTTCCTGTTCAGACTGGAGTTCCCCAAGGCAGTGTTCTGGGTCCTGTGCTTTTTCTGGTCTTCATCAATGATCTCTCTGCCTTTCTGGAAAATCCTCTCTATCTCTTTGCTGATGACTCCACTCTCTGCCGCTCCATATCTCAACCCTCAGATCGGCTGCAGCCTCTTCACTCTCTGGAGACCTGGAAAAAATCGCAAACTGGTGTCTGTCTCACTATGCCTCTCACTATGTCTCTCCGAAAATAACGTCTGGAAAACCCTCCCATTTACTTTCTCAACAATCCTCTCGAAAAAGTTCTGTCATTCAAGCTTTTGGGTCTCGCTATCTGCCATGATCTTTTCTGGGAAAACCACATTTCCATTTCTCCAGCAACCCTCTTCTGGTGAAACCGCCAAAATCAAGACTCTCTGCTCACCTTCACTCTTTCATTCGTCTTCTTTTTTTTCCTGCCTCTGGAATAAACTCCCACACTCTTTCCAATCCCACTCCTCCCTCCATCCAGGTCTTCAAAAGAGCTGTTCACCAACATCTCTTATCTTCCCCCATCCAAAACCTTGATCTTTTCTACCCCCATTAATACACTCCAAATCCACCTCTTTCAAATTCCGTTTTATTTCCTGAAAGTCCTCGTAGTGTCCATCTTGTTTATACTGTGTACCCCGCCCCATCCATCCCCCTTCCTCAGATCTCCCTATGTCCCTGTTCGCTACTGTTGAGTTTCCCCCTCCCTCCCCCACCCTAACGCCCCTTGACTCCCGCTCCCTTTATTATATGTTCTATGTGTTACCTCTTACATGAGCCTCGACTTGGTATATACCAAAAAAAAGCAGCAAAATGACAAAGCACCCTGTAACATTTGCCATATTTCTCTCCAGACAAAAAAAAACCAAAAAAAAAACCACCTTTAGAGGCCGTTTTTCCCCGCAAGCGGGGGTTGGCCTTTTTCGGGAACTGTGGTTGTTGTTGTTTTTCGGTCCCCTTTTTGAAGCAATGTTTTACGGCCGGATGCCCTTCCTGACGCCAACCCTTTTTGCCGCCTTTAACGACAAGCAGGGAATTACCAGTGAACTGGTTCTCCAGACTAGTGGAATAATAATTTGTTGGAAGAAACTTTGCACAATAATGTTGAACCCGCTGATGTGGATTGTAAAGTACGGAGTATTTCGTGTCAATAGGAATAATTGTTTTTGGAATGGTATTAAAATCCCACTGACTTTTTTTTGTGGCATCATATATGTGTAACTTGCCTTGCTGGCCAGCGGTATCTTAGGCCTTGTGTGCAAATGCCAGACCTGATTTGAAATGCCTCAAAAAGCGTCTGTTGAACAAATGTGACTTTTCACAGGACTACGCAAAACTTCCGTTTGCTTCAAACCCTAATTTGAGCATCGGAGTTTGTCTTGAAAAGAAAATCGTCAACAAATGCGTACTTCCCTTCCCATAATATGGATGTGAGGCCTCAACCCTAATTGAAAAATAACGTTTCTGGATACTGAAAGATCAGCATGGACAGGTGTATTGGAATAGCAAGACGAAACGGGAAAACCAAATGGGTTGGGGGAGCAGTGGGGGTATGTGATGTCTTTGGAAAATGTAACCAAACTCCATGGACAATTGGCTGCTTTGTCTATTCACAACAATGGATCAATGTTGAACAAAGGAAAGACTGGAGTGGGCTGCAAGGGACCTATTAGTATTATTATTATTATTATTATTATTATTATTATTATTATTATTTTAATTCTTGGAAAATGGTGGGCAGCGGCAAAGTCTTGGAGGATTGACCAAGGATGATTATGATCCAGCTGTGAAATGAAAAGTTAAACAGTTTATGACTCTCACATTACACAAAACGAATGGAAGTTTTTCCACATCATAAACCTCTTCCTTATCCTCCTTTGACTCCTACCAACGACATTTTCCCCTTTTCTCCCACTCAAGTCATCAAGTCTCCTTGGCTTACCCCTTCACTTATTTTCTCTCATTTAATTTCCCCCTTCCCACCTCCTTTTTCCTTTGCATATGTGACATGTAAATGGTCCCTTTCCCTTGTTGGCCTCATTGTAGTGAAGCAAAGTTGCTGAAGCTTTACTCAATTAGTCATTGTCACTTCCATGATGCTTCATCTTCACACAAGCTATCAAAACTTCCAGAACAACCTTCCCTATTTGTAATACTGGAGACCCCCCAGGAAATTCCCCACAAAACTTTCAAATTGTGTGGTTGTCATGGAAATGTGACATTTTTTGCTACATTAATACGCAGTAATCCAAGTGGGAACCAAAATAGTATCTTGGTTGTTACCGCTTCCTCGTATATTGGCACATGACGCGCCGCGTAACCACGGCAGTTCTGTTGACAAATCGGAACTTGTGGCCTCGCACGGTGCCACCCAGACTATACATTTGGTAACTAGGCATTTTTGGGGGGATTTGGTGGACACGTGGATCGTGGGATTGTGAAGAAAGCTTGTTTGTTTGGTTGCTCATGGAGATTTCAGCAGCTATAAAACCTTTCTCAGTTGTATGTATGGTATTCCATCATCTCCAGCACCGCGAGTAGGATCTGTCGTGATAAAATGGCCATTTTGTCTTGTCACTCACATGGCAAATACGAACTTTTAATCACACACACATAAATCTTCGACACAAAAGAAAGATAAATGGCGTTTTTTTTTTTTACAGTTTTTTACAACCACAAAATGGTCAATATACCATAGTTAAAATGGGCAATGATTTTAATGTACTCTGGTAAGGGTTCTGCCGAAGCAGTTTCATGGTACGTGTTGCACTGGGTGATTTTTTCCATTGCCTTCCCAGCAGTAGTTTAGATTCAAACCCAGACTAGACAGCAGCTTGGAGGTGAGTGTGCGTACTTCGAGTCCGACACCAGCCCAAAATGGTCAAAATTGAAGCAATTGCTTTTCCTGTTTTGGGTCATCTTAAGGTACCACATACCTTTCAGGCTGTGGTACCCTTTAGGCTGTAGTACCCTTTAGGCTGTGGTACCCTTTAGGCTGTGGTACCTTTCAGGCTGTGGTACCCTTCAGGCTGTGGTACTCTTCAGGCTGTGGTACCCTTCAGGCTGTGGTACCCTTCAGGCTGTGGTACCCTTCAGGCTGTGGTACCCTTCAGGCTGTGGTACCCTTTAGGCTGCGGTACCCTTTAGGCTGTGGTACCCTTTAGGCTGTGGTACCCTTTAGGCTGTGGTACCCTTTAGGCTGTGGTACCCTTTAGGCTGTGGTACCCTTTAGGCTGTGGTACCCTTCAGGCTGTGGTACCCTTCAGGCTGCGGTACCCTTCAGGCTGCGGTACCCTTCAGGCTGCGGTACCCTTCAGGCTGCGGTACCCTTTAGGCTGCGGTACCCTTTAGGCTGTGTTACCTTTCAGGCTGTGGTACCCTTCAGGCTGTGGTACCCTTCAGGCTGTGGTACCCTTCAGGCTGTGGTACCCTTCAGGCTGTGGTACCCTTCAGGCTGTGGTACCCTTCAGGCTGTGGTACCCTTCAGGCTGTGGTACCCTTCAGGCTGTGGTACCCTTCAGGCTGTGGTACCCTTTAGGCTGTGGTACCCTTCAGGCTGTGGTACCCTTCAGGCTGCGGTACCCTTCAGGCTGCGGTACCCTTCAGGCTGCGGTACCCTTTAGGCTGTGGTACCTTTCAGGCTGTGGTACCCTTCAGGCTGTGGTACCTTTCAGGCTGTGGTACCCTTCAGGCTGTGGTACCCTTCAGGCTGTGGTACCTTTCAGGCTGTGGTACCTTTCATGCTGTGGTACCCTTCAGGCTGTGGTACCCTTCAGGCTGTGGTACCCTTCAGGCTGTGGTACCCTTCAGGCTGTGGTACCCTTCAGGCTGTGGTACCCTTCAGGCTGTGGTACCCTTCAGGCTGTGGTACCCTTCAGGCTGTGGTACCCTTCAGGCTGTGGTACCCTTCAGGCTGTGGTACACTTCAGGCTGCGGTACCCTTTAGGCTGCGGTACCCTTTAGGCTGCGGTACCCTTTAGGCTGCGGTACCCTTTAGGCTGCGGTACCCTTTAGGCTGCGGTACCCTTTAGGCTGCGGTACCCTTTAGGCTGCGGTACCCTTTAGGCTGCGGTACCCTTTAGGCTGCGGTACCCTTTAGGCTGCGGTACCCTTCAGGCTGCGGTACCCTTCAGGCTGTGGTATCATATTGTTCTTGTTCAGATTATCAGCCCTTGTTGGACTTGGTCCAAAACGGGGGCTTATGGATTGGGTCTCGTCCGTCCGTCTGCAACCATATCTCGGAGATGTAGGTGCTGATTTTGTTCATACTGGGCACAAAGACAATGCATGATGGTATACATTTGTACATCATTTTGTTACTTAGTGTCACTCCCCATTTCTTGACATGCATGGACCGATTTTGTTCAAACTTTGCACTAACAGTACATGATGGCAAATACGTGCACCTCACGTTATTTTGCGATCTGACCAAAGATGGCCAGCTGACAGACTTTAACTCCGTTTCGCAAAATTACTAAAACCATGGGGGCCATGACGTTGTCTTTTTCTTCTTGTTTTTCTTATTATTCTGCCGTGATTTTGCGGAGTTATTCCCTTTAAAATTCATTTTCTCTGCACCTGTTGGGAGCAGACACTAAATTTTCACCAAAGGAGTGGCTCCACCTGCAAAAATTTATAAATGCTAATTACGACATGGGTCACGTGGTATGGGCGTCGTCTTCGAATGTATCTCTACTTGCATTTCTATCTTTTCATGTTTGTCTAAGATATCTCAAAGTTGTAATGCGGTCGGTTTTGAATGAAACCTGGTGGGCAGGTTCTTGGTGGGCAAAGTCTACCGACTCCTCTCCGGCCTTGCACCCCCAGCTCTCTCTGGGCTCTGTCCCCCAAATATTCCTACAGGTCGCACAAGATCTGCCAGCAACCCTCTGATGGTTAAACTGCCGAAATCTCGGCTCTCTGCTCACCTTCACTCTTTCATTCCTCTTTTCTCCCGCCTCTGGAACAAACTCCCACACTCCCTTCAATCCCACTCCTCCCTCCAGGTCTTTAAAACAGCTGTTCACCACCATTTTTAAAAAAAAAATTTTTTTTTTTTTTTGTATACTGAATCGAAGCTCGTGAAAGAGCTAACATTTATTTCACAAACAAATCAACCAGACAAACAAAATATATAAAAAGAGGGAGCGGAAGACAAGATGGGGAGAGAAGGGGAAGCACACAACCACAACATTTGAGAGCAGGGAGAAGTGTGGGAGGGAGAGGGCTTGGGGGGAGGAGGCATGGGAAAGGGGGGGGGGGGGGGGGGGGGGGGAGAGGTATAAAACACAAGGGGACCGAAATTAGCGGGGGTAGAAAAGATCAAGGTTTTGGATGGGGGAGGATAAGAGATGGTGGTGAACAGCTGTTTTAAAGACCTGGAGGGTGGAGTGGGATTGAAGAGAGTGAGGGAGTTTGTTCCAGAGGCGGGAGAAAAGAGGAATGAAGGAGTGAAGGTGAGCAGAGAGTCTTGATTTTGGCAGTTTAACCATAAGAGGGTTGCAGGCAGATCTTGTGCGACCTGTAGGAATATTTGGGGGACAGAGCCCAGAGAGAGCTGGGGGGGGGCAAGGCCAGAGAGGAGTCGGTAGAAGATGGAAAGACCACCATCCTGCCTGCGGTGAGTGAGTGAAAGGCCCTTGGAGTTAGCTTCGGAGCAAGCTTCATCGCTTCATCTCTTATCTTCCCCCATCCAAAACCTTGATCTTTTCTACCCCCGCTAATTCACCCCAGATCCACCTTGTTTGAAATTCCAGCTTCTTTCCTGGAAGTCCTGGCAGTGTCCATATGTTTTATACCTCTCCCACCCCCACTTCCCATGCCTCCCCCCCCAAAGCCCACTCCCTGCCTCAGATCTCTTGATGTCTCCATGTCTCTCGGTCCCTGCTCTCAAATGTTGTGTTTGTGTCCTTCCCCCTCTCTCCCCATCTTGTCTACCGCTCCCGATGTTATATGTTTTATGTGTCGGTTTGTCTTTCTGTGTGATTAATGTTCGCTATTTCACGAGCCTCGATCTTGTATACAAAAAAAAAAAAAAAAAAAAAAGTTGGGTGTGCGAGGATTAATCGATTCGATTTTGCTGAAGATTCGGATCCTATAATTTTTTTTGGTGATTTTGTTTTTCACTACTGAGATGGGGCCAACAACGATACATAGCACGATATCTCAACGTTGTAAACGGATAATAACAAAACTAGGTGGATGGGTTGGTTAAGTGACGAGAACAAGCCGATTAGATTTTTGGTTCAGGTCCGAATCCAGATCCGGCCTATCAGTGGGATACAAAACAAAAACTGTTCACCTGGTGGAGGTATGCTCTCTACCGAGTGCCGTTCTAGATTTTATCCTTTGACAGTGGGAAAGTGGGTATGCTGCTGCATATGCTCACGTGCGCAGGTTTTGATCGAGCCATCAATGTTCCAATTCACATTCATCTTGGTGTTATCTAAATTTTAAACAACGGTTCTGCTGCTGGTCCTGATTACAATTCTCCATGATGTTGTCAAGGATATAGACATTGCTCTTTGTGGGTAGAACTGAGTTTTGTCTGCTTTGCTGGGAAGGAATAACAATCAACACTCGTGGTAGTTGCATCTTCATGTAGCTGTGGAATAACGAGCAAACAATCGGTATCGAAGACGAAGTTTACCTTTGTTGGTTTCTCTCCAGTCTCCACTGGGGGAAATTGGGCGGTGGCTTGGGGTGCAAGTTTGTATTGCTTGTTTGTACTTTTTGCGACGTGTTTTGTACACTCACTTTTTCCCTTTTCAACCTGAATGTTTTTAAACGTGGATTTTTCCATGAGTCTCGCAAGTCCTTTTGATTGCCTTGTTTCATGTTTTGGATGATTTTTTTTTGACCTTGTTAGAAATGTTATCTGCATAATTCTGCAAATGTTTGTGCCTGACTGAGGCATAATTTTGAATCGCACACAATCTATGGATGATAAGGAAAGTCTGTTTAAAGCTCGTGATCGTGCAAAGGGGCCGACACAAAGCGATTTTTAAAGAGCGGCTCCGACAGAGTTATTTCTGGCTGTTGCTCTGGACAGCAGAACAAGGCCCCTGTTGAATAGGTCGTAGGCAACTTCGGGGAAAGAAGCTTCATGTGGCTTTGTGTGCACATGTGTGATGCTTTTGCACTTGCCCCCGCAAATCTCATCCGACCGGCTGTTGAGCCCGGTCAACTGGCAGCTGCTCCTCGCGGCACGGCTGTTCCACCGGTATCTACGGACCAGTAGCCTGGGACTGACATCCTCATGGATCCGACCCCTATATGTATCCTTCAGATGGGTTTTGACAAGCTGTAGCGAAATTGCTAACTTGACTAGTAAGCCTTTTCTTGCGACAGTGTGATAAGATCTTTTATTGCAGAACACCCTGAGCAGTTGGGCGAAAGTGAAGGTCTGTGCGGACAGTACTAAAGTGTGTGACAAGCTGACTTGGGATGGCTTTGGTACACTCAGCTGTCCCACATGCGCTATGTAATGCACTATCACAGGCCAAATGCTGAACAACTCCAGTTAGTCATGGTGCACGTAAGCCGAGGTGATGTGGCCTGATGTGAGGCCCATGTGATGTTAAGAACGCCATTTTGTACGAACAGCTGCCCGTAGTCATGCCATGGTGTCGACAGTTGTATCCATTATAATCCCCACAACATTCCACATATCCCACCCTTTTTTATGACCAATACTTGCATCATGATCTTGTTTGTTCCCATTTTTACTGCTTTTATGAATTCATCTTGTTGAGTGTTCTTGGAATGCTTTATTATTTTCTTTCTACGGATGATACGGGTGTTTTGTTGTTTTAGGGAAGAAGCAAATTGGTAATCTGAGAGGTGTGGGTTGGTTAGTTGGGGAGGGGAGCTTGGATCTTACCAGAATAGTCTGTGACTTGCAAGTAGTGCTTTGTTTTAACCAGTGATAAATGCATCCTATTCTAAGGTAGAAGACATGTGAATGTTTTTGTTTGTTTTATTAGGGGAGGGTACCTTGTCGCATTGTGTGCATGTCTGTACAAAGATCAACTTTAGATTTGAGAACGAAGAATCTAACCTAATGAGCTACATCGATGTAAAATATTACCTGGATGACGCTGAAGTGTGTCTGTGCGTCTGTGTCTGTGTTCGCACATGCATCCAATAATGAATTTGAAACCAAATTGTTTAATGTAACCACGAGTAAAGAACACACATTGTGTGCAGCATCTACAGCCACTGCAAATTGTAGTCAACATAACTTTCACTGTACTTATTTAACCGTTCAGTCCTTGTGGGACACCTCAGACTACTGGCTTCGACCAATTAGACACATGAACGTTGGCTTACCTAGCATGCCTGGGTGGCCTCAGTTGCATTTCATTCTGCTTAGTCAGATCCTTGGCCTGAGGTGCTGCCACATGGTCCATAGGTTAGAATAGAACAGCATGCCTGGGTGACATTGGGCACAGTTTGACAAAGTTGTCCAATTTAACCTCAAGGTGATTTTGTACCGTCTATGGGTTATGGCCAAATTGGGTGTGCTTGTTCCTGCTTGTGTTTGTCACCATATATATATACACTACTCACAATAAGTTAGGGATATTGTGGGAGTGAGTTTTTTTTTTTATAGGGGTTCGGGTTAGGGTATTGAAATCAAGAATGCTGTGTTTTTTTACACTCAATAACCATAGAATTAGGACCAACAACTTTTTTCAACATAATTAATACACAAAATCAACCACACCGAATCACCTGCCAATATCCCGAACTTATTGTGTGTGTGTGTGTGTGTGTGTGTGTGTGTGTGTGTGTGTGTGTGTGTGTGTGTGTGTGTGTGTGTGTGTGTGTGTGTGTGTGTGTGTGTGTGTGTGTGTGTGTGTGTGTGTGTGTGTGTGTGTGTGTGTGTGTGTGTGTGTGTGTGTGTGTGTGTGTGTATATATATATATACACAGTGCATTCAGACCCCTTCCCTTTTTTCACATTTTGTTATGTTGTAGCCTTATGCTGAAATCGTTTAAATTCATATTTTCCCTCATCAATCTACACTCAATACCCCAAAATGACAAAGAGAAAACAGGATTTTAGAAAGTTTTACAAATTTATTAAAAAGAAAAAATTGAAATATCACATTGACATAAGTATTCAGACCCTTAACTCAGTACTTAGTTGAAGCACCTTTGGCAGCGATTACAGTCTCAAGTCCTTGGGTATGACGTGACAAGCTTTGCACACCTGGATTTGGGGATTTTCTGCCATTCTTCTCTGCAGATCCTTCCAAGCTGGGTCAGGTTGGATGGGGACCGTCGGTGGACAGCCATTTTCAGGTCTCTCCAGAGATGTTCGATTGGGTTCAAGTGACGGCTTTGGCTCTCTACTCAAGGACCTTCACAGAGTTGTCCCGAAGCCACTCCTGCGTTGTCTTGGCTGTGTGCTGAGGGTCATTGTCCTGTTGGAAGGTGAACCTTCGGCCCAGTGTGAGGTCCTGAGAGCTCTGTTTCAGGTTTTCATTAAAGATATCTCTGTATTTTGCTCTGTTCATTGTTCCCTCAACACTGACCAGTCCCTGCTGCTGAAAAAAAACCCCACAGCATGATGCTGCCACCACCATGCTTCACTGTTGGGATGGTATTGGGCAGGTGATGAGCGGTGCCTGGTTTCCGCCAGACATGGTTTCCTCCAGAATTGAGGCCAAACAGTTCAATCTTGGTCTCATCAGACCACAGAATCTTGTTTCTCACAGTCTGGGAGTCCTTTAGGTGCTTTTTTGCAAACTCCAAGCGGGCTTTCATGTGTCTTTCACTGAGGAGAGGCTTCTGTCTGGCCAATCTGCCATAAAGCCCAGATCGGTGGAGTGTTGCAGTGATGGTTGTCCTTCTGGAACTTTCTCCCATCTCCACACAGGATCTCTGGAGCTCAGCCAGAGTGACCATCGGGTTCTTGGTCACCTCTCTTACCAAGGCCCTTCCCCCCGATTGCTCAGTTTGGCCGGGCGGCCAGCTCGAGGAAGAGTCCTGGTTGTTCCAAACTTGTTCCATTTAAGAATTATGGAGGCCACTGTGCTCTTGGGAACCTTCAATGCAGCAGAGATCTTTTTTTTGTAGGCCTCCCCAGATCTGTGCCTCGACACAATCCTGTCTCTGAACTCCGCAGGCAGTTCCTTCGACCTCATGGCTTGGTTTTTGCTCTGATATGCATTGTCAGCTGTGAGACCTTATATAGACAGGTGTGTACCTTTCCAAATCATGTCCAATCAATTGAATTTACCACAGGTGGACTCCAGTCAAGGTGTAGAAACATCTCAAAGATGATCAAGAGAAATGGGAGGCACCTGAGCTAAATTTCAAGTGTCATAGCAAAGGGTCTGAATACTTATGTCAATGTGATATTTCTGTTTTTTCTTTTTAATAAATTTGCAAAACTTTCTAAAATCCTGTTTTCTCTTTGTCATTATGGGGTATTGAGTGTAGATTGATGTGGGAAAAAATGAATTTATACGATATCAGCATAAGGCTGCAACATTACAAAATGTGAAAAAAGTGAAGGGTTTATATATATTATATATATATATATATATATATATATATATATATATATATATATATATATATATATATATATATATACAGTCACATGAAAAAGTAAGTACACCCCATGTAAAGTTTTGACTTTTTCAACATATTTCAACATACAGCTATTTGATCTTCATTTCAACAATATTGATAGATAAAGGTGATATAATATAATAAATATCATGAAACATTTACATTTTGTAGTCCATTGTATAATTTAAATAAACATAAATGCAAATTTCGCATGTGGAAAAAGTACGTACACCCCTACATTTATCACTACTTCAAATACCTAAAATTAGAATCAGGTGCACCAGCTCAGGTGCAAATGATTAGAACATCGTCAGAGAGGATCTTGGAGGAACCTGTCTTATTTAAACCTCAGACATTTAGTTTGGTTTGCTCTTTGTTGTTGAAGTGTGCGGTGTCACCATGCCTAGATCAAAAGAGCTCTCTGAGGCCTTCAGAAAGAAGGTTATAGTTGCCTACGAGTCTGGGAAGGGATTTAAAAAGATCTCCAAACAATTTGAAATCAGTCATTCGACTGTCCGGAAGATCATCTACAAGTGGAGAAGATTCCAAACAACTGCCAACTTGTTCAGGCCAGGCCACCCCAGCAAGTTCAGCCCGAGAGCAGACCGCAAGATGCTGAAAGAAGTCTCTAAGAACCCCAGAATGTCATCACGGGACCTACAGGTAGCTCTTGCCACTGTTGATGTCAAAGTGCACGAGTCTACCATTAGAAAGAGGCTGCACAAATTTGATCTACATGGGATGTGTGCCAGGAGGAAACCTTTGCTGTCCAGGAAGAACACCCGGGCAAGACTAAAGTTTGCCAATGAATACCGAGGCAAAGACCAGCACTTCTGGAACAATGTGCTCTGGACAGATGAGTCAAAGGTAGAGCTATTTGGCCACAGTACCAGAAGACATGTTTTGTGAAAACCAAAGACAGCATTTGACCAAGAACCTGATACCAACTGTAAAGCATGGTGGTGGAAATATTATGGTTTGGGGCAGCTTTGCTGCATCAGGGCCTGGGCAGCTCACCATCACATAATGCATGATGAATTCTTCTTTGTACCAGAGGGTGCTTGAGGATAATGTGAGGCCATCTGTCGGAAAGTTGAAGCTCAACCGTGGTGGACCTTGCAACATGACAATGACCCTAAACATACCAGTAAATCCACCAAGGAATGGCTGAAAAGAAAGAAATGGAGGGTTCTGGAATGGCCAAGTCAAAGCCCGGATCTAAATCCCATCGAGATGTTGTGGGGGGATTTGAAACGAGCTGTGCATGCAAGAAGCCCCTCAAACATCGCACAGCTGAAATAATTCTGCATGGAGGAGTGGGCAAAAATTTCTCCCAGTCGATGTCAGAGACTGGTAGACAGTTATAAGAAACGCCTACTTGAGGTTGTTTCTGCCAAAGGGGGCAATACCTCCTATTGGAGCCAAGGGTGTACTTACTTTTTCCATGTGCGAAATTTGCATTTATATTTATTTAAATCATACAATGGACTACAAAATGTAAATGTTTCATGATATTTGTTATATTATATCACCTTTATGTATCAATATTGTTGAAATGAAGATCAAAACTTTACATGGGGTGTACTTACTTTTTCACTTGACTGTGTTGAGGTTGTTTCTGCCTGTCTGCCTGACGTGACTGTGTTGTTTCACGTGACTGTGTTGAGGTTGAGGTATATGTATATATATATATATTGTAATCGATACCGTTGTTCTCTGGAAGGACTTTAAAAGATCACGTCACGTGTGCATTCCTCTATGCACCAATGAAATGGGGGGAAATCTTTGTATTAAATAGCTACAGGCTGGTGAGGCTCTGCATTCTTAAATCCTTTATCTTATTCCAGATGGAAACCTGCACTTGTACTTTCATCTATGATGTATCCTAGAGTCCTGATCTGATCAGGTTTGACCACAAAAATATAGCGACAAAAGTTTTTATTGTGTTGCGATAGCAACTTGCAGCCAAGAACGTTTCCATTGTGGAACTTGGAAAGCTTGAGGCCGTTACTTTTAACGATGCCAGCGGAATTCAATCAATCCAGACTCAGTTTGTTGGCAGGAAGGCATTTTTTAATGGACATCTTGAAGGATCCGAACCATTTTTATTATTTATTTTATTTTTTCCATTCCAAATACAGTGCTTTCGATATTCTACCTCGTGATATTGTAATTTGGATATTCTACCTCATGATATTGTAATTTGGATAATCTACCTTGTGATATTGTAATTTGGATATTCCACCTTGTGATATTGTAATTAGGATATTTTACCTTGTGACATTGTAATTTGGATATTATACCTTGTTATGTTGTAATTTGGATATTATACCTTGTTATATTGTAATTTGGATATTTTACCTTGTGACATTGTAATTTGGATATTATACCTTGTTATATTGTAATTTGGATATTATACCTTGTTATATTGTAATTTGGATATTATACCTTGTTATATTGTAATTTGGATATTCTACCTTGTTATATTGTAATTTGGATATTCTACCTTGTGATATTGTAATTGGGATATTCTACCTTGTTATATTGTAATTTGGATATTATACCTTGTTATATTGTAATTGGGATATTCTACCTCATGATATTGTAATTCGGATATTTTACCTTGTTATATTATAATTTGGATATTCTACCTTGTGATAATGTATAGCCTGGTGTTGGCTTAGCGGTTCGGGTGCCGTCTTGGGATCCTCGGATCCTGGGTTCGAATACCGGTCGATCGCTGAATTAATGCCAGGGGGGTTGACTCAGCCTGTCATCCTTCCAAGGTCGGCAAATTTAGTACCAGTTCACTGGTAATTCCCTGTGTGTCGCAAGAGGCGACTAACAGGGTTGGCGACAGGAATGGCATCCGGCCATAAAACATTGCTTCAAAAAAGGGGACCAAGGTGCCCGAAAAAGGCCAATCCCTGCTCTGCGGGGAAAAATGGCCCCTAAAGGTGGTTCTACCTTGTGATAATGTAATTTGGATATTCTACCTTGTAATGTTGTAATTAGGATATTCTACCTTGTGATATTTTAATTTGAATATTCGACCTTGTGATGTTATAAAAAAAAAAAAATTAATGTTGAAAAGTGTTCAGGCAATTTTAAGGATTGTTGAAGCTTTCTGGTTGAATCTGGTACTCGGCTGTTGTCCACAATTGACCGGTTTGAGACAGCTGAGTGCAAGTGGCAGTGATTTTTTTTTTTTTTTTAACATGCTTACCCGCTGAGAAACTGTCTGCTTTTAATCATGGTGAATAGGCAGAACTTTGTAATCCAATTTTCAACGGAGATCTTTTTGGGGTTTTGAAGTTCTTTCATTATTACTTTTTCTTTTTTTGGGGGGGTTTGTTCGTTACTAGTAAAGGTACCTGGCGTTGCCAAGTAAGTTTGTTTGTGATGGGAATAAGAAGAGGGGATGAGGGAAGTAAGGGCAAGGGTGGAGGGAAGGTGAAAGTGAGGGGGGACGGCAAGGAAAGCAGGAGGGGGAATGGGGTGAAGGGAGAGAGGGGGAAAGTGTTGGGGGGTGGGGGGGGAGGAGAAGCCTAACCACATGTCACTATACTTGCTTGACACTGGGAGTGAGGGGTGGGGAAGAGGGACAGAAGGGTGGAATGATGTTATGCTTAATGACCGTGTACACACACACACACGATCTCTCTCTCTCTCTCTCTCTCTCTCTCTCTCTCTCTCTCTCTCACACTCACTCTCACACTCACTCACTCACTCACTCACTCACTCACTCACACTCTCTCTCTCTCTCTCTCTCTCTCTCTCTCTCTCTCTCTCACTCTGTCTCTCACTCTGTCTCTCACTCTGTCTCTCACTCTGTCTCTCACTCTGTCTCTCACTCTGTCTCTCACTCTGTCTCTCTCACTCTGTCTCTCTCACTCTGTCTCTCTCACTCTGTCTCTCTCACTCTGTCTCTCTCACTCTGTCTCTCTCACTCTGTCTCTCTCACTCTGTCTCTCTCACTCTGTCTCTCTCACTCTGTCTCTCTCACTCTGTCTCTCTCACTCTGTCTCTCTCACTCTGTCTCTCTCACTCTGTCTCTCTCACTCTGTCTCTCTCACTCTGTCTCTCTCACTCTGTCTCTCTCACTCTGTCTCTCTCACTCTGTCTCTCTCACTCTGTCTCTCTCACTCTGTCTCTCTCACTCTGTCTCTCTCACTCTGTCTCTCTCACTCTGTCTCTCTCACTCTGTCTCTCTCACTCTGTGTCTCTCTCACTCTGTGTCTCTCTCACTCTGTGTCTCTCTCACTCTGTGTCTCTCTCACTCTGTGTCTCTCTCACTCTGTGTCTCTCTCACTCTGTGTCTCTCTCACTCTGTGTCTCTCTCACTCTGTGTCTCTCTCACTCTGTGTCTCTCTCACTCTGTGTCTCTCTCACTCTGTGTCTCTCTCACTCTGTGTCTCTCTCACTCTGTGTCTCTCTCACTCTGTGTCTCTCTCACTCTGTGTCTCTCTCACTCTGTGTCTCTCTCACTCTGTGTCTCTCTCACTCTGTGTCTCTCTCACTCTGTGTCTCTCTCACTCTGTGTCTCTCTCACTCTCTCACTCTCTCACTCTCTCACTCTCTCACTCTCTCACTCTCTCACTCTCTCACTCTCTCACTCTCTCACTCTCTCACTCTCTCACTCTCTCACTCTCTCACTCTCTCACTCTCTCACTCTCTCACTCTCTCACTCTCTCACTCTCTCACTCTCTCACTCTCTCACTCTCTCACTCTCTCTCTCTCTCTCTCTCTCTCTCTCTCTCTCTCTCTCTCTCTCTCTCTCTCTCTCTCTCTCTCTCTCTCTCTCTCTCTCTCTCTCTCACACACACACACACACACACACACACACACACACACACACACACACACACACACACACACACACACACACATCGTTGCCACTGAGGCACTACAGCCTCTTCGTATTTCTGTTATTTAATATACTAGGGCATGCCCGTACTATATATATATCTAAAATTATATCCCCCCCCCTCTATTTACATGAACTGGTTTGGTTCATGAAATGTTTTGGTCCATCCGCAACGCCAAAGCGAACGGCGAACGCTTTACATGAAATGGTTTGGTCCATGAAATGTTTTGGTCCATTCGCAACGCCAAAGCGAACGGCGAACGGCTTGCGAGTACAGAACTGCTACCATCATCAAGTTGAAAGAGAAGAGAAAAAAAATGAAAAGGAAAAACATTCCAAACCGCGAGGGAAAACAACACGGCACGTCGACACAACAACGTGTCCTGTGATTGGCCGTACGTGGCTGCCAGTAGCTGCCCCCAAAAAAAAAGCTTTCACCGTCCGGCGACTGAATTTAAGGGGAAAAATAAAACGCTCTTCGCTTAAAACAACGCCCTTCGCTCTGACTGAATTGGGACAATGTTTTTATGTTTTTAATTGAATTACTATCCGTAATGGCGCACGCTCTCACGGGAGCTCCGGAAGGTCGTATATCGCAGTTACGATGAATCGCAAATTAGTTTTTATTAGTTTTATTAGTTTTAAAACATAGTTTAACGCCAACATAGCGCCAACATAGTTTGCAAACGTGAAATAAATGAATACGCTCTCAAATGTGCCGTCCGAGGCAGAGTGTGTTCGCCACGTTCGGCACACGCGATAGCTCGCTGCTCTCTGATTGGTTGAATCGTTTTTTGGACATAGCTCGGTAAGTAATTGTCCGATTAATATGAAACCTTGAAAAGGCACATCCTCGGGTCCCCAGCAATATACCGGGCAAGTTTAAAGTATATCGGACCCGTGGTTGTCGAGAAACAGCGGTCACAGACAAACAAACACACAGAGATTACTGGAATTATAGATAGATACATTCACACGCACAGCATCAAAACGACAATCCAAAAGGTTTACCTTCAAAGAGGAATTCAAGTGGGAAATGGGTGTAATTAAATTCAAAAATATATCCGATCACAGAGAAAACAAAATGTAAGTTGATTATTTTCACTGCTTGAACCAACCTGGTGGAACTCTAACACGTGGTCGATGGATGCTATTTTTATACGTATTTATGTGCATTGTGCTCGCGAGCGAGGTTAAGCAATCTGTAGCATATGTGTGTACGTGTCTGCATTTTAAAAATTCATTTTCTTTGCTGCCATTCGTCCAATTGAAACAATTTTCACCATAGTACGTCTTCTACTCATGTATGATTTTTAGTGATAATGATGATTAGGTCACGTGGTACAGGCTCCATCTTGGAAAAACTTTGCACATCTTTCACCGAAACTGCTCCATGGAAAAATAAAATGAATCATGGCTCATTGTAAAGAACTCCGCATGGGGAACAAGACAAACTAGAACGAGACTTGGTAGAGCGCATACCTCTGCCAGGCTGAACAGTCTATGTTTTGTATCCCACTGATGTTTTGTATCCCATAATTCATTATAATGGATACAATGCCGGATAGATTTAATGCAACTATTAAGTCAGCCCAAGCAGAAACCATCGAACTGTCACTAATGATTAAATTACTGGAATCTCTAAAATAAATCTTCAAAACATTCGTAATGATTTTGATGGTTATGAAGAACGCGTCGTCCAATTTGCAGTTGAAGATATACCGGAATGCAACATGATGGGAGAGACGATTTCCAGTGCTTTACATTGTAAACTTTTTCTTTTCTTTTTTTTACACTGCTTTTGCGAAGCGAAAAACAGGGTTAGGCGATCGGTTGTGTAAGTACGTACGTGCTTGGCTGCATTTTTGAAAATGTATTTGCTCTGCAACTGTTAGTCTGATTGATACTAAATTTTGCCATAGGATCGCTTCCGCCTTTATATATATTTATTTTATTCATAATTATGACGTTATACGTTATGTGGCATGTACGCCATCTTGGAAAAATCGAAAAACGTTGCACCTTTATCTCCGTAACCGCTCGATGGGAGGGGGGGGGGGGGGGGGGGGGGATGTGGGGAATAAGATATGTTAATGATGTCATCGGTGCCATTTGTTATGACGTCATAATTCGACAAGTACAACGCTTCATCCGATCAGTATGACATTTTTTTTTTTCTCTGCAATTTTTGGTCAAATTGAAAATTTTCACCATAGTGCCTCCTCCTGTAGAATTGTAATGATAATTATGACTTCATAGGTCATGTGGTATGGGCGCCATCTTGGAAAAACATTGCACCTCCATATCTGATATTAAAATTAGTATTGGGCATCTATTATTATCGCTGGGGTTTAATGCATTTATGTGGCTAAATAAATTGGTATAAGCCATGCACACTAACACCAGATCGGCTCCTCTTCTTTTTTCCTTTTTTTTTTTTTTTTTTTTTCTTTCCTTTTTTTTGTCTTCCCACTACGTTTAGAGGTTGGTGGGGGGGCTCTCCTACTCTAATATCCCGGGCCCTGTTAAACATAAATCTGGCTCTGGTGGAGGTAAGATGTTAATGATATAATCAGTGCCTTCATTATGACGTCATAATTTGACAAGTACAATGCTTGATCCGATCAGTTTGAAAAAATTACAGGGTCATCTAGGGATAATTTAGTCGACAGAATTAAATTGATATAGGTCATGTGGTTCGGAGCCTGGTGTTGGCTTAGCGGTTAGGGTGCCGGCTTGGGATCCTAGGATCCTGGGTTCGAATCCTGATCGATTGCTGAATTAACGCCAGGGGGGTTGACTCAGCCTGTCATCCTTCCGAGGTCGGCAAATTGAGTACCAGCTTGCTGGGATGAATGATCACGGTGTGTACCCAGATTTAGAATAGGTACACCGTATCCCTGCGCATCGTAAGAGGCGACCAAGGGTTGGCGTCAGGAAGGGCATCCGTCCATAAAAACATTGCCTCAAACAGGGAACCATGATTGTCATGGGGCCCGCAAGGCTAACCCCTGCTCTAGTGGGGAAAATGGCCTTAAAACGATCATTCATTCATTCATTCATGTGGTTCGGCAGCCATTTAGATTGGATTTAACCTCAAACCTTTAAAAAGCTTCTCCAGAACGGCTGGACAGATTGAGGGGAATCTTTACACACATGTTCCCCAAGCCTTGGGAATACCATCGTGTTCATGAATAAACGATGGTTTCATAGAATACTTACCCTGCGCAGTCGACTTGGTGCGTGCCAACTCTTCTGTTTTTGAAGGTTTTTTTTAATTTTTACTTTGATCCAATATGGCTGCAAGACCACGTGAGCGATGACGTCATAAATTTATATTCTCTCATATGATTGTTGCATAGATTATGCTCAATAAATTTCAAACTGATCAGACATGTCGGTGTCCCTCTCGAATTATGACGTCATAATTATGGCACCAATGCCATCATCGTTAACACCTATTCCCCATTTGGAGTTCTTTACAATGAGCCACGTTTCAATTTTTTCCAGAAAGCGGTTTTGGAGATAGAGGTGCATCATTTTTCGTTTTTTCCAAGATGGCACCTGTACCACATGACCTATGAAGTCATAATTATAATTAAAATATTCGAAAGGAGGAGGTGCTCCTATGGTGAAAATGTAGTGTCCATCAGACCAACAGTTGCTGAGAAAAAAATTAATCATAATGATCGGTTAAGTGTTGTATTTGTCGAATTATGATGTCATAACGAAGGAACCGATGACATCATTGACATATCCTATTGCCCATGGGGAGTAGTTGACAATGAGCCAGGGCTCAATTTTTTCCATGGAGTGGTTTCAGAGATATAGAGGTGCGAAGTTCTTCCAAGATGGCGCCGGTACCACGTGATCTATGACATCATAATTATCATTAAAAACATTCTACAGGAGGAGCCACTCGTATTCTGAAAATGTCATGTCCATCAGATTAACAGTTGCAGAGGAATTTTTTTTTCATACTGATCAGATCAAGCGTTTTGTCGAATTATGACGTCATCATGAAGGCACCCGATGACGTCATCAAGATATCTTATTCCCCGTGGGGAGTACTTGACAATGAGCCATGTTTCAATTTTTTCCATGGAGTGGTTCTGAAGATAGAGGTGTAACGTTTTTCCAAGATGGCGTCCGTACCACGTGACCTATGACATCATAATTATGAATATAAAAATTATACAGGAGGAGGCCCTCCTATGGTAAAATTTTGTGCCAATCGGACCAACGGTTGCCGTGAAAATGAATTTTTAAAATGCAGACACGTACGCACGACGTACACAACCGAATGCTTAACCCTACTTTTCGCTTCACGAGCGCAGGGTAATTACTTTAAAAACATGTACAAATCAAAATTCACTGGTTGCAAAAGTATTTAGCCCCTTTGGTCAGTCGTTGGTGGAAGCCCCTTTTGTAGCAATAACTACTGAGTCTTTTTGTTTAGGTCCCTGCCAGGTTTTTGGGTTGGTTTCTACCAGCTTTGCACAGCAAGGTGAAAACTTTGCCCATTCTTCACGTGAAAATTTCTCTAGTTTTGACAAGTTTGATGGGTGTCGTTGATGGACATCAATCTCCAAGTCTCACCATAAATGTTCAATTGGGCTCAAGTTAGGACTTTGACTGGGCCACTCAAGAACATTTATTTCTTCTTATTCAGCCACTCCAGTGTGGCTTTAGCTTTGTGCTTTTTCATTTTCATTTCCTACTGAAATGTGAATCTCCGACCCAGTTTAAGATTCATGGCTGACTCGAGCAGGTTTTCATCAAGGGTTCTCCTGTACATTGCACCGTCCATTGTCCCTTATATCGTGACAAGCTTGCCAGTCTCTGCTGATGAAAAGCAGCTCCATAACGTGATGCTGCCACCACCATGCTTAACGGATGGTGTTAACTGGGTGATGTGTATTGTAAGGCTTGTGCCAGATGTAAAATGTAATTATTGGAATATATCTGCTATCCTGGATAGAAAACAAAGCAATTAATCAAATTTATAGAAGTGGGAGAGAGGTATTATTATTGAGGAGCAGTTGGGATAGTCGATCTAACGTTTTGGGAGTTGTTTGAATTTGTCCTGTAGCAAATATAAGGAGACTGTACTTTTGTATGTCCAACTGGTTTTGACATGGTGTAAATTCTCGTGCATGTTGCAGACTCGCAAAGCGGGAGATGGAGCTGGCTAAGGCTCAGGAGCGGATCAAGGACTTGGAGTCCAAATTAGCAGGGAAGAGCTCAATGTTGAGTGAGGCACTGGCTGACAAGCGTGCGCTTGAAGAGGAGCTCCAAGACCTGCGTTGTAAGGTTTCTGCGGTAAGTACCCACTGGTAGGCAAGAGTGTGATGAGGTTTGGGTAAGAAATTCTAGGTTTCCCTTCCATTTGTTACATCAGGAACCAAGCACGCTCTAACTGTTTTTAATTTGTGTTTATAGTAATACTCATGTGGACCAATGTTACTATCCTCTGAATTATTTGGTTAAAATATTATTTTCCACGTTGAATCATCTCAAACTGTTCACCTTTTCTCCTTAAATTAATGGTGGCGAAAGCAATTATCTTTGGCACACCATTAGCCATGACCTGGTGATGTCATGGCTAATAGTGTGGCAAAAGTTTGAGACAACAATATTAGGCATTTAATTCCACCTTTTACATTTTTATCCATTACAATCATCTCTTGTGTCCATCTTGCCTTCCTCACCAGTTGTTATGGACGTTTGCCACTGTTGTGCCAAGCTGCCATGAATGCTAAATGTAAATGCAGGCCAAAGTCAATCCCTCTGCAAACCATACTCTTCATTGTGTTGTCACCTTGCAAAACAATTTGTCCCACAGCTGGCCAAGCTAATGATCTTCTACACCTCTGGTTGAGATGTACTGTAACAAGCTGTAGAGGCCTGTTTGGCATTGCAACAGCTGATCTGTATTTAAATGGTTGTAGTGCGTTTACAGCGATCCCCCAAACATGGGGTTACACGTGTTACGTAACCACAATTGATATGTGAAGGGACAAAACTGCCCAGTTTTGATTCCCCATACATGGACTAAACATCCGATATCAACGATCATTCACCAAGACGATAGGCAGGCATGTGGATTATGCCAAGCACGAGAAAGTCTACCTCCAATCCATGAAATGTCCCAGGCTCTTCTGGTTCACTGCATGTTCCATCTGAAGGTTCACCTATGGACACCTTGTTACGACTTTCATCTCCAAGTTTATCAATTTGCATACTTTCCTCACACACATTAACACCTTCACAGGTTTTAATAGGCGAGTGTGATGCACTCATTGAACCACCCATCGGTGATAGGGCCAGGCGGTGCGAGTCTGCATACAATGTTGGCCCTATATCTCCCCTTCCTACCTGCATATCAGAGTGGCCCGATAGGAGTGAGGCGAATCCAACTTTGGCCATATAGGAGTGAACCCCTTGCAGTGGCTGACCATGGAAGCAGATCGGTGGTTTAATTTGACAATCCTTTGGAGTGACGGAGTCAGATTGTGAGATTTGCAATGAATAAAAGACATTCCAGTGCAGCAGAGTGACACAATGTAATAGGGATATATACTCGACGATATGAAACCATCTGCAAAAACGAAAAAATGGTTTCCAGAGCATTGGTGAGGTCATTAATGTAAATTAAGAAGAATGGACCAAAGGTAAATGGAAGAGGGGTTTCTGTTGATTTGTAACTTGACTCTGATGAAAGTCGGAAGTCCGAGTAGGGAAATGGCCATGTATGCCACAGGCCCTGAGTATGGCACGTAGAGCAAGATGGCAGACTTTTGAATGCTCAGCATATGTCCAACAAGACAGTTCTAACCTCTTGTTTAAGATTTAGGACCACCATCCCCCCTCCACCCCCCTCTCCCCGCCCATCCATTGCGGAGAGGGGAATGGGCAGAATGTCCAGCGTTGTGACCAAGACTGAAGTCGGGCTGTATGAAAACGAGAAAGACTGTCAGCAGCGACGATGATTGATTCTATGACTGGTTATATTTGGAAGCAAGCTTACTAGTCTGTAGTTAATAGGATCTGTTTTTTACCCTTCTTGTGGAGGTGAATGATATGGGTCATACAGTACGGTTGACTCCAGTGTGGAAACATATTTAGATAGTTGAGGTTTAGATCGTTTAGACTTTAGAGTATAGTTTGGTGTTTGAGGGCTGCAATCAATTAAAACTTGATGTCATCACTTCTCCTCACTGAATCATTCTGCTAGTAATTTTCCCGGTATTCTTGTAAACAATCCCCATCCCTGATAACACTTTGCCCCGATTCAGCGGTGTGCTTGTCGTGTAAATCTTTGCTAAAGGAATCGCACGAGTGAACCATCCATGCACAGTGGTCTCTGTTCAGACCGTCCAGACTAAACTTGCTATTTAGCCAATTGGTAAAAGATGTGTTGTCGTTGTGCATCAGTCCCTAAATTATTATTATTCATTTTAATCCGGTGGAAGAATAAATTGCAAACCAACTTATTTGAGTGAATTGAACAGTTTTGTAAAGTTTTATTTATTTTTGGGAAAGTTGAGCACTGTTGATGTGGAGTATTTTATTTTCCTTAAGTTCACCTTTTTGGTTTTTAACCTTGTGATGTAAAAAAAAACATCTCCAGGAAGTATCCAAAAAACAATACTGCAACATTGTGGAAAAACGACTTTGGAGAGGGAGCCCGTTGCACAACCAGCTCATGGCATTGATGGCCGATGGTTGTGACATGTGGTCAGATGGAAATGTTAGCTTCAAATTCAACAAGTGCTAGTCAACGGGCCAGCACGGCGAGCACCTTTGCCACAATTTCAGGTTTTTCGGTAACTTATTATTTTATTTTTTATTGTTTTATAATTAATTTTATTGTTCCATACAGACTAAACTTGATGTATTTATTTATTTTGTTTTACTTGGCCACAAAGAATGGGAGAATGGAATTCTGAGAGTGAGCTTGTGTGGTGGGGTGGTGGCACTTGGAATAAAAGATGTAGGATGGAACAAGAATTTTCATTTTCATTTCTACAAGATAGGAGCGTAAAGCCGTACAGGTGTACATTATCCAAAGTGGAATTTTTTTGATAGCTCGGTTTCATTCAATTTACACCATCCATCTTTCAGGCTAAAATGCTTTCAAAATGGGGAATATTAATTTTCAATCTGGATACTGTTGGGTTTACCAGACCGAAGCCATAAAGGATTCCAGATGCCTGTGTACGTTATTATTCCATTGGTTTGGCTGTGCTCTTCTGGAAACCTGGAGCCATTGAGCATCTGAGCTGGCATCCTGTCTTTGTGAACTTTGTGGGTGGTTGGTAGTGTGCCAGCCTAGCACCACATGTTTCAAATCATTATGTGCAAGGCAGGTCTCACATAGTTTCCAAACCATGTTAAAAAACATTTTGGCATTTATTTTCACGTCATAATCATGGGTTTATTGTTTATTTTTAATACAAGAGTTTAGGCCCATGGAAGAGTGAAAATGAAAAGGGCTGCAGGTTTACAAACCAACAGTGGGTTTTGGTTGGTTCACAAAAATTACCAAGAGGTATTGGACATGCACAAGGAGGAATTGCACAAAAATCCTCTAATGGCCTAGAGAGTAGCAAAATGGTAAATAATTGGTGTGTAGAAGACGTACGTCATAGGTGAGGACATTTTAAAGACTGAAGTGAGGAGTACGAGACAATTCCTCAATTGGGAGAATAATTCGACCCAAAACGGTGTAGTCTGAGCTTCTTGTGAATCGAATGTCGTATCACCTCTTTCTTGTCCTCCATGATTTGACCTGATCCTTCTCAAAACCACAAGTGTTCCTAGCTGTGCAGGCCCCGAATGTAATATGACTGATTAAATTTGCAATATGAACACAACTTGGGGAAATGTTGAAAACACAATTATAAAATCTGCTTAGCCTTCTTGAATTCAATTTGATTCGATTCATGGTTTTATTATCAAATCATCGCAACCAGAAGCTGAATTTTGAATGATTTACAATAGAAAATGAAAATTATGATGGAAAAAAAAAAATCTCAATGACTAATAACATCGAGAAATAAATAAAATGAATTTTAAAAAGTATTATTTAAAATTAAAAAAAAGATACAAGTGCATGTGTAGGTATGTATAACATGAAAAATAAGGATCGATACTATGAGGTTACAATAATTACAATAATAGTTACAATAATGATTATAAATCAAGATGTAATAAGATGAAAGTTATGAAATTCATCGACCAGTATAAAGTTGTCAACACACAATTAAAACCTAAAGAAAACTATGAAAGGCAATTACAAATATTCTTCTTCTTGAAGACCAGCTTCAGCCATACTTTGTGCTTCTTGATGTGAAATTTATAATCTTGTGATCCAGGACATTGCTCAGGCAAAAGAGGACCCTTTCTTAAACAAGGATGTGACAATGTGGCCAAATTGGGGCCGAACCTGCCTGGGAAAACAAAATTAATTGTGTTAAACAATGGTGTTTGCCTTGGCTGAGCTCGTAACGCTGCTTTGACTAACGGTGGGGTGGGATGGAGATGGGAAGCTGTCCATGACAACACTGCCAGTGTTTTTTTTTTCAGGGTGTGGCAACTGCTTTTGTTTATGCCGACGTTTGAGACAATTCAACAGTTACTCGGCCTACTGCTGTAACCGTTAACTTTCACACACCTGCCTCTTCTTTTTCCTCCAATTTGTTTTTAATTCCAATAATTTAGCATCAACTTGTATCTTTTTATTAATTTTTTATTTTGTTTTACCTTGTTTCGTTTAAACTCCCAAAATCCAGGTTTTATGTATTCTTCAACTCTATTTTTCATCTTTTCTCCCATTTGTGGAACCCCTTTTCTGAAGCTGTTCAATCTTGCACTTATAGGGCTTCAAAAATATGGTTCACAACCAACAGCCATAATGTCATCCCCATCCCTACTCACAATATAGATTGTTACTTTGGTAGGGGGTGGGGAGGATAGATATTACATTACTACAGTTTAAAATGTACAGCTTGGTCTGGTCTGTATTCAGCTAGTTCACAGTTAGTTAGCCATCTCGATGCAATAAGCAAGGAAATATAGTTTAAGAATTGTATTGCTCAAATGTGCACCATCGGGGGAAGCACCGATTGTAATAGTTGGGGTTTAAGGGGAAGGAATCGTGCATATAGCCTCCAGTGACATCACCGGGTGGTGTCTAAGTGTAGTCTTATAGAAGGGAGGAGTTTTGTCGCCCGGGGGGGGGGGGGGGGGGGGTGGAGCTTGGATTGCGAGTGGTGGTGTTCGGCGAGTGGAGTGAGGGGGGAGGAATTTCGGGGCTCTCGGGTTCTACGGAATTTCATAAAAGACAGGCAAGAGAGTTGGTTCTGGGTGTTTTTTTGTGGCCCTGCTTCTGTCTTCTCCCACGTCCACCTTCTGTATATCCAGCCACTTATTGACTGGCATGCTGTGATCCAGTTATTTGGATTGGCTGCAGGAACACAAGAGGACGGGGATTGCTGGGACCTTGCTGTGGCAAGGACAGGGCAATGGGCCTAACATTTACCTTATCGCCGAGCTGTGCCCAAATTTGTGTGGTTTGTGGTATGATTTGTGGTGTGATTTGTGGTGTGATTTGTGGTGTGAATGTTATATGTGGTTTGAGTCTGTTAAGAGTTTAGAATTTGAGGATAGAGCTTGAGAATGGAGTTTAAGAATGAGGAAAAGAACCATGGGTTTGTTCTAATTACACTCAACAATCTTTCACTTCCACTGATACAAGGGGAAAGGTAAATTAGCTACACAAAATAATAGACATAACTAAACTAGGGCTCCCTTGTGTTTTGGTACGTCTCCTCCCGGGGCCTCCGAAAACCGTCAAGATCCTTTCGTGGCACTCTATTGACTGTCTCCAATTCTCAGTATCTTTATGGCGCAGCCATATCTCATCTCCAGTCACAATATTGAGCAGGAACTGGTCGCTTTCACGTTCATAGTGCAATAGCAGCTCGGCACGCACTTCCATTTAATTATCTTCCATTGCATCAGTCAGCATTCTGGGAACCTATCGTGCACACAACCTCCTGGATCCGGGAGTGGTCACAATTTGATGCACCCTAATATATATATATATATATATATATATATATATATGCACACAGTCACGTGAAAAAGTAAGTACACCCCGTGTAAACTTTTGACTTTTTCAACATATTTCAACATACAGCTATTTGATCTTCATTTCAACAATATTGATAGATAAAGGTGATATAATATAACAAATATCATGAAACATTTACATTTTGTAGTCCATTGAATAATTTAAATAAACCTAAATGCAAATTTCACATGTGAAAAAGGTAAGTACACCCTTGGCTCTAATAGGTGGTATTGTCCCCTTTAGGAGAAACAACCTCAAGTAGGCGTTTCTTTTAACTGTCTACCAGTCTCTGACATCGACTGGGAGAAATTTTTGCCCACTCCTCCATGCAGAATTCTTTCAGCTCTGCGATGTTTGAGGGGTTTCTTGCATGCACAGCTCGTTTCAAATCCCCCCACAACATATCAATGTGATTTCGATCCGGGCTTTGACTTGGCCATTCCAGAACCCTCCATTTCTTTCTTTTCAGCCATTCCTTGGTGGATTTACTGGTATGTTTAGGGTCATTGTCATGTTGCAAGGTCCACCTACTGGTTGAGCTTCAACTTTCCGACAGATGGCCTCACATTATCCTCAAGCACCCTCTGGTACAATGAAGAATTCATAGTGGATTCTATGATGGTGAGCTGCCCAGGCCCTGATGCAGCAAAGCTGCCCCAAACCATAATATTTCCACCACCATGCTTTACAGTTCGTATCAGGTTCTTGTGGTCAAATGCTGTCTTTGGTTTTCACCAAACATGTCTTCTGGTACTGTGGCCAAATAGCTCTACATTTGATTCATCTGTCCAGAGCACATTGTTCCAGAAGTGCTGGTCTTTGCCTCGGTGTTCATTGGCAAACTTTAGTCTTTCCCTGGTGTTCTTTCTGGACAGCAAAGGTTTCCTCCTGGCACACCTCCCATGCAGATCAAATTTGTGCAGCCTCTTTCTAATGGTAGACTCGTGCACTTTGACATCAACAGTGGCAAAAGCTACCTGTAGATCCCGAGATGACATTCTGGGGTTCTTAGAGACTTCTTTCAGCATCTTGCGGTCTGCTCTCGGGCTGAACTTGCTGGGGCGGCCTGGCCTGAACAAGTTGGCAGTTGTTTGGAATCTTCTCCACTTGTAGATGATCTTCCGGACAGTCGAATGATCGATTTCAAATTGTTTGGAGATCTTTTTAAATCCCTTCCCAGACTCGTAGGCATCTATAACCTTCTTTCTGAAGGCCTCAGAGAGCTCTTTTGATCTAGGCATGGTGACGCCGCACACTTCAACAACAAAGAGCAAACCAAACTAAATGTCTGAGGTTAAAATAAGACAGGTTCCTCCTAGATCCTCTCTAACGATGTTCTAATCATTTGCACCTGAGCTGGTGCACCTGATTCTAATTTTAGGTATTTGAAATAGTGATAAATGTAGGGGTGCACTTACTTTTTCCACATGCGAAATTTGCATTTATGTAAATTTAAATTATACAATGGACTACAAAATGTAAATGTTTCATGATATTTGTTTTATTATATCACCTTTATCTTTCAATATTGTTGAAATGAAGATCAAATAGCTGTATGTTGAAATATGTTTAAAAAAGTCAAAACTTTACATGGGGTGTACTTACTTTTTCACGTGACTGTATATATATATATGTATATATATATATATATATATATATATATATGTATGTTTTCTATATGTATGTATATATATGTATGTATATATATGTATGTATGTATGTATATGTATATGTATATATATATATATATATGTATGTATCTATGTACATAATTATGTACATGTATATATGTATGTGTGTGTATATATATATATATTTCATATATTGTTTGATGCACCCATTGTCGATTTGTCCTGTCAAGATTAACGCAAATGCAAGGCCCTGCATTTAAGTCATCGGTTATACAGATGAGATTGCCAAAATTAATGTGAATATTCCCTACGTTTTTGTGTCGCCGTCGTGGTGAAATACACTGCCCAAGGATGCTGTCGGGGAGAGTGAGTGGAGACGCCCAGATGGAAAAGTCTTGATTAGATCCGCCCTGTTGGAACAGTTGGAAAAGATGCTTAGATGGGAATTTGGGTTTTTTTGGAAACTTGATTTGTGCTTCGCAGCAGCGTTTTGTCTTCAACTCCACATGGTAACGTAGACGGTCTTCATCATCTATTTTTAAAAAACAAAAAAAACAACAACAACTTTTGTTGTACTGCAGTGTGTTTATCGTCTGTTGAGGAATTGAAGCCAGATCAGCCATATAATCGGTATCTCTCTCATCCTATTATGTGAAATTGTTACTAATCTGAATTCAAATAACATATCAAAAAGGAAAGATGCTCATGTAACATGATAACTCGAAATGGCTTTCGTTAATTAATGTGTAATGTGGGAGCATCCACAATAATATGACCGTCATTTTTGTTTTCCACTTTGGTTTACGAGCTCCAAATTCATCCATTGTTTCTTTGAATTTGAGTCATAAACTCTGTCTCTCAACACTTCCTATCAAGTTTGAATGTAAACAAACAAATCACAATGACCAAGTGATTTGGCTGTAAAGGATATTTTTGATGAATTAATTAATCGATTAATGATTTAAGTATTCGATTAATGACTTAATTTTCAAACATTTACACATTCCGATGAAACAGTCGTGGTTTAGTTATGCTTTTGCCAATTGATTAAGAAATTAATTATTTTACGATTATTTATTTATTTTAATTGCGCAATTAATCTGGTGTTGGCTTAGCGGTTAGGGTGCCGGTTTGGGATCCTAGGATCCTGAGTTCGAATCCCAGTCATCGCTGAATTAACGCCTGGTGGGGTTGACTCAGCCTGTCATCCTTCCGAGGTCGGCAAATTTAGTACCAGCTTGCTGGGATGAATGATCACGGTGTGTACCCCGGTTTAGAATAGGTACACCGTATCCCTGCGCATCGTAAGAGGCGACCAAGGGTTGGCGTCAGGAAGGGCATCCGGCCATAAAAACTGCCTCAAACAGGGAACCATGATTGTCATGGGGCCCACAGGGCTAACCCCTGCTCTAGCGGGGGGGAGGGGGGGGAAATGCCCTTAAAAAACGATTCATTCATTCATTCATTCAATTAATCGATCAATTATTTATTGTACATGAGGGTCTCCCCTTGGGAGGTTGAGGTTGTACATGGTTGGGATGGTTGCACATCCCCATGGTTGGGATGGTTGTACATCACCCCCTTGGTTGTACATCATCCTCTTGTACATCATCCCATCATCCTCATCCCCTTGGTTGTACATCATCTCCTTGGAGGTTGAGGTTGTACATGGTTGGGATGGTTGTACATCCCCTTGGTTGCACATGGTTGTACATCCCCTTGGGAGGTTGAGGTTGTACAATTATTTATTGTACACGAGGGTCTCCCCTTGAGGTTGGGAGGGTCTCTCTCCCTATTCTGTCTCCATGTGTTGCAAAGCAGCATCGCCGGGCGCTGAAGGTGCCCCAGCAATGTCGTGCACTCGAGGATATATTATTTATTTATTTGGCAAGGGGGCGGTGTATTTTGAATGTATCTCTACTTGTATTAAAATTAGTTTCGCTGTAAACTGTTAAATAAAGAGCTGTAGTCCTTGAGCCAACCAGCCATTTTTTGAAGTGAATGCTCCGGCGGGGGGAGTAATTCTCATTATGATTTTCCATTAGACCAATGTCTCAAGTGTCAGAAAAGGTGTGATGGACATCTGAGAACGGTAGCTTAGTGCCCGGATGGACGCCATCTTTGAAACCACCCAGCTCGAAAATGCCCATTTGGTGGGGTACATTGTTGCACGTGTATCTGGACTTCTATACTAGCTATCGATGTGCGGTTGACGACTAAATATACGTCCGATGTGTACCGTCTAAATAAAAAATAATATGAAGCATTTTGTTTTAGATTAATTATTATAAAAATCAATTATCGAAAAAAAATCATATATTTTTCAATATTTTATTATTAGACTTGTACTTTTTTTAGTGAAACAACACTGGTATGATTTTCCAAATTATGCATTGTGCTACACCGTTTATCTGTATAAAAATAACTCAAAAACTAAAACATATCATCCACCACGAGTGTACACAAAAAATATATGAAAAGGCATGCACTTTCCACAAACCGAAACTATGTCAGTTGGAATTTCCCGCCGATAATCAACCCACAGAACCCAGTGCCGAAAGTGACGTCAGTCTATTCTATATCTATATTCTATATTCTATATCTCAGTCTGAGATTTGTTGCGGTGACCTGATTAATTTCTGAGGGGGGGGGGGGGGGGGGGGGTGGGTGGCTTAAGAACTAAAAGTGAACATGTTAGATGGCGCCACATACAACTCTATTCACTCTTCGTGTATTTCTGCATACTTTGATTTGCGGGAGTGGGGGTAGCTCTGCGCGTGCCGACACACTGGTATGGTCGATGGCTCAAGATATCATCAATGGTGTACACCGGGGTACCATCAGAACATCGAAGCATGTCCTACTTCCGTGGGTCATGAAAACGCTCACCGGTAATACAGAGGTCATCAGAATATTGAATCGACTCGGGCACGGATGTTCGTACACAGTTCTGGAAGAAATCGAGACAGCGCTATGCATAGACAAATTAGCAAGTGTGGAGAAAGATACAGTACCACTTCCGTCACATGTGCACCCTTCGGTCCCGACTGTATTAGCATTCGATAACATCGACAGGCTAGAGGAATCGCTGAGTGGTGGCGGAACATCGCATCGCGTCAACGGTATCATCGTCCAACCGAAGTCGCAGTCGTGTTTGCCGCCCCAACCTCCATCGGCAGTATCCAAAGCAGATAAGAAGCGATCTATCCCGTCATCCAGCGATTTAGTTCCAATATGCAGCGGTGGGAAACGAGAGGGCCCACCTGCAATCAAGCCTGCAGATCTTTCTGACACTCTTGCAGGCACAACATCCCTTGCGCAGCGCCGAAATCACGTATGGATTATGACTCGCATGCTGGAACCATGCGACCAGACAATCAGTTCGTGGACTGGTTTCAACATCATGACTAGAGATCGTGTTCAGGTGACGGAAGATGTAGTTGGCTACCTGCCGACTATAAACGCGCCTGCCACAGATATGGCAACAGTGCAAGAAATCCTCAGAGAAGCTCTGAACATCATGTCATCACTTCAGCTTGAGCGTATACCGGTGGTGCTAGACCAGGCACTATTTGCTAAGGCGACCGAAATAGCATGGAAAGATGTCGATCGATATGGAAGAATCGTGCTCATGATGGGGAACTTCCATACCATCTGTAACTTCATGTCGAGCATTGGGAAAATGTTTGGAGATGCAGGCCTTCGGGATGTAGCTGTTGAGTCAGGAGTAATCGCTGAAGGTTCCATCAACAGGGTTCTGGAAGGCAAGCAATACAACCGTGCTGTGCGACTCCACAAGTTGATGTACGAGGCACTAATGCGCATCATTTGGAAGGGCTTCCAGGTGTGGATAGAAAGCAATCATCCTGACAAGGAACCCCAGATTCGAAGCACTGACCTCAAAATTCGCAGCATCAAGGAGGATGTTTGCCACGAGACTCTCGCTGCTGCTCTCGATGATGATTCATGTGTACAGAGCTTTGACATGTTCGCGAAATACCTACATTTTCTGCGAACCAAACATGGAGACCTGGCTCGCTTCTGGATGATGTATATTGATATGGTAGAGACCCTGCTGGGGTTGATTCGTGCGGATAGAGAAGGCGACTGGATGCTTCACTTGGCTTGTGTCAGAAGAGTGATCCCTTGGTGTTTCGCAATGAACAAGGTGAACTATGCTAGATATCTACCAGTGTACTATGCACAGATGACGCAACTCCACGAAACATGCCCCGAGTTGTACAGGCATTTCAATCAAGGCTACCTCTCCGTACAGCTTAGACCAGGGAATCCATTTGCCAGAATCGCTGTTGATCAGACAACAGAAGAAACAGTAAACAAAGATACGCAAACAGCTGGAGGAACACGAGGTTTTAGTCTTCGACAAGGGGCTGTGTCACGATACTATCTAACTGCAGAAAATCGGGCTACTGCACTGAGGCAACTACGAGAAACTATCCTTGTGAATGGCAGCGACACATCTCACGCCAAGCACCCTGACTTGTCTACTTCTCGCATCAAACGTGATGAGTCTGGCGTCACAGCTATCTGTGATCTACTGGAAAATGACTGGACCAATCCATTCGCCGATGATCCGTCATGTCTTCTCAGTATATCTACCGGAGCGGCTGCGAGGGAGGACGTTTCTAATGACCTACTCAACACCCTGCAAAAGGGGGAAGCGGCGTATCAAAGCTTCCAGAAACGTCTTGAAGAGGGAACAGGCTTTCATGACACATTGAACAAGCTAAACTTGAAGACCTTTGGTAAGATCAAGCAGAAAGTTGTGAACGGCACAAACAAGGAGATCGTCCTGAGAGCTGACAGACAACTGTTTGCCACCATGATACTCATCGCCAAGACAAGGAACCTCGACATGCAACTTGTCCTTTGTCACCCACTAGGGCCGTTACCATGGTCTTTGGCAAACGTTGATGGGTCAATGAAAAAAACGAACAAAGCTGCACTTGCGAAACACATGGAAGGTCTTGTGGAACCAGCCGAGAACGTTGACAAGCGAAGTGCAACAATAATTGATGCGATGGCTCTCATACAAAAGATGCATGGCGAGAACGACACGTTCGAAGAACTATCTGACCGCATCCTTGCTGCAGCGCTTCACGCTGGTCAAGGCAGTGAGCGCATCGATGTTGTCTTTGACACATACACAGAAGAATCCATCAAAGCAGCTGAGCGTGTGAACCGCGGTTCAAATGAAGGCATCAGTTTCAGCGAGATCAGACCCGCACACAAAATCATGAACTGGCGGCGTCTCCTTGCTTGCAGCCAGACAAAGGAGAAACTGGTTGTGTTTCTGGCGGAGTCGTGGAAACATGAAACAAATCGCGAAAAGCTAGGCAACAGAACACTGTATGTCACCTGTGGTGAAAAATGTCTGGTACTGACCCGCGATAGGTGGAAGTTGGTGCAAGCACTCGAATGTAGCCACGAGGAAGCAGACACGCGTATGTTTCTCCACGCAAAGCACGCCGCTACCCACTACAAGACGATCATCTTAGTGGCAGATGACACCGACGTTCTGATCATCAGTCTTCATCTCAGCAGAACCATCGATAGTCAGCTCTTCATCAGACGAGGAACAAAGGTTCGAGTCAGAATGATCGACGTTGGAAAGTTGGCTGCGGTATTGGGGTCTGGAGTTTGCAGTGCATTGCCAGGGCTTCATGCATGGAGCGGGTGTGACACTGTGAGTGCTCTGGCTAGCCAAGGAAAGATAAAGGCTTTGAAGCTTGTGCAAGCGAATGAGCTGTATCTTCAAGCATTCACAGATCTGGGATCTTCGTGGAATGTACCAACAGACGTCTTCAATAGCATTCAGGCCTTCACGTGTCAGCTGTACGCCAAGAACACGAAGATCGTCGGTGTTAATTCGCTCCGTTATCACATGTTCTGTGCAAAGAAGGGCCAGATCGAATCTGGACAATTGCCGCCTTGTGAAGACTCCTTGATGCAGCATACGCTTAGGGCCAACTATCAGGCGGCTATCTGGCGACGCAGCCTTGAAAACCTACCAGACGTCCCAACACCATCAGCAGGACATGGTTGGGAACTCGATGATGGTGGTTCGCTCACAATCCGATGGATGGCGGGTCTACCAGCTCTAGATGTCGTCTTGAATCTCATCTCATGCACATGCAGAAGGACGTGTCGACCGTCAGATTGCTCCTGCATACTGAATGGGTTGAAGTGCACTGTTGTGTGTAAGCTGCAGGGATGCTCCAACATGGTGCAGGATGATGCTATCGTGGCTCAGGATGCCAATGACTCTGATGGCGACTCTGATGATTAACTTTGTGTGCACTGTATATTGTATAGCATATGTTGTTCTCTATTATAATGCAGGCCAAATTGCCTGAAAATCTTTATAGACAGATAAACGGTTTAGCAAAATGTATAATTTGGAAGATCATACCGGTGTTATTTGACTAAAACATGACATGTTCAATGATACCTCCGCTTGCTTATTAGGAATATACATCGTATGGTGTTAAAATCAGCTCCATACGTCTTTCCAAACTCTAGTAATGAATAATTAATATAATTGGCGGCCATTTTGAAATCCAAGATGGCCACCAAAGTGCAGATTTCCTATGTAACAATTTCCGCCTGCTTATTAGATATCGTATGGTGTTAAAATCCTCTCCGTACGACATTCCTAACTTGCGTTATCGTCAGAATAGATAATGCCAGCGGCGGCCTAAGTCATTTTATGCCTCTTTACATTTATTTGTTGTAAACTCGTGGTGGATGATATGTTTTAGTTTTTGAGTTATTTTTATAGACAGATAAACGGTGTAGCACAATGCATAATTTGGAAAATCATACCAGTGTTGTTTCACTAAAAAAAGTACAAGTCTAATAATAAAATATTGAAAAATATATGATTTTTTTTCGATAATTGATTTTTATAATAATTAATCTAAAACAAAATGCTTCATATTATTTTTTATTTAGACGGTACACATCGGACGTATATTTAGTCGTCAACCGCACATCGATAGCTAGTATAGAAGTCCAGATACACGTGCAACAATGTACCCCACCAAATGGGCATTTTCGAGCTGGGTGGTTTCAAAGATGGCGTCCATCCGGGCACTAAGCTACCGTTCTCAGATGTCCATCACACCTTTTCTGACACTTGAGACATTGGTCTAATGGAAAATCATAATGAGAATTACTCCCCCCGCCGGAGCATTACTTTTGGTCTGGCTCAAGGACTATTATTATTATTGTTATTACAATCTTTTGGAGACATAGTAAATTTTATTTTGTAGCACCCTATATAATTATTGTTCTCCCACGTTTTTTGTTGTTGCCAAGTCCCGAATTTGGACGATTGGTAATTGATTCAACAGCTCGAGGATTATCTTCCTTTTAAGGACTAGCAAAGAACCTGTCCCTACAGATGGGTTAATTCCCCCCACATTTATGATATATGGTTTGTAATGCAGTCAGGCTTCCACAAAGTGGCGCTTATACGATACGGATTTGTAGAGACAATTGGGGTGCTCTCCAAACCCTGAACTCACCGGGCTATGATTAGGTTTTTTGGGGGGTTTTTTTTCACCACGAAAAATCGACACCCCGAGTACAAGCACCAGTTTTAAACTACTTATGTGCAGCAGTTTAGCAATCAATTGCAGTCAAGCATGCACGCACATTGAGTTTCTTTCCACTGCTGTAGATTTTCATGCTTGGCAAGACATACAACCCCACATTGATTCCATGAAGATGGCAGTGGTGTTGAGTGATGTATAACTGTTTTTTTTGTGTGTGTTTGTGCAGGAGTGTAATGACAGATACCTTGTTCTTTTCCCAAATGTCCTACTGCTGCTCTCAGCCAGTCCTTGCATGAGTGGCTTCATCTACCAGGTATGCGATTGTGCAATTTGGGATTTACTACATGATGAAATACATGGTCTCGGCTCATGGAAGAGCTAGGACACAGAACAGATCAGGACATAACATGACAAAGGGAACAGTATGAGAAAGGGAAAACGCCAACAGCAGGGTGGAGGGTGAAGGTAGATGGAGATGGACAAACGAGGGATGAAAGTTACGATGAAGATGAGGGGATAATGCAAGGGGTTGACAAGATGGATACGCAAGTAAAAAAAAAATTGGGAAGGGTGGGGGTCGTTTAACTTGTGTAGAAAAGATCATGGCTTTGGATGGGAGATGACTTGAGATGATGGTGAACAGCTGTCTTGAAGACCCGGAGGCAAGAATGAGAATGAAGAGAGTGTGGAAGGTGGTTCCATTGGTGGGAAAAGAGAGGATTAAAAGAGTGGAGGTGGCATTGGTTCTGGATTTAGGCAGTTTCACTCGGAGCAGGTTGTTGGTGGATCGTGCGCATCTTGCAGATAATTGGAGGGGGTGGGGGAATGGGAGCATGGAGAGAGCAGAGGGTGCAAGTCCAGAAATGAGGCAGAAGTAGACAGAGACCAGCGACATATTGGCGATGGCGAAGCGATAGGCACATAGATTCAGGTTTATCGCGAGAGATTGCAATGATCTTGAAAGCCTTGGTTTCCACGGCGTCAAGCTGAGAAAGATGTGAGGCATGGGAGCCAGCCCAGAGGGGAAAGAGCAGTACTCCATCAAGCTGCCGGGGAATGCCTTGTATGTTGATAGGAGTTCAGTTGTGCCAAGGAAGGAATTTGCATGGAGGATGCACACGTTTTCTGGCCTCTTAACATTTGCCCTTTGTAGTGAGTGAGATAGGCTAACCCCTGCTCTAGCAGGGAAAATGGCCTTAACATGCATGTTGTTGTTGTTGTTGTTGTTGTTGTAGTTGTAGTGAGAGATGTTTCCAACATGATTTTGTGGAAGCCTCATTATGCATCTTGTCCACTGGTAGGAAGAATAAGTAAATGTCTGAATACAGTACATCAGATTTTTTTTTTTTTTAAATGATCTGGATTCTTGCATTTTGAATTTGATTAAACTGAATGGAATTTCTTCTTCTTCTTCTTCTTGTGATATTCCATGTATTGGGATGAAATGTGTACAGTGGATATTTATTATTTGTACTGTGTTTCAAAATGTGTTGTGTTGAACATGCTTGCATATTAAAAAAAAAAAATGTCCTGGAATCTGCAGTTAATGCTTTCTTCACTTGATTTATGAGTGGATTCTGAGATTCTGATTTGTCCTGGATTCTGAGTTGTAACCCTTTTTCCAGATCTTTTCCTAAAGTATATATAACTAACATACAGGGTGGCACCAAAAATAATGATTATGATGGTGTATGCATGTGTGATGTCAGTCCATTTTGGAACATGACTTGTTCATGGTCATCAACAGGACTGTTTATCATGCATCGCCACGTTTCAAAACGACATTGGTTTTTGTGTTCTTACCATGTTTGTAGCCAATAAAATTAGACATTGGCATTCGATCGTTTGTGCAGGATGGTGACTCCACATTGCAAGAGTTGTCCTTGACTTGATTAAATTTTGGAAGACAACGTTGCTTCTCATGTATCCAGAAAACTACCAGCGTGGAAAGACGTGGCTTGCTTGTAGAGGCAACTTAATTCTTTATGATTATTTTCTGGGCAATTGAAGAATAAGGTGTTTACAAAAGACCCACAAACTCTCATGGAACTGTGTGTGAAAGTTGTGGAATTGTGCACCTCCATTGACAAGGACATGTGCTGCAAAAGTAGTAAATAATTTCGTTCGCGAGTTGTCAGAAAGTGTATGAGCAAAACAGTGGTCATATTGAACATGTCCACAACAACTAAATCCCCAACTAATTTTGTTCATACTTGATAAATACATTGTTACTGTCCACATCAAAACTTCTCGATTGAAATTCCAACTAGAATGGTATCCAGTAGAGCGCATACCTCCGCCACGCTGAACAGTTTGTTTTGTATCCACTGATAGGCCAGATCTGGATTCGGACCCGAAACGAAATCGAATCGGCTTGTTCTCATCACCTAACAAACTCATCCCCCAAGTTTAGTTATAACTTGTCCATAACTTTTTATGGCGAAGCCCATCGGGCAAAGCCGTCTAGAACAGTGTTTGTCCGTCTGTATGCATGTATGTATGTCCCCTCAAACGTATACCAATCAGAGCTGAGGATGTGGTCACATGACAGGGTGATGTGATTACGTCTGATGTCATTACGGCGTACAACGGCTGACTCTCCACACTCCGGCATTTTGACTCCGATGTCGTTCAGGCCGAACATATTGTTGGACCTGTCATATATCACAATCGCCATGCTCTACCTTGACGTTTTTCATTCAGTGTGAAACACAAACAAACCGATTGTTAAAATGATCATCAAATATCGAAAGCATAGTCATCTTCAATATATTAAAGGAGCGGCAGTTTTGTGTCTGGCCCTCACGCTACGTCATTACGTCTGTGATGTCATTACAACGGCTGACTCCACCGACCGACATTTTAATTTACTAGTACACCCGCTCACGACGGTAGCGGCAGAAAGGGTCATTCCTCTTTGGGGTATATAGATTACAGTCGATCTATGGTCGTGTCTCAAGAACATTGGGTGTGTGTTCATTTACCAAGTTTCTTGTGGAGAGATCGCCATTTGATTTAAGCATTCGAGCAAGCACTCCATTCAAAACCGTTAAGGAACGGCTGGTTTGGCAAGCGCTAGCTAGATGCTTGGTAAATGAACACACCCCAGTCTTTCTCCCTTTCAGTTTCGTGTTAGACAGCAGGAAAAGTGGGTTCATTTGTGGTTTTCAAAACAAAACCTTAATTGGTGGTTTTCAAAAGGCCGCTACGAAAAACACCACTTTTGCGGCAGGAAGCGTCATGTTATTTACCCAACCCTTGTGGGGTATATAGATTACAGTAGCTCAGTTCTGTAAGTAAAGCTTACCTCAGGGATGTCGGGATTCCTCCAAATTTCTTCGTTCAATGTTATAATCAGCATTAGCGACTGTTTAAAAAGCTAATAATAGTGTTTGTGGTATATAATATTTTACAAGCCTAGCGACGTCACTGTTAGACTTCCGGTCTTGTTTAAATATCATGTTATATATCGCTTTTCGCTCGATCTCTCAATGGTGAAGAATCGCTTCGAAAATAAATAATTCTCATATCCGAATTCTTATTCAGATCTTCACCAAAATCGAATCGATTAGTCCTTGTCACGCACCCAACCGGTCCACCAAGTTTCGTCCAGATCCGTCCATAAATTTTTGAGATATGTTATGTATTGGTTTTAGCCCTATCACTCAATGGTGAAAAATCACTTTTAAAATTCTCTAATCCGGATCCGGATTCGAATCTTCACCAAAAGTGAATCACTTCTTCCATGTCACACACACAACCTTTCCACCAAATTTCGTCCGAATCCGTTCACAACTTTTTGAGATATCTTGTTCACAGGCAAACAGTCAGACAGACAGTCAGGGGTGAAAACAAAACCTCCATCCACCTTTTGTTGGTGGAGCTAAATAGGTCATCATGTCGTGTGCCACTCTGTACTTGCTTTGGTTAGGAATATAGAAACTAATGCTCTCATTTGAAATTGCACTTTTTTGTGGATGACCAACTGACTTGCCATCACTTTTCATCATGCTCCTGTTTTCCATTTAGGGTAAGCTCCCACTCACTGGTCTGACTGTCAACAAACTCGAAGACATGGGTGCTGTCCGCAATGCATTTGAAATAAGCGGTTAGTTATCTTTGTACATTATAACAAGTGAATAAAGTCTGGTGGCAATCTTTGTACTATGTAATTATTTTTTGTTTCTTTGCCGTACTCGTTTTTAAAATGAGCAACTAACATTAAGCTTTGCTGTTTTAAATTGTTTTTATTATTTTTAGTTGTGTGAAAGTCGAGTCTCATTGGAGACGTATATTTTTCTCAAGCCTCACTTCTGCTCGTTGTGTGTTCCAGGCAGCATGATTGAGCGGATTGTGGTGTGCTGCCGGAGCTTCCCACAGCGTGAGGAATGGACCGATCACCTGCAGAAGCAGGCCAGAGGCTGTGTTGTAGTGAAGCCCACAGGAGCACCCAGTGTGAGCAAAGGCAGTGATTGCAAGGGAATCAGGTTTTGTAGTCGAGTGGAGTCCAACATGACATTTGAAAAGGATAATCCGAAAATAATTTGTGTTAGATTAATGAACAGGACTAAATAATTAAATTGATATAATGTGGGGAAAATTACACGCCCAGACCAGGAATCGAACTCGGGTGCTCTGGAAAACCGTACCACTGCTTTACCGCCTGAGCTATCTGGGCGACCCTGACTGAGCATGCAATTTTCCCACACATATGATTGCCACTCTCTTTTCATCAATGCTTCCGGGGCACTCACTGCCAACCATAGGAGCTCCAACAGCCTGAACACGAGAGGGTCTTCTTCCAATGGGGGGACAAATCCATGTCCTGTGTTATAAACACCACTGGGGGCGTAGTGAAGCAATTAGATTAATGAACAGGATTAAATAATTAAATTGATTTATGTGGGAAAATTACATGCACAGAGCAGGAATCAAACCCAGGTCCTCTGGAAAACCATACCAGTGCTCTGCCATCTGAGCTATCTGGGTGACCCTGACTGAGCATGAAATTTTCTCAAACATATTGTTATGTCTGGGGGTAAAGCAATATCTAGAGCCAGGTAGATCTGTATAGGTAGGTATTCGACTGTCGCGATAGGGAATCTACCTGTAATAAGTTCTTCATGTTTAGGCGTTTGTCGGGATAAGATGTATGATTGTGAATCTACCAGGAGATTTGTGTGATAGTTAGGGATTAAAGATAACGCCCCTGTGAGTCTCACCTAGTAGTCACACCTTTGTCCATTATGGCACTGCAAACCACATAAGCATTAGTTAGGACCTTTAGTACAACATTAAATGACGCCCTTCCCCCTGACATGACTTAGGAAGAAATCGGGCTGGAACACTGCCACAATTGGCCGCCACCATTTACACCTCCGAAAGGCCTACCAACCTCGCATAGCACGTGTTATGAAGAAGGAGCAGGAGTGGAGAGAGCGGCAGTGATGCAGAGGGCGTGACCTGGACGAGCCGGCGAGTCGTGGGAGGCTCTGATTGGCAGAGCAGTGCGCCAATGTGACGTCATCGGCCGGAGATATTATCGAGGGTGGAACGCCATTTTTGGCAGTGGAGACGGGACGCCATTTTCGGCAGTGGAGACGGGACGCCATTTTCGGCAGTGGAGACGGGACGCCATTTTCGGCAGTGGAGACAGGACGCCATTTTCGGCAGTGGAGACGGGACGCCATTTTCGGCAGTGGAGACGGGACGCCATTTTCGAGAGTGGAGTTCGGAGGTGCGCTGAACAGAGTCAAGTGGAGTGCAGATCATATGAGCCCGGAGTTGGTGGAGTCTGAGGAGAATCGTTAGTATCCTGGTGGAGTCCGGAGTGAGAGTTGATACGAGTGCAGTCCGGAGGTGCGCTGAACCAAGTTTGAGTTGAGCGCAGAGAGCCCAAGCAGTTCGAGTGCAGAGCCCGAGTCCGTTTTGAGCAGTTGGGTTTGAGACGCGTCAGGACGTTGGTCCGAGTCGACCTCGTGTGGAGCCGCTAGCCTGCGTGGGACTCGTGGCGCTTGGAGTGAGGCCTTGTGGGACTTGGAGCGAGGGACCTCGTGGTGTGCGATCGGGCCGGAAAGGAGCGGTGTTGGATGGCAGCCACCAAGACGACAAAGACAAGATAAGGCCGAGCTCCGCGTACACTGTACACGACGTGGCGTGTTCTTTTCTTTAATTCATAATTCCCTCGTCTGTATCTGAAGTGTGTGTGGGGACGTCCCGATTAGGACATTCTATTACCGGCGCGTGCTTTTTCACTGTCTTTGCTTTTCATTAATAAATCCTTGTATTATTTTTGTACATATATCTGAACGCAGTCTTCCTGGGTGTTTGGTTTTAATAGCTAAGGCTGCGGGGCTCTCGTCGTTCCCCTCCATCCTGCGTGCTTTGATTTGGAATCCGCTATTGAGTTTTCACCTCGGGAGTTGAAGCCTCGTAATCGGCCTTTGCAACCCTGATGTTAATCGCAGTTGCGTGACAATATTGTTGTGGATATGAGGATTGTGTTTTTTTAAATTGTTTTATTGTGGACCCTCCTTCCTCCAGTTGTGTATAAAGGTCAAAGTGCGTCCCGTAATTAGGTCATAAACAATCACGTTTAGCCAATCATAGGTTTCCTCCTTGTTGGTAGTTTATTTCCTTATTCTATGTAGGTTAAGGCCGTGTCTTCCATTAATTGACACTCCATTGCACCGAATTCAAATAGATAGATCCCCTTTCATTTTCAATTAATAAAGCCTCAATTGCCAACTGCATTCACCGCAACTCCATTAGCCACGAGGTAGGCTTGGAGAAGAAGGGGGAGGAGCTGCCAAATCCTGGGCGTGCCCGCCCATCGTCATCAAGGGTGGAGCCAGAGGGCCCGTGTCGACCAATCGGGGCCAAGGCGAGCTCACCGATGGGCGTGTCCTGGAGGCCGGCGGCTTGATCGCCGGCAGGCTTATAAAAAGCGCACGCGGAAGCCTTTGAGGGGAGTGATGAGAAGGAGGCCAAGAGAAGTGCGAAGTAAGAAGTGGAAAGGAAGAGTTACACCAAGGATCGCTGAAAGGAGAGTCAGAGATACGGCAGAAGAACAAGTGCAAAGTGCGAAGTGCAAAGAAAGAGTTGCGCCCCACCAGTAGTTTGGCTCCACCAGCAGTTTGGCTCCACCAGCAGTTTGGCTCCACCAGCAGTTTGGCTCCACCAGCAGCTTTGACACCGCCAGGGTGCACGTATCGCGGCAGCCCGCACGATCGAGGAAGGGCGTTGACGGCGGCGGCTGGACGTGCCGATCGAGGAAGGGTGGCGGCTGCTGACTGCCGGGCCGACCGTGCTCCGGTTCGAGCGGAGCGTTCCTCTCCTTCCAGTCCTTCCATTCCTGCCTGCAATATCACCATTCGTATGAGTTTGCTCGTAGTCTGTTTTGTGTGTCTTGTCCTGGGGTATTAATTAAGACTGTAGGTAAGCTAGCATTGCACTGTGTCTCCTGGATTCCTTCTGTCTTTATTTTATTATCTTTCCTTCTTCCTTGGTTTCTTTGGTCCTGTAAATAGAAATAAATCATATTCGTATTTCAAACCCTTTTTGTCTTCTTCTTCTTCACATCCGTGTCGTCTTTGTCTTTTCCTCATTGAATATCTGTGGCACGATTTGGCCAACGTTCAGAATCGGGTCTAGTCATTGTAAAAACGGTTCGGGCCACGGCGCCATCCGCTCGGCAAATTAACATCTTATCCGCGGTCCATAACAATATGATTGCCACTCTCTTTCCATAGACCCTATCGTGTTCAGGCCATTGCTTCACTACGTCCCCAGTGGTGTTTGTAATAGAGGACATGGATTTGTCCCCCCCCCACCCCCCCCCCCCCCATTGGAGGAAGACCCCCTTGTGTTCAGGCCATTGGTGCTCCTATGGTTGACCGAGTGCCTCGGAAGCATTGAAGGAAAGAGTGGTAATCTGATTTTGGTGAGGATCACCAGGATATACTTCAAGAAGTTTTAAAGGTTTTTGTGTTGAAACAAATATGGTGGCTGTTGAGGAATTTTAGACCTGAAGTAATTGATGAATCAAGAATTCAATGTCCAACCCTTTTCTCAGAAGAAGGATTGACAGATTTTTAATTCCCGAGGAGGATCTCACTTTTGTTTACAAGAAGATGCACAGTAAGAAACAATAAACCCTTTCTTAACCAAGAAGAACATACTGCATATCAAGAAGAACACACTGCAAATCAAGAAGAGCACACTGCAAATCAAGAAGAGCACATTGCAAGATACACAACAAAATCCTAAGTCAAAGTCCTAAAGTGAAAATCCTAGTACAGTAGAGATGTACACTACCAGTCCAGAGTTTTAGAACACCTCAACTTTTCCAGTTTTTATTGAAATTTACACAGTTTAATGTCTCAATGTACTCTGAAATTAAGCATAGAACAAATAAACAATTGGAGATAAAAAAGAAATCATAGAATCATTGCAAATAAATTGCAAAGAAAGCCAAGGTGTCAGTGAGTACAGTTTCCTACACATTCAAAAGGCACTTGGAAACTGGAGGAAACACTGACAGGAAGAGGTCTGGCAGACCCAAAGCCAAAACAGAATCAGAAGACAAGTTTCTGAGAGTCAACAGCTTGCGTGATAGGCAGCTCACAGGACAACAGCTTCAAGCACAGCTTAACACTGGTCAAAGTAAACAAGTCTTAGTTTCAACTGTGAAGAGAAGACTTCGAGCTGCAGTTTTAACAGGTCGAGTGGCAGCAAGAAAGCCATTGCTAAGATGGCAAAATAAGAAAAAGAGGCTTGCCTGGGCCATGAAGCACCACCAGTGAACTACTGAAGACTGGAAGAAGGTCTTATGGACCGATTAATCTAAATTTGAAATCTGGTTCAACACGCAGGGTTTTTGTACGCCGTTGAGTAGGTGAAAGGATGGTTCCTCAGTGTATGACACCAACTGTCAAACATGGAGGAGGAAGCATGATGGTCTGGGGCTCTTTTGCTGGATCCAGAGTCAGCGACTTGCACAGAGTGACTGGCACCCTGAACCAAAAGGGCTACCACAGCATTTTGCAGTGCCATGCAATATCCTCTGGTATATGCCCAGTTGGTCAGGGGTTCATCCTACAGCAAGATAATGACCCTAAACACAACTCCAGGCTATGTCAAAACTACCTTCGAGGAAAAGAACAAGACTGTAGGCTTCCAATCATGGAATGGCCAGCACAGTCTCCAGACTTAAACCCCATCGAGCTGGTTTGGGATGAACTGGACAGAAGGGTGAAAGCGAAGCAACCTACAAGTGCAACACATTTGTGCGAACTTCTGCAACAGTGTTGGGAAGAGCTTCCTGAATAATATTTGATTTCCATTGTAGAAAGAATGCCACAAGTGTGTTCGGCAGTTATATCTGCAAAAGGTGGCTGCTTTGCCGAGTCAAAAATTTAAATTAAATTTTGTTAAACAAAATGATTCTCTGATTTCTTTTTTATCTCTAATTGTTTATTTGTTCTTTGCTTCATTTCAGAGTACATTGAGACATTAAACTGCGTAAATTTCAATAAAAAACTGGAAAACTTTTGACCGATAGTGTACATCAAAGAAAATGTCATAAAGACACACCAAATACACCAGCATACACAGTATACAATATCAACATGCAGTTATTCACAACCAAGTGAAAATCCTGCCACTGAAGCTCACAACATGTCTTTTATATCAGTTGGGAACAAAATAAATAATTGGGAGGGGCAAGTAAAGGGAGGAGCGAAGATGGGATTGGTCGCATGAAGAAAAAGGGGAGGAGAGTAGTAGGATTGGTTTGAACCAAATATGGGTGGGAGGGATAGAGCAGTGGGGATTGGTCGAATGAAATATGGGTGGGAGGGATAGAGCAGTGGGAATTGGTCGAATGAAATATGGGTCGGAGGGATAGAAAAATGGGGAAATACAAAATATACAAAACTTGTATATTGTATACAAAACTTGTATACAACTTGTATACAACTTGTATACAACTTGTATACAAAACTTGTATACTTCTTGTATACAACTTGTATACAAACTTGTTACTTGTATACAAACTTGTATACTTGTTTCTTGTATACAACTTGTATACAACTTGTCTATAATTTTAATTATTGCCTTTGAAAAAAGATTACTGGGAACTCCTGACACAGTTTTTTAACTCAAAATACCAGAGATAGCTACCCTTCTGAAGCAAACTTGTATGCAACTGCATCAATTACAGGTTTGGTATTCTGAGTATTTTTAATCCAGTTAGTATTCTGATGAGTGAAGAATTTTACATTTGCTCTGGTGTTCTCTCCATAACACATTGAAGATTCACAAGTGCAAAACGTTTTTTTTCTTTCCTGCTGACAAGAGTTTTCAATGTAATTTATTAAATCCAATTAGCCCCATTTACCCAAAGTGGCTATAAATTATCCAGTTAAGTCCATGCATTGCATACTGCTAATCCTATGCAACAAAGGACAAAAACTCAGTTCCAGTGTAAAATAAATTCACAGAATTTTAAGCAGGTAACATGCATACCATCTGCTTAAAAAAAAAAATTATTTTCTTGTGCTCCCAGCTGCCATCGTCACCACCAGCAAGCAAACTCCACGAGTCCAATGTCCTACCCATGAACCCTGGCTACCACACACTGCCTGTTGCCGGCGCATATGGTGGTCTCAGAGCCGCAGCAGCCCAGACAGGGGGGCTCGCTCCCGCTAAAGTTTCTCAACCGTGGGGGTTGAGTTCATTGCGCCCTGCACCTCCTGTTCGTCCATCTGCTGCGCTCATATACAAGGAGGTTTGCTTCTTTAAAAAAAAAAAAAATTGCAACTTTTGCTCTGCATAGTCTAGTAGTAGTAGTAGTATAGTAGTATATGTAGTAGTAAGAGCGTCAGGCTTTCTATGCCTGTTCTTCTAAACTGTTGTCAGACACGAGAGCCCTAGCTGTGTCTGCATCTATGCAGGAGCTAAGCAAAAGCCCCAAAACGGTGAAGAAGTTGCTGCGGAAAGCCCGAAAACCATCTGATGAAGATTGGTTGCTGCGAAAAAGTAAGATTTTCTTCGGTGTTTGTGATTTCGCTTGAGGTTGCTTGTGAATGTCTGTAAAATGGCCCACAGTCTGTACACCAGAAAGCATGCTCTGAATGTTTGACCAAGTTGTAGTAGCACCATGTCCTGTCCCTACGCTCAGGTACGGCAGCGGCCCTGGAAGAAGACACACAGATTCTGAAGGTCATAGAGGCATACTGCACCAGCGCCAAAACCCGCCAGACCCTCAACTCCAGTGAGTGATTCTTTCTGCATTTCCATTGCCGTCTAATGCCTGTGTTCATGTATTGCTCAATTGCATTCTTACTCCACAGCTACATGGCACAACGTAATGATTCCCATCTTGATGATTTTAATAAATCAAAACGTCCCAGCTTTACTTCTTGGAGCAATTCCAAGAGATTGGTTCAACTTCCCCCACCCCCAACCCATCCCCATGGAACATGGGATCAAGTTGCCACTATCTAAACTGATCTAGTTGCCACTCGTCTTACAATCTTTATGTGTTATTGTTGTTTATGAGCTGTGGTGCTTGCTTTTTTGAAGAATCGTTTAATGAAAGCAAAATTGGTGAAGGAGGGAATGAGATTGACATAAAGGACGAAATGGAGGTCGTCGTAATGACGAGATTGTTTGTGCATAATGTACGCAATGTTTCTGATGGGCTCAAACAAATGGTGCTAAATCAACCACATCGATAAGCTAAGGTCACATCTCCATAGACCATCAGCCTGATTAACTTGAAACCTCTGCAGGATGAATGTGAATATCACATGGAGGGGAGATTTTCACTGCTGCCCTCCTCCTCCCCTTATGCCAACCCCTTGCCACTCTCAATGTTCCCATGTCTTCTCATTCAATTTACTCAACATGCTTCGATTTCAGGTTTTGCTTCAAGGGTGAAAGTTGTTGCACTTATTTAGATTCTTTGCTTTTGGTGTGCTTCTGGATTTTTATCAAATTATTTTACTAACTTTTCTTTTCTTTTTTGCCTCTTTTTCTTATCCTACCATCGCCTCACTACGGATTTGGTTTGAAATTATCTTTCTTATTGCCTGTGCATTTTTTTTTTCATTTAATCTGCTTCCCATCACTTTCCATTTCCTGCTTCCATTTGCCAAATGTCATCTCTAACTATGCAAACTTGATTTATGGAATGTACTTCTTTTCCAACCAATGCATGTTTGGTTTTGATAATCCTCCCATAATGCATGCCTCTCCTTATGCATCATAACCTTTTTCAACATCCACTTGCTTCATCCTGCATTCATTACACCCTATACCATATTATACCCTGAACCTTGTATAATATCTAGCATGGCAAGCTCAGGACCTTATGCACAATCACGTAATCTGCTCACCCACGGGGTCCGGTCCGTCCCGTGCTTCAGCGATGCCACGAGAATCTCTCACCTCTGAAATTTGGGTCCTTGAGTCTGAATCGGACAGGGTGTGGGTGCATGCTGGACGTGGCCCACCTGCTGCTGCCTCTCGATTTCAGTCTCGCCATTAGGACTTTGGTTCCTCTCGGTCTTTTCACGTGTTGGCATGCTCTCTTTGACAGCGGTTGCTGACAGCAGCTTGAGTTTATTCCTTCATTTGGTGTACTTGTTACCCTTTGATACCCCTTGTAGTATCGCCATAGGATGTTCTCATATATTTTGCCAAAATCTGTTCAATATTGAAGCATATCCTCACCATTTGTCCATCATTGCTCAGCGAACATTTGATAACCATGTTACGATAACAATTTTACATGGGACCCAGCGTCGTTCACTTTTTTTTCATACAAAGATGTGATTGGTGTCCGGGTGATGTATTCAGGTTGTTGAAACGTCGGCACAGCATCCCTCTTAATAGCACAAATTGAATCCGTTTAACTGCAAGGCTATGTGGGATCACAATTCTTCCTGTGCCTCTCTGCAGAATACGAACTGCAATCATCCTGCAGCTGCAGTTATTAGTTACCTATTTTGTACCTTCAGTGGCTGACAATCGCATCCAACCAGCCTGGTTTTTGTAGTGAAATGACCGTCTATAGCTGAACTTTCCTTTGACAAAACTCAAACTAACATACTTTGTCCTGAACCATTTTTTTTCTGATGAGGGTTTGCATGCAGGAACTTTACATTGATATTGTTACAATGGCATACACTGTTTATAACTATACCAATTATTGTTGGGTTTTGCAGGAGTTGTGTGCATGTTGTAACCAAACCAAACTACAAGTATCTGAATGAATTATTGGTATATTTTTATTGTGATGAATCACTATGTTGTGTAAGTATGCATTTCTGCATGAAGAACAAAGCTGTTACTGTTCTGCAAGTGCACAAATACCTTTTAGAATGTGTAATTAAGAGTCAAACGTCTTGCAGGTTTGCCAATCATTTGGTATTTTCCCTTATTTTCAGCAAGAAGGTCTTCCATGATATTCGATGGCGTATACAGTAATAACTTTCGTAAGAACACCAAGTGTATTTTCCATCAAGCTTTGCATTTATTTAGTGATGCAAGCCCGTTCAAGAGAGGCAGACTCGCCACGGAGCTTTCATTGTGGAACATATTTTGTTGCAGTTTGGGATTTAAATTTATTTTTAAATATACATAACATATATTTTGTTGAATGGTCAAGGCTTTCTTTGTGTACTAATTCTGGTTCAACTTCTGTATGATAATCAAACGCAGGAGGCTTGCAGCTTGCTCGTTGTCTGCTAAGCATATGGACATGTTTGAAAGCGAAATTGCTACATATTGAGTCGCGGAGCAGCAATGATTGCGTGAGGTTGCAATGTGCACATTGATGAGCAAATATAGCCTTAAAATTTGTTTTATACTTTCCAAACGAAGCCACAACCTTCCACACTACAGGGTAACAACTCACTGTTACAAACTCAAGGAGGTGACATTTTAAAATTACATGTTTGGGTAATTTAAGCACAAAAATCAAATTTCTGATGCTTCACTTTTCTTTTCTCCTTTCGATTTTTTTTTTACACATTTTTTTGAGGGGAAAAAGTTTTATCTGTAAAACTGAGAATCTGTTTTTGTGATTAAGTGTGCATTGGGGAACAAGCAAATGATTTGTCTTGCTTGCTTTTTATCGAGTGTTTTGTGATGTCTTTTGGGTAATCGTCATGTAATTGAAACTAGTATGAATGTTTGTACAACCGAGTCTATTTTAACTGAACTTTCTAAAACTACTTCATGTGCAATGAACCAATAATTTTGTTCTTTGGTAAGTTGTGCTGAGTTTTATGAATGTTAACACAGCAGTGTGCCAAATACAAAAGATGGTGCAGCCCGGCAGCGATGCTTTTTGAGTGATACACTGCACTTGTTGAGGTGATCAGCTGCCACTAACGATTGCAGACTACTTGTGCAGATCTTTTTGAAAATTCCCAATTTGACACTTGTAGAGATGTAGCATTCCAAATGTGTTAGGAATTTGGGGGCACACCTTGTGCACAAGGGTGCCAAGTAAGGAAATGTAATAGCCATGATCATGTCTGGTTTAATAGATTATTCCTTCCGTATGCAGTGCATGGATGTGGGCACAATGTAGCATCATTTGCTTGAGGGTGTGGCTGTGGTATTGATGTAGTGCCCCCTGTAGGTTAGAGCAAGAATGTTGAATTTGGTCAGCCCGAGTTAGCAAGAGCTCCCCTACTCTTTGCGAAGGACATTGTTTTTTTTTTACGTCCACCAAATAATGCCGGCAGAAGGGGTTCCCAGTTTAAAGTCTATCTGATAAACGCCACACACATTGATGCTTCACCCACCTGCGAAACACCAGGATGACTGTTTATAGCTGGGGCAAGATTCAACCCAAGACTAGACGGCTCAGAGATGAGTGCACACGCCTTTTGGATATCCTGCCAGCCATGTTTGTTTGATTAAAACTTCAACTGCAATAACGATAGTGATAAGCAGGCAATTATTATTTTTTGTTGGTGTTGTCAATTTATTTATTTATTTATTATTTTTATTTATTACTAGCAAGGGTACCCGGTGTTTCCCAGTACTGTTCTTACTTAACCTGTTGACATTTTGAAGAAATTAATTTTGTTTTTTGGTGGGAGGTTGGGGGGAGGGTGCTAAAACGCTTCCTGACACCCACTAAGGAATGGGATCAGGGATCACTTCATATTATTTTTCACACAGCTGCAAAGGCTTAGAGGCACTTTAGAGTGATTTAAAAAGAAAACAATTGCAACTATTTTTTTAAATTTCAAAAATATTTTTTGGTTTTGCCTAAAACATTCCCAGGCATGCACTGATAAATCTCTGAAAATTTGAAGAATATCCGTTTGGCCGTATTTGAGAAGAAATGGTGACACATACACACCTCTCTTAAAATGTTGATGAGCAGCATAGTAGGCCCATTAAGCATGCCATAGAAGAACCACCTTTAGAGGCCATTTTTCCCCGCAGAGCAGGGGTTGGCCTTTTTTGGGCACCGTGGTCCCCTTTTTGAAGCAATGTTTTATGGCCGGATGCCCTTCCTGCCGCCAACCCTGTTAGTCGCCTCTTGCGACACACAGGGAATTACCAGTGAACTGGTACTCAATTTGCCGACCTCGGAAGGATGACAGGCTGAGTCGACCCCCATTAAGCATGCCATAGCAATTATTATTTTATTTTGAGGCTTGTGTAAGAGCTAACACATTAAAGAAAACGTGCACGAACACATAAAACGTACAATTAAGGGAGCAGGAAACAAAAGGGGGAGAGAGGAAAGCCTACAAGCACAACAGTAGAGAACAGGGAGGTCGGTAGATCTGGGGAAGAGAGGGCTGGGGATGAAAGGAGAAGGGGTACATGGTATAAAACAAATGAACACTACTAGGAATTTCAGCAATGAAGTCGGAGATGGAAAGAGGTGGATTTGGGGTGTTTTAACGGGGGTAGAAAAGATCAAGGTTTTGGATGAACAGCTGATTGGATGAACATAAGAGATGGTGGTGAACAGCCGATTTAAAGACCTGGATGGAGGAGAGGGATTGAAGAGAGTGTGGGAGTTTGTTCCAGAGGCAGGAGAAAAGAGGAATGAAAGAGTGAAGGTGAGCAGAGAGTCTTGATTTAGGTCATTTCGCCAGAAGAGGGTTGATGGACCTTGTGCATCCTGCAGGAATATTTTGGGGGCAGAGCACAGACAGAGCAGGGGGATCTAGGCTGGAAGGGAGTCGGTAGAAGACAAAGTCCACCAACCTGCTTGCGGTGAGCGAGTGAAAGAAAGGCCCTCAGAATCAGCTTCATTGCGGGAGATACCAATTATTCTGAAAGCCTAGGTTTCTACAGCGTGAAGCCGAGCTAGGTGTGAGGCAGGAGCACCAGCCCAGATAAGAGAGCAGTACTTCATTGAGCTGCAGATGACAGCTTTGTAAGTGGTGAGGAGTTGAGAAGTGCCCAGAAAGGACTGGTTGAAATGTCGGCACAGCATCCCTCTTGATCAGCACAGCATCATATCAATTCCGATACAAGAGTGAAGTTGTTGATACACCTTCGCAAATCCCCACGTTTCCCACGTTAAGCAAAGTTGAATGATTGCAAGAGTTTCACCAGGATTGACCCAACATGAAATTTCGAAGTTGAAACGTTTTTCCCATTTTTATGGTGTAGCCCATCGGGTGAAGCTGTCTAGAACAGTTTGTATGTATGTATGTATGTATGTATGTATGTATGTATGTATGTATGTATGTATGTATGTATGTCCCCTCAAACGTATACCAATCAGAGCTGAGGATATGGTCACATGACAGGGTGACGTGATTACGTCTGATGTCATTACGGCGTACGTGGCTGACTCTCCACACTCCGCCATTTTCATTTATATGCCGTTCATGCCGAACATATCGTTGAACCTGTCATATATCACAATCGCCATGCTCTACCCTTACGTTCATTCAGTGTGAAACACAAACAAACCGATTGTTCAAATGATCATGAAATATCGAAAGCATCGGCGTTACGTTTCTTCCAACAATATGGTACGTATAGGCCTTAGGCGTTATGACTCATCTTCCGACCGTTTCGGACAAATTAAGCCCAGGTTTCTTAATACAGTAGTGTATCGTTTTCGTGAAAATAATAATATAGCAAATATAACCATAACACTTTAATCCCAATGTCGTGAATAGGAAGTTGATGGATTGAAGCGGTGTATGGTTCATGATCAATGATGAGCGGTGTTCGGTATTAATATTAATAACCGAGGAAGTAGGGAATTAGCCTCAGTTTTTTAATGGTAATATCATTTGTGAAATAATGATAACGTAATGTTAATATTGTAGTAAATCTACTCGTAACACTAATCCTTTCGTAGTGACTGCAAACGTACTGGAAGCTAAAATATATCAGTTTTGTGTCCGTTACGTCATTACGTCTATTATGTCATTACGACGGCTGAGTCCACCGACCAACATTTTAATTTACAAGTACACCCGCTCACTATGGGAGTGGCAGGAAGGGTCATTCCTCTTTGGGGTATATAGATTAGTCGATCTATCTATGGCCGGGTCTCAAGAACATTAGGTGTGTGTTCATTTACCAAGTTTCTTGTGGAGAGATCACCAAGTGGTTTAAGCATTCGAGCAAGCAAGCCATTCAAAACCCTTAAGGAACGGCTGGCTTGGCAAGCGATAGTTAGCTGCTTGGTAAATGATCACACCTCCAACCCTTGTGGGATACATAGATTACAGTAGATCTTCACTCAGTTCTGTAAGTAAAACTTACCTTACGGATGTTGGAATTCCTCAAAATTCCTTTGTTTAATGTTATAAACAGCATTAACGACTGTTTAAAAAGCTAATCATATGTGTTTGTGGCTTATAATATTTGAAAAGCCCGGCTACGCTGCTGTTAGAGGGTGAGCAAGGGGAGCAAGGCCGACGAGGAGTCTGTAGAAGACAGAAAGACCACCAACCTGCCTGCGGTGAGTGAGTGAAAGGCCTTCAGAATCGGCTTCATCACGGGAGATACCAATGGTTCTGTAAGCCTTGGTTTCTACAGCGTGAGGCAGGACCAACAGCCCAAAGGGGAGAGCAGTACTCCATCAAGCTGCGGATGAAAGTTTTGTATGTGGTGAGGAGCTCAGGTGTGCCAAGTATTAAAATTATGTAATGTGGGTAGAAGCATATCGGTTGACGTTGAAGAGTGTTCTAGTTTGTATATAATGTATTGCTTCATGTAGTTTGTACATTTTTTTTTAATACAATCCGTTTGTTGTGTTGATGGAAGTTTATAGACATAATGAAAGCAATAAGTGGGTTGTTGTACCTATATCCAGCATGTAATTTTTCTTACCCATATTTACCCTCGCCAGGGCAGAGGGTATTGCATTTGAGTCCGTTTGTCTGCTTGTCTGTTTGTCCGCACAGAATAAATATGATTTTCTCTGCAACCGTTGGTCCGATTGACCAATGGTTGAAATTTTCGCCATGGGTGCTGACTCCTCCTGTAGAATTTTAAAATATTTATGACGTCATATGTCACGTGGTATGGGCACCATCTTGGAAAAACTGAAAAATTTTGCACCTCCATCTCCAAAAGCACTGCATAGAAAAAATTGAGACATGGCTCATTGTAAAGAACTCTCCGTGGGGAATAACATGTGTTAATGATGTCATAGGTGCCTCCATTATGACATCATAATTCGACATGTACAAAATTTCATCCGATCAAGATGAAATTTATTGAGCATCATCTCGGGCTAAATTGATGTAGGAAAATATGCGGATAACGTCATCAGTCACGTGGTTCGGCCGCCATATTTGTTTTAACACAAAAGCCTTTAAAACCACTAAAAAAACGTCCTGGCGAGGGTCTGCCATCTCTGATTGGTCTTTCGTGTTTATATTTGTACATGTAACAATTAAACATTTAAATATTTTTTTGTATTGAGAATGTAGAAAACCTTTTTATGTGAACCTTTTGTTGGCAGATTAATGTGAGGGGAAAAATGTGACAGTTGGTAGTGGCTGTGTGCAGAACATTGTGATATGTCTTGTATTACTCATATGAGTCAACAAAAGATAGTCATGTGATTCCCGTAAAGTATGTAGAATACATGTTGATGAAATTGTATGCCTGTTTGTTGTGTATGAGGATAAAGAAAAAAAAAACTCTCCGCCCCCTCCTGGTTCCCCATCCCCTTCACCTGTCGACTAATCAATGAACTCGCACTTATTTAAGACGACTCCTGCCCTTCACCCCCCCCCCCCCCCTTCCATTAATGATACCTTTGTGTGCAGGTCATGTCAGTTAACTATACTAATGTCACATCGTGAAATTATTATCCCTGAATGCATGCAGTGTTGATGTGGATTTAAAAAATATTTATTTCTTTATTTATGTAGTTGATTATACGATCTTGTGTGATAGCATGAAAAATGCCAGGTATGTAAATTTAGGGAAATTTAGGGGGGAGAGGTGGAATGGAACGGGGAGGGGGAATGCATGATTGATCATATAGAATATAGATGATACTTATTTAATGACAGCAGGGGACTAGGATAGTTGCTTTACTATTGTTGGAAAAATCTTTACAAACAAATTTCACTTGTTTTTATCTGTCAGCTTTTCACCTTCTTTGGAGCTCATTTTAATTCTGGTGAAATTGTCATTTAACTCTGCAAATCCAAATCTAATTTCAGAACTGCTTAAAAGTTTGGCTAAACATGCACGAAAACGTCATTTAGAGTGTCGTATTGTGAAATCCATGTTTAATTCCATTTTGATTTTTTTACCGTCCTGTTTGTGATACTGTACCATTGATTCATACAACTTTTTAGGTTGATAGGTTGATTGTAAGCAGAAAGGTTTGATCGTGGATTTTGATTTCAATTTTGCTCCCACTATCTATAGGTGGTTGTACTGTGAATTGAGATGTCATTGGTGACTAATCCAAAAGTGGGGATGTTCTTTTTTTTTTCCTGTAGTTTTTTTATTTTTATTTTTTAGAAATCTATTATACGAGTATATTTAGCTGCTTTTCTTTCAACCATTTTTATGAATGATTCATTTGAACAGGTGTGATAATTATCTCGACTGCTAAATCACAACAGCTTTTAAAAAAGACTAAGTTCACCTGCTTTTTGCTGTTGCTATCCTAATTTAAAGAAACAAGACTGATAGTCCAACAACGGCATACCCAGGCTTGGATCTGCTGTCCCCCTGTTATTTGTCCAGATCCTCAGCTCTAATTGGTGGTTGTTTGTAAGGGACATACATACATACAATGGATAGACACACAAACGCTGATCCAGACGGCATTGCCCTACGGTCTACGCCATAAAATATTGCTTCCGAACCACATGGCTATGGTCTTTTTTTTTTTCTCTCAACCAATTTATCCCAAAATCACGCTAAAGAAATTTCATACTGATCAAATCAAGTGTTCTACTTGTCGATTTATGATGTCACAATGAAGGCACCAATGACATCATTAACATGTGTTATTCCCTATGGGGAGTACTTTACAATGAGCCACCTTTTTCAATTTTTCTCCCTGGAGTGGTTTTGGAGATATAGAGGTGCAAAGTTTTTTTTTTTTTTTTCAAGATGGCGCCAATACCACGTGACCTATGACCTCATAATATTCATTAAAAATTCTACAGGAGGAGGCGCTCCGATGGTGAAAATTGTGTCAATCGGACTCTTGGTTGCAGAGGAAACTAATTTTAAAGGGAATAAACCCACAAAATGCCGGTGGAGGCCTGCATATGGACAGCCAAACACTGTTCCAGATGTAAAAACAAATTGGGGGGGTTTGTTTGATAGTTTACATTTACTTGAGTGTTTGAAATACGATTTAAAAAGAAAAGAAAAAACTAACCACTTTCAGAGGCCATTTTTCCCCACAGAGCAAGGGTTGGCCTTTTCGGGCACCGTGGTCCCCTTTTTGAAGCAATGTTTTATGGCCGGATGCCCTTCCTGCCACCAACCCTGTTTAGTCGCCTCTTGTGACACACAGGGAATTACCAGTGAACTGGTACTCAATTTGAAATACGATTATTACATAAAATTTATTTTTTCCTTTCTCGGTTTTCATTTTCTTTATGTATCTGTTTGATCCATTGCTGGATTTTGGGTCATTTCAAAAATGTTACAATTTCAAATATTATTGGTTTATGTTTGCTTTGTTTCTTTAGATTATTTTTCATTGACTTTTCTGTTATAAAGTCTTAAGTTGCAGTTCCTTCAACTTTCTGTCTTGAAATGTAAATATTCAACAAGGGTGGTTGTTGTTTGTAATTTAAGTGAAAAGTTGAAACAAAGGCTTTTGAAGTTTGAGGTTGTTTCAGAAAATGGAAATGACGACATACATAGTAATAAAAAGATAAAGTTTGTATGGAATATGTTCATGTTATCCTTGGGAATGTTAAGCTAAATAAAACTTTAGCCGCTTCAACATGTTACGATGATAACAGTTTGGTTTTGTGCTCCTTGCTGTTTGCAGCATTTATTTTATGTTCTCTATGGCTATGGTACTGTTGGTGTTTTTATTTTTAATAACGTGGAATTGTCATTTAAGGCAATGATCAACATCTGCATTTTCAAATGTTATTGCAACATTCATCGATGTGGAACATACCTCAAGTCTTGGATCGTTGTTTTCCAAATAAACCTTCATTTAAAAGCATAAAGTTTGTCAAGAATAACTGAATCGCTGTTGTTGTTGTTTTTTGCCTTCTGAGATGTAATAGACTGCGCACCATCGTTTAATCATACCGTCTGAAAACCTCCACTTTATTAGTCCCCTACCGGTGTACACCGGAGGGGACTATAGGTTTGCACTCCGTCAGTCAGTCCATCAGTTCGTCAGTCACGCAAAGAACAGTTTTCCGGACTTTTTTTCTAAACTCTTAATGCTAATGATTTCAAACTTGGTACATGGTTTCCTCATGATAAGTTACAGATCAAATTCGAACTTCACGACGTTTCGATCATTTTTGACAAAGTTATGGCACTTTGAACTTTGGTAATTTCACCAACAGTTTTCCGACGACAGACTACCGGTAGGGGACATGTATTGCAGCGCAATACTCAGAATGCTTGTTTTCCCAGCTTTTATTCAAAATGGCGGTTTTATTATTTTCTTTTTCAATTGCACTTGTTCACTACTCCCTTTTTACTGCCTGTTTGTGTTGCTATCTTTCTGATGTGTGCACCAATTTTAAAGCCTCTTGTGTTTGCATGAGTCATGCAAACCTCACTTTTAAGTAGGCAAACCAGCATGGTTTGAACAATGGAGTTTGTTTGATTCTCCATGCAGAAAGCATTCAAGTGGACTGCTAAAATTGGCCTCGTTTTAAAGATCAAAGTGTATAGAAAACCATATTTGATGCCAGGATTTTATGGTTTGTTTGTGTTTTTCCTGTCCTACAGCTCTTTTAATAATTACACCAGTCAACTTGCCAAGCACAAGGTACCATAAACACCATTCGTTGTTCTGTAATCAAATTACAAAACGGTTGCAGAATAGCAATTGACTTGAGTAACTCTTTCAACTAAACCTATTTTTAATGATTATTTGTTTATTTATTTATTTATTTATTTATTTTGTACATCGATATGACATTACTTCCTCTTTGCAGTTTTATCGTAGTTAGAAAATGATTAGCCCAAATAAATCCGATTCTTACGGCCAATTTCTTGTTATAAATCATATATTTTGATGTAGATTACTATGGGGTGAGTGTTGTACAATGTACATTTTTTCAATTAATCATACAATTTGAGATTTGTTTAAAATGTCATGCTTTTTAAACCTGATTTATTTATTGATTTATTTTTTATGTGGCAGCTTTATTTTTATTTTTTATTTTTGTACAAGCACCTCTAATTTGGTTGTTGTTAGTTTATTTTGACAACGTATATGCAGACTCAAGAAAACACAAGATGAGATATTCTGTGCTCTATGTAGAGCGTTGGTGTTGCCACAGCAGTTTCCTGATGAGGTTTCGCTGGGTAGTTTGCCATTATTTTCCCAGCAGTAGCTAGGGCAGGAATTTAGAATTTGGTCATGGTGCCGGCGATACCTCAACTACTATTTGAAGGACACCATGGGATGTTTAACATCCACCGAACAATGCTAACAGACAGGCCATCCAGTTCAATGTTCATCTGAAGGACATCGCACACATTGCCTTTCCCTGCTTGCAAAACACTAAGATCACAGTTTATAGGTTGGCTGAGATTCCATCCTAGGATAGACCAGATCAGATGCGCACATTTTAGGCTGTCCTTGCCAGGTCCATGAAAAACTTTCACAAAAGCTTTTAAGTGCATGTAATCTTAACTACATAGAACCCATGAATGAAAGATAAACTGATATTAAGCAAAATTAACTGCAAATGTCAGCCTTTTCTTTTTTTAATACATCGTTGAAGATCGTGAAAGAGCTAATACACTGAGCGAATCAGAACGTAACAGGACAAAAGGAACAGTAGAGAGGGGGGACCAATAGCAGGATTGAAGGCCAAGAGAGAGAGGGAGGCTTGGACAAACAATTGGTGTGGAGGATTGGGGGGCTGGCAAGGACAAGATGGATACACAAGGCAACTCACAGGAGGGAAAAATGGAAATTTGGGAGGAGGAGGGCTTGGAATGCTGTCGGGTGAGGAAGTAGGAAGGGAAGGGCGTCAGCGAGGGTAGAAAAGATCATGGCTTTGGTTTAGGGATGATCTGACTTGGTAGGGAACCTTTCCTGAAGACCTGGAGCAAAGAACGAGATTGAAGAGAATGTGGAGGTTTGTTCCACAGGTGGGGAAAAAATAGGTGAGCAGTGATCAGCTTGTCAGCTTTAATTTGGCATGAGTTGGTTCCACAGGTGCCAGACTTATGTTTATTCTTTTTGCGAGCCTAATTATTCCCATCTTTTGGGATCGGCCAGGGTGAGTGATTCGAAACAAAGTCTTTCTGCAACCAGCTGGTCAGGCATGATGTTTGACTGTGGCTGGAATTTGAATTTGGCCAGTGAGCCTGGACCCTGCCTGTGAAAAACCAGGACGACAGTTTATTGCAGGGTCGAGGTTCGAACCCAAGCTGGACACCTCAATGGTGAGTCCGTAGGCACAGTGTACACATAAAAAATAGAAGCTGGAAGGGTATGCAGGAAATGTGGAATCAGAAGCAGCATGTACATATAAAAATCTCTGCAGAAAAATGGCTGACATGTTTTATCAAAAAGCACCGCGTGCATGAAATGAGCATCGTTATTGCTTTGGAAAATGTAGCGCCACTTGTTTTGTAATAAAATGTTTTGACTTTAAAAGGTGCATGATGTATGTGAATTATCTCAATAATAGGAATGAGCTCCTTCAAGTAATCCGATACAAACACAATTTTGAAGACAGAAAAACATTGGTGATAGTTTTCAAAAAAAAGTCAGCAAAATTTATTTCTGCCACCAATCGTCCATTGTCATGTTGTAGCTAACAACCAATCAACATCCCATGAGGCCTTGTGTTGTTTACCAATACGGCAGTTTTCACCTTCCAATTAGTGATGAGGTCTACTTCCCTTTATGCCTTGCATATGCGGGGTTTGCCTGCAGGTGGCGACACATTTTACTTTGAAAACTGACACAAACAAAGATTGGAAAGATAAACAATAGTCAGTTTTGCAAAAGAGCACACAATAGTGCCAGTGGGGATTGAATGAACAAATCCCCTTGGAGTATTAGGGAGCACCAAGCCGTTTCTGTACTGTACTTGATCTCTTTGTAAGCCACTTTCCTTTACATGCAAGTGCTAAAGCAATTTATATATCTATCTATAATTCCAGTAATCTCTGTCTGTCTGTCTGTACGTCTGTACGTTTGTCTGTGACCGCTGTTTCTCGACAACCACGGGTCCGATATACTTTTAACTTGCCAGGTATATTGCTGGGGACCCGAGGATGTGCCTTTTCAAGGTTTCATATTAATCGGACAATTACTTACCGAGCTATGTCCAAAAAACGATTCAACCAATCAGAGAGCAGCGAACGATCGCGTGTGCCGAACGTGGCGGGCACACTCTGCCTCGGATGGCACATTTGAGAGCGTATTCATTTATTTCACGTTTGCAAACTATGTTGGCGTTAAACTATGTTTTACAACTAATAAAAACGAATTTGCGATTCATTCGCTTTCCTGCGCGTTTGTGCACGCGATGGCGATTTCTTTACCAAACTCCGGAAGCCGTTCGCTTTGGACCAAACCATTGCATGTAAATAGAGGGGGGGGATTGTCACCACTCGCAAGCCGTTCGCTTTGGACCAAACCATTTCATGTAAATAGAGGGGGGGGATATAATTTTAGATATAGATATAGTACGGGCATGCCCTAGTATTTCTAATTCTGAGAGATGATGGTGTGAAATGATTGCACCTCTCATTGATATGAATGTCCCTCTTAACTGTCTCATCTCACAATCAAGTTAACAATGATTTGTTGGTGTACATATTAACATCACTTGCTTTCTCTCCCCTCGATGCTGCTTCTTCCAGTGTGTCCGCCTCCTCATGTCATCCTCCCAGAAGAAGAGAAGGTTATTATGGAGAGCCACCAAAATGATGGCAAGACTCTCATCGAGGAGAAGTGGGTGTGGAGGGTGGTTTGCATGTTCCCCAGGCATTGATTGATTTCCCAATACAATTCCCTATTTTGTAGTAGTAACAGCTTTTATACAAGGCCTTCTCCTCTATAGACTTGTTTTAAATGCATATTTTATCAATGGCAACCTTGACTTACCCCCTCACCCCTGCCTTCCCTTCATTCTTTGGCTTTAGCATTTGTCACTGCAATATTAATGTGGAGTTTTGTGTGTTCTCCCAAGAGGTTGTAATAGTGTATTTGAAAAACATGCATTTCACAATATGAGACTTTCGGAATGATGTATGAATGCAAAATGAGGCCTTTGGTGCATGTGCTCTGCATTTTAACTGACTCTATGCCCCCACCAACATGATGAATAGTAAGTATCAACAATTTAAGCTTACCCTGTACATTCACAAGCCCAAGATATGTCCTTCCGATCGATGTTCAGAAGCACCTAACCCAGATGAGATACACAGTCCATTCACTGCTAGCGATCCATCGGAGGTTTGTGTAGCGCACTCCGTCCATTCAGGCTTTGCACCGGCCCACATGGTTGAGAGTTTTCAGTATGAGCAGCTGCCCGTTCGGTGAGCGGAGAAAGTCCTCCCTGTCGTTTGTTGTGCAGAGGCACAGCCCTTTCTCTCAGGTACATTTCCAAGTATTTTCAGCTTATTTTAGAAGCATAGAGCCCTTTTTGATAACTTTCCTTTTCTCCCACACACAGGATATATTTTATGATGCCTTGAACACCTCCATTTCCTTGTTTCTGTGTGTGCACACCAAGCATTCTGGGTTAGAATACATCATTTTGAATGTGTCATATTATGAAGCAAGTTTATAGTGATGTTTCTGACAATATATTTGCTTATTTTTTTAATTTTTTTTTAATTTTCAAAGCTGCTTGCAGATGTCACTCGGTTATGGCTCTTGTTTTACAATTACGAAAATCGCATTTCTCTCCTGCTCTACAAAAAAGGCTTCGCTTTGTCTGTGTAGTGTATCATCCACCAAGTGATGCCAACTCCATCTACACATATATTTCTGCCAACAAGGCCAAAGTAACAACCATGCATTCCAACTCTCTGCCTCACATGTGGTGACTTTAATGGCCACCAAGTTGGCTTGGAGTTGACTCGACAGCAACCCAGCCACAGCATCATCACTAGAGCTTTATTTAGAGTTCTTGGGTCTGAACTGATTTTTAAACATCCAAACCTGTATCTCTACAAATGGTATGTGCTCCCTCCTGGACTTGGTACAAGAAATTGTTATTCCTCTGTCCCATTTGGCTCCTCTGACTCTAAATTTGTGAATGTTCATACCTTTTTGGCTGGTGTTAGAGACCTTCCTCACCACTGTGCAGTTTGGCAGTTCACCCAGGCTGATTAACAGGGACTACAATTTTCCCTCCCTCTAAAAAGATTGGTCTGGTGATATCGACACCATCTGGGAATGCTAGCTTGCTGTCTCATGCACAGGTTTTTCCCGTCTCGTATACAACTCTGATCCATCCTTTCAGCACTGGCACACAGTCTTGTGCCGTGTGCAGTTTCTATCAAGCAAGTTGCCATCCCTTCAAGAAAGGTGAACCCAACTGAAGGTAACCTCATTTCATTGCCCTAACTGCTTTCCTCTAATGGCAGGTGTCTGCATAATCTACATCAAACTGTTTCCTGAATGCTGTAGAATCCAGAGCTCTCAACATAATCGGCATCTTTCACAAAACAAACTTGCTCGGCCTATGATCTCCAAGTGGAAACAGGTTGGTGGTCTCTTCTTATTACTGATGCCACCAAAGGTGGACAGACGTTGTGTTTTCACCCCTGTCTGTTTGTTTGCTTATGTGCAGGGTATCACAAAAAGTTATGGATAGGTTTTGATGAAACTTGGTGGACAGGTTGGGTGTGTGACGAGGACTAATCTATTCGATTTTGGTGGAAATCCAGATCCGAATATGATAATTTTTTAAATTGTCAATGTGATTTTTCACCATTCAAACATGGGGCCAAAACCGATATATAGCATGATATCTCAAAAAGTTGTGGACGAGCTATGACAAAAATTGGTGGATGAGTTGGTTCGGTGATGAGAACAAGCCAATTAAATTTTGGTTGAGGGTGTGGTGGAGGTATGCACTCTACCAAGTGCCCTTCCAGTTTATTTTTTTTTGTTTGTTTATTCCTACCACGTTTATTCTCATCCACCTCCCTGTGCTCTTTCAGCCCTTCTCCTCTTCCCAGTCCCTCCAGGATATACATGTTGTTCCCATATCCCTCTCCTTGTTACCATTCCATAATCCAGGCTTTCTCCCTCCCTTTAGTCCCCTTGCTCTTCTTTTCTCCAGACTGTGGAACCACCATCCCGAGTCATTTCAATCCCACTCTTCTCTCCAGGGCTTCAAGTTTGCAGAGCACCAACATCTCTTGTCATCGTGCATCTGCACTCGTCATTTGAATTATACTCCAATTAATTCTTCCCTCACACACTCCTTTTATTGTCTTGGCTTCCCCATGTTTCTTTCACTCACCTCTTTCCCTGTTTGTTCCTTCCCTTGCTTGTCCTATTTACCACACCAAGTTTGTTGCCTTTCTCCCCACTGTCACCTCACTCTTCCTAGATTATATGAGCCTAGATTATATCTATTAATCCCCTAACGGTTTCGCCGGAGGGGACTATAGGTTTGCTCTCAGTCTCTGTCCGTCCGTCCCACCTGTGGTTTTTCAGACTTTTTTTCCCATATGCTTTAACGCATAACGTAAACTTGGTGCATATCTTTATTATGACAAGTTACAGAAAAAGTTCGAGTTCCGAGAATTTGCAGTTTTGACACGCGTGACCATGTACCTATAAAAATAAACAAATAATTTTGGATCACAAACACTCGCGGGAGTTACCTGAATCCACCGTAGTTGGATTTATTGAAATCCGTTAATCTGTTCTCAAGTTTTAACACGACAAACAGACAGACAGACATGGCTCCTTTTATAATATAGATAGATGCAAATGGCCCATTTACACTTGTACGAGTTAACAAGGAAGGGACTCATTTAATTGGTGCGTTCTTTGAAAGTGATTGCACCAAGAGCTGAGTTGGATTTAAAATATTATTTGAATAAAAGAGCTTTCCGATAAGCTACGGCAAAAACAATCCAAGTAAAGCGAAGTCATCTCTAAAACTCCTGCCTTTGTGAACGCTGCAATACTAATGGTGCAATAATGTTCATGTAAATACCTGAGAAGAGTGTCATTAACTTGGTCAGACTCATTGTTGTTTTGCACTTTGTGTTTCTCCAGAAGTCTTGTTGATGCTGTCTATTCTCTCAAGGACACGGTGCAAGAACTCAAACAAGTAAGTTGAACGATAGTTTTTCCTGAATTTTTTTTTTTTTTTTTTAGAAAATCCTTTGGTGGTGGGAGGCGGGGTGGTGGTGATGGCTTTGGATCAGTGGAAATTTTATCAGCCTTAATAGCAAATCGTGAAGAACCGTTTAATGGATTATCCAGTTTTGCAATTTTTTTAAACTTCTTTTGTCCCAATATACCTGGCCAGAGAGACGTCTTGTTACATGACTCGGTCGTGTTACTACAACAATTTGAATACGCATTTGTACTGTTTCTGCAATTTAAATAGATGAGCACCCATCATTTTTGAGATGCCTGTTCACGTATTTTAATTTTTGAGTGAGAAATAATGATTACCCATTTATAAAGCATATCTTCAAGGTTTTTATTTATTTATTTATTTTGCTTCCTTTTCCCCCCAATTTCACCAATCCGAGGAGACGCAGGCCTTGCGACTGGGCTTAGACGAGGAAAGTCGTGCACGCCGTGAGCTGGAAAATCTTATCCGTCGCTTCTTTAAGACAGACATCCCCTGGAATGAGACCAACATATAGACAAACATTGTATGGTGGTGATAATAATCCATCGGGAGGAATGAGAATGGGCTGACCTCTCGACTCCCTGGCAAACCCTGACCTGAGCCACTGGAACTGATTGGGCAGAGAAGATGCCAAAATCAAACCATTCCGAGAACCGGTCGGTGGCTGCTGTGCTGTTTGGAGATACGAGGGTGTGTTGAAAAGTAATGCCTCCAATTATTGTTCTCCGAAGCAGGTAAAGATATTCAAATGAAACAAAGATCAGCCTGCACATTAGTGCTTTCCACCACGGCGTGCGAAGTCTCGTGATTCTGACGCTAAATGTCTCAGTGCTACGTTAGACAAGATGGCAGAGGGTGGCACAACGTTGTCGTTGTAGTGAAGCACTGGAGATTAGAATTGGGCACACCATTACGATCCTGAGAGTAATGGATGCTCAATGGAGTACTGCTACAAAGGTTCACCAATCCCGAATTGGCTTTGTCAAATTTTCATCTCTTCCGAAAACTTAAGGAACAGCCTTGTGGAGAACATTTTTCTTCTGACACTGATGGCAACGCTGCTGTGAATCGCTGGTTAAGTCAGCAGGACATGCAGTTCTATTGTGACGGCATCACAAAACTACTTGAACGTTGGCAGAGATGTGTGGTGATTATGTTAAGAAATATATATGCACCATGGCAGAATAAAGATTGATATTAGTCTCTGTCTATGCTTCATTTGAATATCTTTATCTGTTTTGGAGAAAGTGTGTGTGTGTGTGTGTGTGTGTGTGTATGTGTGTGTGTGTGTGTGTGTGTGTGTGTGTGTGTGTGTGTGTGTGTGTGTGTGTGTGTGTGTGTGTGTGTGTGTGTGTCGTCCGTGTGTGTGTGTGTGTCGTCCGTGTGTGTGTGTGTGTCGTCCGTGTGTGTGTGTGTGTGGCGTCCGTGTGTGTGTGTGGTGTGTGTGTGTGTGTGTGTGTGTGTGTGTGTGTGTGTGTGTGTGTGTGTGTGTGTGTGTGTGTGTGCGTCGTCCGTGTGTGTGTGTCCATTTCGGGCCAATTCTATAACTGTGGATTTAATCAGATGGTGAAAAAGACAAAGTTGACAAAATATATTTTAATGAGGAGGTCCATCCTTGTACCTGCAACTGAAATTTTGCACAAACCTTTGTGATGTTTATCATTGTGGTATCGAGGACCTTGAATAATGTATTTTTTAGCGCCTAACTATCAATCGGGGAGCTTGTGTATGTTTCGATGAATGCTACTGTTTTTGCATGTTTACTGTAATATAATGCGGTGTTGGGTTTTATTGATCACTCGAGGTGGTTTTGAGGCCTTATGCAGGGCATGTGCCTCCATGACAGCAATTTTCTTTTGTTTTTGTTTTTACGAAATGTGAATTTTTTAAAAAGAACATATACCATAATTTGTGTCGAACGAAGCATCTCATTTGTTAATTTCTTCCATGTATATAAATATGAACATATCTAACTTTTTGTATTCGTTTTATTTTCTATAATCGGTTTTAATTGTTCTCTACACATGTTGCATTGGTACATCTACTTGTACCACAGACAAAGTTGCATGCAAAATGGCTTATCATATTTGGGCTTTTTTTGAGTCCCATTGTGGATATTTAGGATTCTGGTGATTGTTTGATTCATATAACCAGTCAGTTTTTTTTGCATACATTTTTTTTTTCTTTTTTTCAACCTGAGTTTGATTACCCTGTACAGGTGATTACGAATCCTGGCATCTGAGCCATAAAGTTTATTACTCCCTCCCCTCTCTGCCCCACATCCATTTTTAGTGAATCCTTGATCATTAATTATGTTTAACACTGGATTGTGCCAGAGCACGAAATGCTCAGCGTTTTCATATCTTTCTGAACATTTAAACTGTTCGTTTATTTGAGTATTTTGTGACATTTGCAATTTCTTACAATACAGACAGCTCAGTATGTTGTTTCATATGGTGATACTTGTTACTAAAGAAGTACACCAACATCTACACCAAAGAAAAAAAAATCATAGTACTGTACTTATAAAAAAAAAAAAATTCAACTTGAAACTAAACTGTATGGGCCGAATTTATGAAAGGCGTTTAGCTAGCGTCTTGCTAACACATGCCTAACCCTAACCCTTATCTAATACGGTGACAAAAAACATCATTGTACACGCACAGCTAATCACCCGTCTAAATAGCAATTTATGAAGGGAGATTAACATCCGTTGAACTATTCGTGCCTAAACAGCCGATTAGCCTGTGAAACACCGCCCATATCTCCAACATCCAATTGAAATTATGTACTTGCATGGAATCGCAGCACTATGGACAATTGTTGGAGGGGATTCGGTGAATTGCTCGTCATCGTAGGTTGATCCAGGTCATCTTGCACTGGATTCTGCAGCCAACAAAATGATTCCTTCGAGAGTCTGTAACTCCGGACAAATTTGATATTGTCGTACTTCTCCAGAGGATTGCATCTATCCTTGAAGATTCTCAATGCACATCAGCGAACTGCCCTAATCCTATCCTCTTCTGCTGTCTCTTGAGCTAATAGTCAAGCAGTCATAACGCATCCATATTCACAGACCCATGCAAACTACCAATTATAAGCCATGCAGTGGTTGCTTCGAGGTCTTAAACACTGTTGAACATGATCTCACTGACTTGTAAAAGTTTCTTTGTTATTTAAGTGTTTGTGATTAGGTATTGATCTGCATTAGATAATCACGCTTCAGCGATTGGCAATTAACTTTGAACATTGCACTAACTTGAACCCTAAATGGGTTTTGGGTCTACGAAGAGGGGGTGGGGAGCGGGGGGGGAGGGGTAGCCTCGGTTCCCCTCAAACCTCCTGCCTGTGGATACTGCACATGGATAACTTTGTGCTGCAGCAGATTGCTAATCAACCGCGAGTGCGAATCGGTTAATCAAATGCTTCAGTGTCGGCCGTCTAATTCTGTTTAACTGAATGTCATGTGACCTTCTGGCCAGGACATGCGCCCTCGACTATGCACTAATCTTGTATTAGATCTGTAATGAGGGCAGCCGAGCAACTGCTGGTGCAACCCAGACTAACGAGCCAATTAGTCGGGGAATGCTAATCTCCCGAGCTAAATTAAGTGCGAACAGTGCTGGATCAATGGAAGAAAAGGCAGCCACGGACAGGTTGGAAAGGAACGTCAATGAGAGGCTTATTGTGATTAGTTTACAAAGCACAGGTGGGATCATGCAAAATGGGGGAGGGAACTCAAGGACTTTAATGTTCAAGGTGGGAGGGGAAGGTGCACGTAAAGGGAACAATGGGGGAATGTAAATCAAAATGTACAGCGATCGCAACAATGAAGGGTGCAGCGATATTTACAAGCAGGAAAGAAAATGGTTGACAGTATGGAATTATTCCTCTTTTCTAAGATAAAGGAAGACTCCACTTTTGTTCACTTTTGTTCTGTTTATTACAAACTCATAAAGGTAGGGGATAACGTACTAATTCAAGATAATCACTATACTTAAGAAACGAACTGAACTTTTGACGAATTCTTGTTCAGCCGGTCATGGCTCAATCTTCTTCTGAGCAGGTCTTCTCCCTCCCTCCTGGTCAGCGCAACACCCCTTGCGAAGTCCCACTTTACCTTTTATTATCAATGTTCACTTCCATATAAGGTAAGGAATTCAAGACTCCGCACGGCTCAGACAGTGGAACAGTCTGGGTTGTATCTTAGAGAATCCTAAGGGCTATCTTAGACAGCTGTTACAGTTAACGTGAGAAAACACCTTTTTATCTATCCTATAGGTCACTACTTCCTGACCTCTCCGAACAAGAATGTTCCAAGCTTCATTTAAGAGAAAAACACATTTTTAACATGAGCGAAGGAGAATATAAATAATTATATATGCCTCCACAATTCCTCATTTTTTTCTTTTTGTTTATATTAATCATTAATCTAAACATCAACCTATTTAATATTCGACCCACAAATTTGGTAATCCAATTTTCCCATTCACTAAGGCATACACCGTCATTCTGGAAGAATATGATCACAAAACATTTCTCTTTCCATATTAAGAATGCAATTCACTTCATTTGCATAAAGCATACAACACTTCACCTTTACCAAAACACAATAATTTCAGTTCACCATTAAAATAATAAAACATCTGCAACATTTGGCAATACGTTTGCTTTGACACAAATGTTGACTTTTATTGAAAAGAAGGGGCTGATCACTCGTGTTTGAAATTCAAGTATGAAACATTTTCTTCTGATGTCTTCATGGCACCTACACTATTTTGCGTAGGATTTTCTGCTGTTGTGATAGCTGGGCAGAGTCACAAACTGACCCTGCTTTTGCATGTAACATTCTTGCCACTCTTGCTGTGAGCCAAAGTAGATTTGAACAAGGCCTTCATCCAATTGTCGTTGACTTGCCTCCTCACTCATCATGAGTATGGAGCAAGTGTTGATGTGATGTTGGTTGGCCAGCAAGATGTGGAACAGGGATGCCGGATGCATCCGCAATGATGATGTTGGGACCATGGTACTCAAGTTGTCCATGGTCCATACCAGGAGCACCCAGCAGAACCGTGCACAGCTGTTGTGAAGAAAAGGCACAGCCGTTCGCTTGTAGCTCCATGCTGGCTCCCCGGAAGTTGGTGAAGTAATAACACACATCACCGCATCCCGTGGAAGTTGCAGGTAAAATGTCGTTGTCCTGCAATTGCTGACGTGATGAATGTCCGAAGCATTCGAACAAAAGTAGGTGATCGCCCTTCTTTCATATGTTGCAGTGTGATCCAGGCCAATGGTCACATAAATCTCCCTTGGTGAAGGTAAACATCCATCTCCAATCTTACAAAGGAGTATGTCTTCATCATTCTTTGAGACGGAGGGTGTATGCCAAATTAACTTCATTTTAGCCACAAATTTTCTTTTTCGAACTTCTTTCCAGATGTCGTCATCACTCCATTTGAGATGTGACCTGGTCTTTCCTTTACTCTGCCACATTTATATCTGCTCGCCACACATATTGAATCAGATGGGGTACATTGTAACATGAAATCACGATATTTTAATTAATCATGTTTATCTTATAACAGTTTCACACGAATAATATTCAAATCAAGTATGTGTTTTATACTACTAACCTAAGAATAACATCCACAATTGCTTTCAGGTTCATATAATTCAAAAATTAAACTCATGCAGTTATTTTAACACTACTTAAAGAAAATAAATGCATTATTGAGTGTATATAAGTAAAATCATCAACAGGAATATCTAATTCCCAGCAAATCTTGCAAACAGCAAACTATGCATAATGTATTATTAGCATAGTCCTCCCCACTTTTTCTTTTAATAGTGTATCTTATGGTGATACGAGTTCACTAACTCGTAAAACGGACACCATTCACAATGGTTTGTTATGTCCTTATCTCAGCTCTACTGTATTCATTTGCAACATTACTTGATTCAATCTTTTAATCTCAACATTTATGTCGCCATAAAAGTCTTCCTCTTGTGGTTCCACATGTATTTCCTCATTTGCTGCTTCATTTATTTCTGCATGTGGTGCTTCATGCACTATCATAGTGTTATTTGTTATCTTCTTCAAACCCACCGTTACCAAGGTTTTCAAGCAAGCCATCACTAAAACTATTGCCAATATAACAACTAATCCAACAAACAAGTATTGGAGTATCTTAGCTGCCACTCCTCCGAATGTATTCTCCAACCATGCAAAAGCACCCCCTTTTACATAATCGTGATATCTTGCTCCCTCTTGTCTTATTGTATCGGCTATGTTATATACGTCTCCCGAATTATCAGGTATATATGTACAACAATCTGTACCAATCACTGCGCATGTACCTCCTCTTTCCGCTAACAGCATATCTAATGCCATACGATTTTGTAATGCCATGGTTCTTGTTGCTGCCAGCTCACTTGTAAGGTTTGTCAATCCACTAGCCGTTCTATATGCCAATGTTTCTATAGCCAATGCCATTTGCCGTAGTTCATGTCCTGCCTTCCAGGTGCCATAAAATGGAAATACTACCATTCCAACCCATTCTCCCATACTAAGAGTTCTTTTCTGCCTCGCATGCAGGATGCGCATTGGTGACTCTGTTAACAAGCGCATGTGTGGAAGTACAAACCCAAGAAAGCACGATCCTGACCATGTCAGTGGGAGATACGCATACGCCTTGTGTCCACATATAAAATATGTATTATTATAGGTCCATGTAGTATCTGACATCCAAGTTCCTTCCCAATACAAAGATATCATCTTTAAGCTAGTGTCCTTTACTGGGACAAGCAATCTTATATAGCCCAATTCGTAACTATAATGGTGGCAGGTGGAGTTCCCCATAAACTTATTATTCTCCTTGGTCCGATGTCGGACGAAACATAGGAGCCCTTTCATTTGTTGTTGAATAGTTACGGAAGGGGGCATAACTTCATTGTCATATTTAGGCCTATATCTGTCTGCAAATTCCTCACATTGATATCCCCCCTTTTTCCCAACCAACATTCCCTAGCATCATCGCCATTGGTAAATAAGGTATTGTTGCTACCAACCTCTTTGGGAAGCGACTACACAATTCATCCCAACCAAAAGGAACTGCCTCCAATGGTACTCCGTTCTCACTAGAATGTGGCATTTGTGTGCATATCCAACAATTACTTTCATTTGCTATATCAGCCCTTGTGTGGGCTAAATGTAAAAAAGTATTAATCCCGTGTAATCCATCGGGTTCTAAAGGTGTGTCCCTATCTTCCATCAAACTTCTCCTTTGCTTATGTCGTACCGCATAATCATATATTTGTATGTCGGCCACCAATGTTGCGTTTTGTTCTCTCATTACCCTGAAGTAATGCATGCAACAGAGTCCCCACTACTAGAGAACTCATTCCTAGGATGAATATCACCATTTTCAAGGAGTATCCGAAGTAGAAGTCTTTGTGTTCCCCTGATTTGTCGCCTTGTCTTGATAAGGTCTTTCCCTTTGTCCCACCTGTATCCATCTGTAAAACATGTAAGCTATCCCTTGTATATGTTCATACCTATAACATAATTATATGTCAATGACATTCAACATTATATACCAACTAACAAGCTTCCTAAAAGGTAAATAAAAATCCCTTAATATGTAACATAAATCTGATTGCTTGCCTTACCCTGCTCCCCCTATCTCCCGGGGTCCATATTTGTTTATATTCTTATCAACTTCCTATGGTCTGTCAATCCGTTCCAAAACACTGCAACCAAAGGTTTTGACCAAAGCTCTACCAAACTATTTCTAATTTGAACTCGAATTACGAGTGAAACAATCAATTTAAAGAATTAACTTCAAAGGGTCAACAAATTTATTTTATAAACGGATCTAATTTTCTCCCCTACTGCTATAAGGAAGAACAATAGCTCTTATAAGTCTTTGTAATATCTCATTTAATCTACCCAGCATTGAAGAATGTATTTACTATTCATTCCCCTTCTGTTTACCAGTAACTTTGTTGAAACTCCATAACTTAATTTGGTGAATCCCATGTGTACAGCTACCACTTATTGAAACCCCTATTTTTGTAGAAAATATCCAAGTAAGTGGTTTTACGCCCCCGTAACTGTTGCTTATCCATGTCATGCGCCTAGTGAATACTACTAACACCTGTATGCCAATATAGGTGTGCCAGATGAACAAAACATGTTGCAGGTACACGTAACATCGCGTTCCGAGGTTAAATAACGTAACGGCGCGTTCATGTCTGCCCCTTGGGTTTAAGATGCACAATGCATTCCGTTTTTAAAACTTACAATAGTTCAATTCAGCAAAATTTTCTTTACTATCTGCCCATATCATCTATGCCTAAGACATATCCATACATACAGCACAATTTATATGCTGATAAAAGTCCAGTTTATATATGTCAAAATCTATGAGCAGAGTACTCTGGGAAGTCAGTAGAAGACCTCTTCCAAATTTGGCTAATTTTGTACTCCCTCATCATATTTTTATGAAGCTCATATCCATAAATAGCTTTTATTCTCATATAAATTCGATTAACCACGGAATCCCAAACCTCCTCACAATTTTACTATTAATTAATGGCTGCTCATAACCCAGCACATCAAATCTGTATATTCCATCGCCCTTAACAGAAGGGATAATTTTCATAATCGAATGATATTTCTATTTTATTTTACGAATTTTCTGGATATGCGATCCCATCCACATGAAACTATCCATTTCCAGACAAGCACATTGTCGGTTTCAACAATCTTATAGGATTGACACATAAAACAAAACACAAACATTGACACTCAAACGTACACAAACCCAAGCATTATGTATATGTGTTTACGTTGGAACCATTATTAACAGATCAAAATATGTGTCAATTTTATCTTTTATTTTGTAAAATTTGTCCCTTAATGTTTTAACGCTAATCACACAAATAGACAAAAAGTTTATTTTCAGAAAACCCCTCTAACGTCATATTGAAATTACCCTTTGGTTCCCACTATAATGTATCCCAATTTGACAATACATCCATTTACATGTCAGTCGACCACTGACCTATCAATCATGCAAAAGAATAATCCAAAATGCCCACGTTATAATCATGTGACGCTTGTCACTTGGCGTCCAAACCTTGCAAAGCAATTTTCCACGTTCATAAAATTTAAAAAAATTGTGTTGCCCAAAATGCTCCCTAAAACCACATTTATAATTTACAAATATGAAGCTACCAGAATGAACTCTAATTCTGGATCTTTTAATTCATGTTCCAAAAATCTCCAGTTTTGGCATTTGATCAATTAATTATTAAGTCGCTACCAAGCAAAAAATCATTCTTGCTCCGAAAACTTCTCAGATTTTTTTTTTTTCCAGACACAAGAAGCGTCAACAGTTATTCATGTTGGTTTAATGATTTAATCTGTTGAGGCCAGTCATCATTCGGAATCTGCAGCAATGAAGGCCTAATCATTATTTGAGGTACCGGTACACTCTGGTACCCTTAATCTTGGTTCTCCCTTGCGAAATCGTGTTTTGTTGACATACGGACATCTTCTTTTCCAATGTCCCATTTCTCCACAATTGAAACACCGGTTTCTGTCGTTGCCTGGTCTGTCCACCTGTTCACTTGTATTTCTGGGCTTCATCTCTGAGTCTCTGGGTTGCCACTCCAATCTCCGGTTATCTCCTGGTGCATTATTGCGTTGTTGCCCAGAAACCTATTGCGTTGATTCGTAGTCATCAGGGCTTGTCTGTAATTGCATCAATGTTTTTGGCATTTACAGCACTGTTCCTGACCTGAATTCCCTGATGATGCAAGGCATAATTCAATATTTCTTGCATTGGCTTGCCTTCCCAAGCAATACACTGTCTTTCCACTTCATTCTTCAATTGTGGCAACAAACCATTAATAAAAAGAGGTTTTAAGGCATTGTCTATGTGTGCCCGGTCGATTCCCGAATATAGTTGGAAAACATCTCGCAATCTGTCCAAATAATCGCTAGCATCTTCGCCTGGTTTCTGCTTGCGTGGAACCACTGTGTTCCAATCTGTCACAGGTGGCAATTTTCTTATGGCCTCTATCAATCTATTCGTCTGTACTGTCTTAGCCTCCTTGGGCATGTCCACCTGTCCATCTGCCGCATTGACCCAGTTTGCCTCACGCATTAAGTCCCTCAAAGTGGTGGTATTGGGAATTCATTTTCTGCACTTGTGCTGGCATTGAAAACCACTTTCCAGACTAGAGCTTGTGTTGCAGAACCACTTTCTCACTTGTGCTGGCATTGAAAACCACTTTTTGCACGTGTTAGTGTTGCAAAACCACTTTCCACACTTGTGCTGGCATGGAAAACCACGTTTTGCACATCTGCTAGTGTTGAAAACCACTTTTCGCGCTCCTGTTAGTGCTTAAAACCACTTTTTGCACTTGTGTTAATGTTGCAAAACCATTTGTCTCCCTTGTGTTGGTGTTGCAAAACCACTTTTTGCACGTGTTAGTGTTGCAAAACCACTTTCCACACTTGTGCTGGCATGGAAAACCACGTTTTGCACATCTGCTAGTGTTGAAAACCACTTTTCGCGCTCCTGTTAGTGCTTAAAACCACTTTTTGCACTTGTGTTAATGTTGCAAAACCATTTGTCTCCCTTGTGTTGGTGTTGCAAAACCACTTTTTGCACTTGTGTTAGTGTTGCAAAACCATTTTCCGCACTTGTGCTGGTGTTTAAAACCACTTTCCACACTTGAGCTAGTGTTGCAGAACGACTTTCTGCACTTGTGCTGGCATTGAAACCACTTTCCACACTTGAGCTTGTGTTGCAGAACCACTTTTTGCACTTGTGTTAGTGTTGCAAAACCATTTGTCTCCCTTGTGTTGGTGTTGCAAAACCACTTTTTGCACTTGTGTTAGTGTTGCAAAACCATTTTCCGCACTTGTGCTGGTGTTTAAAACCACTTTCCACACTTGAGCTAGTGTTGCAGAACGACTTTCTGCACTTGTGCTGGCATTGAAACCACTTTCCACACTTGAGCTTGTGTTGCAGAACCACTTTTTGCACTTGTGTTAGTGTTGCAAAACCATTTGTCTCCCTTGTGTTGCTGTTGCAAAACCACTTTTCGCACTTGTGCTGGCATTGAAAACCACTTTCCAGACTAGAGCTTGTGTTGCAGAACCACTTTTGTCACTTGTGCTGGCATTGAAAACCACTTTTTGCACTTGTGTTAGTGTTGCAAAACCACTTTCGCACTTGTGTTGTTGCAAAAAGCACTTTCCGCACTCGTACTGGCATTCAAAACAACTTACCGGACTTGTGTTAGTGTTGCAAAACGACTAATCACACTTGTGTGAGTGTTGCAAAACCACTTTTCACACTTGTGTTAGTGTTGCAATACCACTTTTTGCACTTGCGCCAGTGTTGAAAACCACAAATCGCAATTGGGTTAGTGTTGCAAAACCTCTTATCGCACTTGTGCTGGTGTTTAAAACCACTTTCCACACTAGAGCTAGTGTTGCAGAACCACTTTTCTCACTTGTGCTGGCATTGAAAACCACTTTTTGCACTTGTGTTAGTGTTGCAAAACCACTTTCCACAATTGTGCTGGCAGTGAAAACTACTTTTCACACATGTGCTAGTATTGCAAAACCACTTTCTGCACTTGTGCTGGCATTGAAAACTACTTTCTGCACTTGCGTTGGTGTTGCAAAACCATTTGTCTCACTTGTGTTGGTGTTGCAAAACCACTTTTCGCACTTGTATTGCTGTTGCAAAACCATTTTTCGCACTTGTGCTGGCATTGAAAACCACTTTCCAGACTAGAGCTTGTGTTGCAGAACCACTTTTGTGACGTGCTGGCATTGAAAACCACTTTTCACACATGTGCTAGTATTGCAAAACCACTTTCTGCAGTTGTGCTGGCATTGAAAACCACTTTTCGCACTTGTGTTCGTGTTGCAAAACCACTTTTCGCACTTGCGTTAGTGCTGCAAAACCATTTGTCTCACTTGCGTTGCTGTTGCAAAACCACTTTTCGCACATGTGCTGGCATTGAAAACCACTTTCCAGAATAGAGCTTGTGTTGCAGAACCACTTTTCTCACTTATGCTGGCATTGAAAACCACTTTTTGCACTTGTGTTAGTGTTGCAAAACCACTTTCCACACTTGTGCTGGCAGTGAAAATCACTTTTCACACATGTGCTAGTATTGCAAAACCACTTTCTGCACTTGTGCTGGCATTGAAAACTACTTTCTGCTCTTGCGTTGGTGTTGCAAAACCATTTGTCTCACTTGTGTTGGTGTTGCAAAACCACTTTTCGCACTTGTATTGCTGTTGCAAAACCACTTTTCGCACTTGTGCTGGCATTGAAAACCACTTTCCAGACTAGAGCTTGTGTTGCAGAACCACTTTTCTCACTTGTGCTGGCATTGAAAACCACTTTCTGCACTTGTGTTAATGTTGCAAAACCACTTTTCGCACTTGCACCATTGTTGAAAACCACAAATCGCAATTGGGTTAGTGTTGCAAAACCACTTTTACACTTGTTTTTGTTGCAAAACCACTTTTCGCACTTGTGTTAGTGTTGCAAAACCATTTGTCTCACGTGCGTTGCTGTTGCAAAACCACTTTTCGCACATGTGCTGGCATTGAAAACCACTTTTTGCACTTGTGTTAGTGTTGCAAAACCACTTTCCACACTTGTGCTGGCATTGAAAACCAATTTTTGCACATCTGCTAGTGTTGAAAATCACTTTTCGCGCTCCTGTTAGTGCTTAAAACCACTTTCTGCACTTGTGTTAGTGTTGCAAAACCATTTGTCTCACTTGTGTTGGTGTTGCAAAACCACTTTTTGCACTTGTGTTAGTGTTGCAAAATGACTTTTCGCACTTGTATTAGTGTTGCAAAATGACTTTTCGCACTTGTGTTAGTGTTGCAAAACCACTTTTCGTACTTGTGCTGGCGTTGAAAACCACTTTCCAGACTAGAGCTTGTGTTGCAGAACCACTTGTCACTTGAGTTAGTGTTGCAAAAACCAATTTCCACACTTCTGCTGCCGTTGAAAACCACTTTCAGCACACTTGCCAGTGTTGAAAACTACTTATCACACTTGTGTTAGTGTTGCAAAACCACTTTTTGCACTCATGCTCGTGTTGCAAAGCCAGTTTTCGCACTTGTTATTGTTGCAAAAAACACTTCGCACTTGTGTTGGTGCAGGAAACCACTTTTGCACTTGTATTAGTGTGGAAAAAACAGTTTTCACACTTGTGTTAGTGTTGAAAGACCACTTTTCGCACTTGTGCTGGCATTGAAAACCACTTTCCAGACTAGAGCTAGTGTTGCAAAACCACTTTCCACACTTGTGCTGGCATTGAAAACCACTTTTCACACATGTGCTAGGATTGCAAAACCACTTTCTGCACTTGTGCTGGTGTTGAAAACCACTTTTTGCACATCTGCTAGTGTTGAAAACCACTTTTTACGCTCCTGTTAGTGTTCAAAACCACTTTCTGCACTTGTTAGTGTTGCAAAACCACTTTTTGCACTTGTGCTGTTGTTGAAAACCACGTTCTGCACATCTGCTGGTGTTGAAAACCACTTTTCGCGCTCCTGTTAGTGCTTAAAACCACTTTTTGCACTTGTGATAGTGTTGCAAAACCATTTGTCTCACTTGTGTTGGTGTTGCAAAACCACTTTTTGCACTTGTGTTAGTGTTGCAAAACCATTTTCCGCACTTGTGCTGGTGTTTAAAACCACTTTCCACACTTGAGCTAGTGTTGCAGAACGACTTTCTGCACTTGTGCTGGCATTGAAACCACTTTCCACACTTGAGTTTGTGTTGCAAAACCACTTTTCGCACTTGTGCTGGTGTGGAAAATCACTTTTTGCACTTGTGTTAGTGTTGCAAAACCACTTTTCACACATGTGCTAGTATTGCAAAACCACTTTCTGCACTTGTGCTGGCATTGAAAACTACTTTCTGCTCTTGCGTTGGTGTTGCAAAACCACTTTTCGCACTTGTATTGCTGTTGCAAAACCACTTTTCGCACTTGTATTGCTGTTGCAAAACCACTTTTCGCACTTGTGCTGGTATTGAAAACCACTTTCCAGACTAGAGCTTGTGTTGCAGAACCACTTTTCTCACTTGTGCTGGCATTGAAAACCACTTTCTGCACTTGTGTTAGTGTTGCAAAACCACTTTTCGCACTTGCACCAGTGTTGAAAACCACAAATCGCAATTGGGTTAGTGTTGCAAAACCACTTTTACACTTGTTTTTGTTGCAAAACCACTTTTCGCACTTGTGTTAGTGTTGCAAAACCATTTGTCTCACGTGCGTTGCTGTTGCAAAACCACTTTTCGCACATGTGCTGGCATTGAAAACCACTTTTTGCACTTGTGTCAGTGATGCAAAACCACTTTCCACACTTGTGCTGGCATTGAAAACCACTTTTTGCTCTTGTGTTAGTGTTGCAAAACCACTTTTGTCACTTGTGCTGGCATTGAAAACCACTTTTTGCACTTGTGTTAGTGTTGCAAAACCACTTTCCACACTTGTGCTGGCATTGAAAACCAATTTTTGCACATCTGCTAGTGTTGAAAATCACTTTTCGCGCTCCTGTTAGTGCTTAAAACCACTTTCTGCACTTGTGTTAGTGTTGCAAAACCATTTGTCTCACTTGTGTTGGTGTTGCAAAACCACTTTTGTCACTTGTGCTGGCATTTAAAACCACTTTTCACACATGTGCTAGGATTGCAAAACCACTTTCTGCACTTGTGCTGGTGTTGAAAACCACTTTTTGCACGTCTGCTAGTGTTGAAAACCACTTTTTACGCTCCTGTTAGTGTTCAAAACCACTTTCAGCACTTGTTAGTGTTGCAAAACCATTTGTCTTGTGTTGGTGTTGCAAAACCACTTTTTGCACTTGTGTTAGTGTTGCAAAACCATTTTCCGCACTTGTGCTGGCATTGAAAACCACTTTTTGCACTTGTGTTAGTGTTGCAAAACCACTTTCCACACTTGTGCTGGCATTGAAAACCACTTTCCACACTTGAGTTTGTGTTGCAAAACCACTTTTCGCACTTGTGCTGGCGTTGAAAACCACGTTTTGCACATCTGCTGGTGTTGAAAACCACTTTTCGCGCTCCTGTTAGTGCTTAAAACCACTTTTTGCACTTGTGATAGTGTTGCAAAACCATTTGTCTCACTTGTGTTGGTGTTGCAAAACCACTTTTTGCACTTGTGTTAGTGTTGCAAAACCATTTTCCGCACTTGTGCTGGCATTGAAAACCACTTTCCAGACTAGAGCTTGTTGCAGAACCGCTTTTGTCACTTGTGCTGGCATTGAAAAGCACCTTTTGCACTTGTGTTGCAAAACCACTTTCCACACTTGTGCTGGCATTGAAAACCACTTTTCACACATGTCCTAGTATTGCAAAACCACTTTCTGCACTTGTGCTGGCATTGAAAACCACTTTCCACACTTGAGTTTGTGTTGCAAAACCACTTTTCGCACATGTGCTGGCGTTGAAAACCACGTTTTGCACATCTGCTGGTGTTGAAAACCACTTTTCGCGCTCCTGTTAGTGCTTAAAACCACTTTTTGCACTTGTGATAGTGTTGCAAAACCATTTGTCTCACTTGTGTTGGTGTTGCAAAACCACTTTTTGCACTTGTGTTAGTGTTGCAAAACCATTTTCCGCACTTGTGCTGGCATTGAAAACCACTTTCCAGACTAGAGCTTGTTGCAGAACCGCTTTTGTCACTTGTGCTGGCATTGAAAACCACTTTTCACACATGTCCTAGTATTGCAAAACCACTTTCTGCACTTGTGCTGGCATTGAAAACCACGTTTACACTTGTTTATGTTGCAAAACCACTTTTCGCACGTGTTAGTGTTGCAAAACCATTTGTCTCACTTGTGTTCGTGTTGCAAAACCACTTTTCGCACTTGCACCAGTGTTGAAAACCACAAATCGCAATTGGGTTAGTGTTGCAAAACCACTTTTACACTTGTGTTTTTGTTGCAAAACCACTTTTCGCACTTGTGTTAGTGTTGCAAAACCATTTGTCTCACATGCGTTGCTGTTGCAAAACCACTTTTCGCACATGTGCTGGCATTGAAAACCACTTTCCAGAATAGAGCTGGTGTTGCAGAACCACTTTTTTCACTTATGCTGGCATTGAAAACCACTTTTTGCACTTGTCAGTGTTGCAAAACCACTTTCCACCCTTGTGCTGGTGTTGCAAAACCATTTTCTGCACTTGTGCTGGTGTTTAAAACCACTTTCCAGAATAGAGCTTGTGTTGCAGAACCACTTTTGTCACTTGTGCTGGCATTGAAACCCACTTTTTGCACTTGTGTTAGTGTTGCAAAACCATTTTACGCACTTGTGCTGGCATTGAAAACCACTTTCCACCCTTGTGCTGGTGTTGCAAAACCATTTTCTGCACTTGTGCTGGTGTTTAAAACCACTTTCCAGAATAGAGCTTGTGTTGCAGAACCACTTTTGTCACTTGTGCTGGCATTGAAAACCACTTTTGCACTTGTATTAGTGTGGAAAAACCACTTTTCGCACTTGTGTTAGTGTTGAAAAACCACTTTTCGCACTTGTGTTGGTGCAGTAAACCACTTTTGCACTTGTATTAGTGTGGAAAAACCACTTTTTGCACTTGTTAGTGTGGAAAAACCACTTTTCGCACTTGTGTTAGTGTTGAAAAACCACTTTTGCACTTGTATTAGTGTGGAAAAAAACACTTTTTACACTTGTGATAGCGTTGAAAAACCACTTTTCGCACTTGTTAGTGTTGAAAAACCACTTTTCGCACTTGTTAGTGTTGAAAACCCACTTTTAGCACTTGTGTTAGTGTTGAAAAACCACTTTTCGCACTTGTGTTGGTGCAGGAAACCACTTTTCGCACTTGTGTTAGTGTTGAAAACCCACTTTTCGCACTTGTGATAGTGTTGAAAAACCACTTTTCGCACTTGTGTTAGTGCTGAAAAACCACTTTTCGCATTTGTGTTAGTGTTGAAAAACCACTTTTGCACTTGTATTAGTGTGCAAAAACCACTTTTCGCACTTGTGTTAGTGTTGAAAAACCACTTTTCGCACTTGTATTAGTGTGGAAAAACCACTTTTCGCACTTGTGTTAGTGTTGAAAAACCACTTTTGCACTTGTATTAGTGTGGAAAAACCACTTTTCGCACTTGTGGTAGTGTTGAAAAACCACTTTTCGCATGTGTTGGTGCAGGAAACCACTTTTGCACTTGTATTAGTGTGGAAAAAACACTTTTCGTACATGTTAGTGTTGAAAAACCACTTTTCGCACTTGTGTTAGTGTGGAAAAACCACTTTTCGCACATGTGTTAGTGTTGAAAAACCACTTTTCGCACTTGTGTTAGTGAAGGAAACCACTTTTCGCACCTGTGTTAGTGTTGAAAAACCACTTTTCGCACTTGTGTTGGTGCAGGAAACCACTTTTGCACTTGTATTAGTGTGGAAAAACCACTTTTCGCACCTGTGTTAGTGTTGAAAAACCACTTTTGCACTTGTATTAGTGTGGAAAACCACTTTTTGCACTTGTGATAGTGTTGAAAAACCACTTTTCGCACTTGTGTTAGTGTTGAAAAACCGCTTTTCGCACTTGTGTTGGTGCAGGAAACCACTTTTGCACTTGTATTAGTGTTGAAAAACCACTTTTTGCACTTGTGTTAGTGTTGAAAAACCACTTTTCGCACTTGTGTTAGTGTTGAAAAACCACTTTTCGCACTTGTGGTAGTGTTGAAAAACCACTTTTCGCACTTGTGTTAGTGTTGAAAAACCACTTTTCGCACTTGTGTTAGTGTTGAAAAACCACTTTTTGCACTTGTGTTGGTGCAGGAAACCACTTTTGCACTTGTATTAGTGTGGAAAAACACTTTTCACAGTTGTGTTAATGTTGAAAAAACACTTTTCGTACTTGTGTTGGTGCAGGAAACCACTTTTCGCACTTGTGTTGGTGCAGGAAACCACTTTTGCACTTGTATTAGTGTGGAAAAAACACTTTTCGCACTTGTGGTAGTGTTGAAAAACCACTTTTCGCACTTGTGTTAGTGTTGAAAAACCACTTTTCGCACTTGTTAGTGTTGAAAATCCACTTTTCGCACTTGTGTTGGTGCAGGAAACCACTTTTCGCACTTGTGTTAGTGTGGAAAAAACACTTTTTGCACTTGTGATAGTGTTCAAAAACCACTTTTCGCACTTGTGTTAGTGTTGAAAAACCACTTTTCGCACTTGTGTTAGTGCAGGAAACCACTTTTGCACTTGTATTAGTGTGGAAAAAACACTTTTTGCACTTGTGTTAGTGTTGAAAAACCACTTTTCGCACTTGTGTTAGTGCAGGAAACCACTTTTGCACTTGTATTAGTGTTGAAAAACCACTTTTCGCACTTGTGTTAGTGTTGAAAAACCACTTTTCGCACTTGTGTTAGTGTTGAAAAACCACTTTTCGCACTTGTGTTGGTGAAGGAAACCACTTTTCGCACCTGTGTTAGTGTTGAAAAACCACTTTTCGCACTTGTGTTAGTGTTGAAAAACCACTTTTCGCACTTGTGTTGGTGGAGGAAACCACTTCTGCACTTGTATTAGTGTGGAAAAAACACTTTTTGCACTTGTGATAGTGTTGAAAAACCACTTTTCGCACTTGTTTTAGTGTTGAAAAACCACTTTTCGCACTTGTGTTAGTGTTGAAAAACCACTTTTCGCACTTGTGTTAGTGTTGAAAAACCACTTTTCGCACTTGTGTTAGTGCTGAAAAACCACTTTTCGCACTTGTGTTAGTGTTGAAAACCACTTTTCGCACTTGTGTTGGTGCAGGAAACCACTTTTGCACTTGTATTAGTGTGGAAAAAACCACTTTTCGCACTTGTGTTGGTTCTGAAAAACCACTTTTCGCACTTGTGTTGGTTCTGAAAAACCACTTTTCGCACTTGTGTTGGTGGAGGAAACCACTTTTGCACTTGTATTAGTGTGGAAAAAACACTTTTTGCACTTGCGATAGTGTTGAAAACCACTTTTCGCACTTGTGTTAGTGCTGAAAAACCACTTTTCGCACTTGTGTTAGTGTTGAAAAACCACTTTTCGCACTTGTGTTAGTGTTGAAAAACCACTTTTCGCACTCGTGTTGGTGCAGGAAACCACTTTTGCACTTGTATTGGTGTGGAAAAAACACTTTTCGCACTTGTGTTAGTGTTGAAAAACCACTTTTCGCACTTGTGTTAGTGTGGAAAAACCATTTTTCGCACATGTGTTAGTGTTGAAAAACCACTTTTCGCACTTGTGTTAGTGAAGGAAACCACTTTTCGCACCTGTGTTAGTGTTGAAAAACCACTTTTCGCACTTGTGTTGGTGCAGGAAACCACTTTTGCACTTGTATTAGTGTGGAAAAACCACTTTTCGCACTTGTGATAGTGTTGAAAAACCACTTTTCGCCCTTGCGTTAGTGTTGAAAAACCACTTTTCGCACTTGTGTTAGTGAAGGAAACCACTTTCCGCACCTGTGTTAGTGTTGAAAAACCACTTTTCGCACTTGTGTTAGTGTTGAAAAACCACTTTTCACACGTGTTGGTGCAGGAAACCACTTTTGCACTTGTATTAGTGTGGAAAAACCACTTTTCGCACTTGTGTTAATGTTGAAAAACCACTTTTGCACTTGTGTTAGTGTTGAAAAACCACTTTTCGCACTTGTGTTAGTGTTGAAAAAACACTTTTCGCACTTGTGTTGGTGCAGGAAACCACTTTTGCACTTGTATTAGTGTGGGAAAAACACTTTTTGCACTTGTGATAGTGTTGAAAAACAACTTTTCGCACTTGTGTTAGTGTTGAAAAACCACTTTTCGCACTTGTGTTAGTGTTGAAAACCCACTTTTCGCACTTGTGTTAGTGTTGAAAAACCACTTTTCGCACTTGTGTTAGTGTTGAAAAACCACTTTTCGCACTTGTGTTGGTGCAGGAAACCACTTTTGCACTTGTATTAGTGTGGCAAAAACACTTTTTGCACTTGTGTTAGTGTTGAAAAACCACTTTTCGCACTTGTGTTAGTGTTGAAAAACCACTTTTCGCACTTGTGTTAGTGTTGAAAAACCACTTTTCGCACTTGTGTTAGTGTTGAAAAACCACTTTTCGCACTTGTGTTAGTGAAGGAAACCACTTTTCGCACCTGTGTTAGTGTTGAAAAACCACTTTTCGCACTTGTGTTAGTGTTGGAAACCACTTTTGCACTTGTCTTCGTGTGGAAAAACCACTTTTCGCACGTGTTGGTGTTGAAAAACGACTTTTCGCACTTGTGTTAGTGTTGAAAAACCACTTTTCGCACTTGTGTTGGTGCAGGAAACCACTTTTGCACTTGTATTAGTGTGGAAAAAACACTTTTTGGACTTGTGATAGTGTTGAAAAACCACTTTTCGCACTTGTGTTAGTGTTGAAAAACCACTTTTCGCACTTGTGTTAGTGTTGAAAAACCACTTTTGCACTTGTATTAGTGTGGAAAAACCACTTTTCGCACTTGTGTTGGTGCAGGAAACCACTTTTGCACTTGTATTAGTGTGGAAAAAACACTTTTTGCACTTGTGATAGTGTTGAAAAACCACTTTTCGCACTTGTGTTAGTGTTGAAAACCCACTTTTCACACTTGTGTTGGTGCAGGAAACCACTTTTGCACTTGTGCTAGTGTTGAAAAACCACTTTTGTACTTGTATTAGTGTGGAAAAACCACTTTTCGCACTTGTGTTAGTGAAGGAAACCACTTTTCGCACCTGTGTTAGTGTTGAAAACCCAGTTTTCGCACTTGTGTTAGTGTTGAAAAACCACTTTTCGCACCTGTGTTAGTGTTGAAAACCCAGTTTTCGCACTTGTGTTAGTGTTGAAAAACCACTTTTCGCACTTGTGTTGGTGTTGAAAAACCACTTTTCGCACTTGTGTTGGTGGAGGAAACCACTTTTGCACTTGTATTAGTGTGGAAAAAACACTTTTTGCACTTGTGATAGTGTTGAAAAACCACTTTTTGCACTTGTGTTAGTGCTGAAAAACCACTTTTCGCACTTGTGTTAGTGTTGAAAAACCACTTTTGCACTTGTATTAGTGTGGAAAAACCACTTTTCGCACTTGTGTTAGTGTTGAAAAACCACTTTTCGCACTTGTGTTAGTGTGGAAAAACCACTTTTCGCACTTGTGTTAGTGTTGAAAAACCACTTTTCGCACTTGTATTAGTGTGGAAAAAACACTTTTCACACTTGTGTTAGTGTTGAAAAAACACTTTTCGCACTTGTGTTGGTGCAGGAAACCACTTTTGCACTTGTATTAGTGTGGAAAAACACTTTTCTCACTTGTGTTAGTGTTGAAAAAACACTTTTCGCACTTGTGTTGGTGCAGGAAACCACTTTTGCACTTGTATTAGTGTGGGAAAAACACTTTTTGCACTTGTGATAGTGTTGAAAAACCACTTTTCGCACTTGTGTTAGTGTTGAAAAACCACTTTTCGCACTTGTTAGTGTTGAAAACCCACTTTTCTCACTTGTGTTAGTGTTGAAAAACCACTTTTCGCACTTGTGTTGGTGCAGGAAACCACTTTTGCACTTGTATTAGTGTGGAAAAAACACTTTTTGCACTTGTGATAGTGTTGAAAAACCACTTTTCGCACTTGTGTTAGTGTTGAAAAACCACTTTTCGCACTTGTGTTGGTGCAGGAAACCACTTTTGCATTTGTATTAGTGTGGAAAAACCACTTTTCACACTTGTGTTAGTGTTGAAAAAAACACTTTAAACACTTGTGTTAGTGTTGAAAAACCACTTTTCGCACTTGTGTTGGTGCAGGAAACCACTTTTGCACTTGTATTAGTGTGGAAAAAACACTTTTTGCACTTGTGTTAGTGTTGAAAAACCACTTTTGCACTTGTATTAGTGTGGAAAAAACACTTTTTACACTTGTGATAGTGTTGAAAAACCACTTTTCGCACTTGTGTTAGTGTTGAAAAACCACTTTTCGCACTTGTGTTGGTGCAGGAAACCACTTTTGCACTTGTGCTAGTGTTGAAAAACCACTTTTCGCACTTGTGTTAGTGTTGAAAAACCACTTTTGTACTTGTATTAGTGTGGAAAAACCACTTTTCGCACTTGTGTTAGTGTTGAAAAACCACTTTTCGTACTTGTGTTAGTGTGGAAAAACCACTTTTCGCACTTGTGTTAGTGTTGAAAAACCACTTTTGCACTTGTATTAGTGTGGAAAAAACACTTTTCGCACTTGTGTTAGTGTGGAAAAACCACTTTTCGCACTTGTGTTGATGCAGGAAACCACTTTTGCACTTGTATTAGTGTGGAAAAACCACTTTTCGCACTTGTGTTGATGCAGGAAACCACTTTTGCACTTGTGTTAGTGTTGAAAAACCACTTTTGTACTTGTATTAGTGTGGAAAAACCACTTTTCGCACTTGTGTTAGTGTTGAAAAACCACTTTTCGTACTTGTGTTAGTGTGGAAAAACCACTTTTCGCACTTGTGTTAGTGAAGGAAACCACTTTTCGCACCTGTGTTAGTGTTGAAAACCCACTTTTCGCACTTGTGTTAGTGTTGAAAAACCACTTTTCGCACTTGTCTTAGTGTTGAAAAACCACTTTTGCACTTGTATTAGTGTGGAAAAAACACTTTTTACACTTGTGATAGCGTTGAAAAACCACTTTTCGCACTTGTGTTAGTGTTGAAAAACCACTTTTCGCACTTGTGTTAGTGCTGAAAAACCACTTTTCGCACTTGTGTTGGTGTTGAAAAACCACTTTTGCACTTGTTAGTGTTGAAAAACCACTTTTCGCACTTGTATTAGTGTGGAAAAATCACTTTTCGCACTTGTGTTAGTGTTGAAAAACCACTTTTGCACTTGTATTAGTGTGGAAAAACCACTTATCGCACTTGTGTTAGTGTTGAAAAACCACTTTTCGCACTTGTGTTAGTGTTGAAAAACCACTTTTTGCACTTGTGTTGGTGCAGGAAACCACTTTTGCACTTGTATTAGTGTGGAAAAACCACTTTTCACACTTGTGTTAGTGTTGAAAAAACACTTTTCACACTTGTGTTAGTGTTGAAAAACCACTTTTCGCACTTGTGTTGGTGCAGGAAACCACTTTTGCACTTGTGCTAGTGTTGAAAAACCACTTTTCGCACTTGTGTTAGTGTTGAAAAACCACTTTTCGCACTTGTGTTAGTGTTGAAAAACCACTTTTTGCACTTGTGTTGGTGCAGGAAACCACTTTTGCACTTGTATTAGTGTGGAAAAATCACTTTTCGCACTTGTGTTGGTGCAGGAAACCACTTTTGCACTTGTATTAGTGTGGAAAAAACACTTTTTGCACTTGTGATAGTGTTGAAAAACCACTTTTCGCACTTATGTTAGTGTTGAAAAACCACTTTTCGCACTTGTGTTAGTGTTGAAAATCCACTTTTCGCACTTGTGTTGGTGCAGGAAACCACTTTTCGCACTTGTGTTAGTGTGGAAAAAACACTTTTTGCACTTGTGATAGTGTTCAAAAACCACTTTTCGCACTTGGGTTAGTGTTGAAAAACCACTTTTCGCACTTGTGTTGGTGCAGGAAACCACTTTTGCACTTGTATTAGTGTGGAAAAACCACTTTTCACACTTGTGTTAGTGTTGAAAAAACACTTTTCACACTTGTATTAGTGTGGAAAAACCACTTTTCACACTTGTGTTAGTGTTGAAAAACCACTTTTCGTACTTGTGTTAGTGTGGAAAAACCACTTTTTGCACTTGTGTTAGTGTTGAAAAACCACTTTTCGCACTTGTGTTGGTGGAGGAAACCACTTTTGCACTTGTATTAGTGTGGAAAAAACACTTTTTGCACTTGTGATAGTGTTGAAAAACCACTTTTCGCACTTGTGTTAGTGTTGAAAAACCACTTTTCGCACTTGTATTAGTGTGGAAAAAACCACTTTTCGCACTTGTGTTAGTGTTGAAAAACCACTTTTGCACTTGTATTAGTGTGGAAAAACCACTTTTCGCACTTGTGTTAGTGTTGAAAAACCACTTTTTGCACTTGTGTTGGTGCAGGAAACCACTTTTGCACTTGTATTAGTGTGGAAAAACCACTTTTCGCACTTGTGTTAGTGTGGAAAAACCACTTTTCGCACTTGTGTTGATGCAGGAAACCACTTTTGCACTTGTATTAGTGTGGAAAAACCACTTTTCGCACTTGTGTTGATGCAGGAAACCACTTTTGCACTTGTGCTAGTGTTGAAAACCACTTTTCGCACTTGTGTTAGTGTTGAAAAACCACTTTTCGCACTTGTGTTAGTGAAGGAAACCACTTTTCGCACCTGTGTTAGTGTTGAAAACCCACTTTTCGCACTTGTGTTAGTGTTGAAAAACCACTTTTCGCACTTGTGTTAGTGTGGAAAAAACACTTTTTGGACTTGTGATAGTGTTGAAAAACCACTTTTCGCACTTGTGTTAGTGTTGAAAAACCACTTTTCGCACTTGTGTTGATGCAGGAAACCACTTTTTCACTTGTGTTAGTGTTGAAAAACCACTTTCCGCACTTGTGTTAGTGTTGAAAAACTACTTTTGTACTTGTATTAGTGTTGAAAAACCACTTTTCGCACTTGTGTTAGTGTTGAAAACCCACTTTTCGCACTTGTGTTAGTGTTGAAAAACCACTTTTCGCACTTGTTAGTGTTGAAAAACCACTTTTCGCACTTGTGTTAGTGTTGAAAACCCACTTTTCGCACTTGCGATAATGTTGAAAAGCCACTTTTCGCACTTGTGTTAGTGTTGAAAAACCACTTTTCGCACTTGTGTTAGTGTTGAAAAACCACTTTTCGCATGTGTTGGTGCAGGAAACCACTTTTGCACTTGTATTAGTGTGGAAAAAACACTTTTCGTACATGTGTTAGTGTTGAAAAACCACTTTTTGGACTTGTGATAGTGTTGAAAAACCACTTTTCGCACTTGTGGTAGTGTTGAAAAACCACTTTTTGGACTTGTGATAGTGTTGAAAAACCACTTTTCGCACTTGTGTTAGTGTTGAAAAACCACTTTTCGCACTTGTGTTGATGCAGGAAACCACTTTTGCACTTGTGTTAGTGTTGAAAAACCACTTTCCGCACTTGTGTTAGTGTTGAAAAACTACTTTTGTACTTGTATTAGAGTTGAAAAACCACTTTTTGCACTTGTGTTAGTGTTGAAAAACCACTTTTCGCACTTGTGTTAGTGTTGAAAACCCACTTTTTGCACTTGTGTTAGTGTTGAAAAACCACTTTTCGCACTTGTGTTAGTGTTGAAAAACCACTTTTCGCACTTGTGTTAGTGTTGAAAACCCACTTTTCGCACTTGCGATAATGTTGAAAAACCACTTTTCGCACCTATGTTAGTGCTGAAAAACCACTTTTCGCACTTGTTAGTGTTGAAAAACCACTTTTTGCACTTGTGTTAGTGTTGAAAAACCACTTTTCGCATGTGTTGGTGCAGGAAACCACTTTTGCACTTGTATTAGTGTGGAAAAAACACTTTTCGTACATGTGTTAGTGTTGAAAAACCACTTTTCGCACTTGTGTTAGTGTGGAAAAACCACTTTTCGCATGTGTTGGTGCAGGAAACCACTTTTGCACTTGTATTAGTGTGGAAAAAACACTTTTCGTACATGTGTTAGTGTTGAAAAACCACTTTTCGCACTTGTGTTAGTGAAGGAAACTACTTTTCGCACCTGTGTTAGTGTTGAAAAACCACTTTTCGCACTTGTGTTGGTGCAGGAAACCACTTTTGCACTTGTATTAGTGTGGAAAAACCACTTTTCGCACTTGTGTTAGTGTTGAAAAACCACTTTTGCACTTGTATTAGTGTGGAAAAACCACTTTTTGCACTTGTGATAGTGTTGAAAAACCACTTTTCGCACTTGTGTTAGTGTTGAAAAACCGCTTTTCGCACATGTGTTGGTGCAGGAAACCACTTTTGCATTTGTATTAGTGTTGAAAAACCACTTTTTGCACTTGTGTTAGTGTTGAAAAACCACTTTTCGCACTTGTGTTAGTGTTGAAAAACCACTTTTCGCACTTGTGTTAGTGTTGAAAACCCACTTTTCGCACTTGTGTTGGTGCAGGAAACCACTTTTCGCACTTGTGTTAGTGTGGAAAAAACACTTTCTGCACTTGTGTTAGTGTTGAAAAACCACTTTTCGCACTTGTTAGTGTTGAAAAACCACTTTTCGCACTTGTGTTGGTGCAGGAAACCACTTTTGCACGTGTATTAGTGTGGAAAAAACACTTTTTGCACTTGTGATAGTGTTGAAAAACCACTTTTCACACTTGTGTTAGTGTTGAAAAACCACTTTTCGCACTTGTGTTAGTGTTGAAAAACCACTTTTCGCACTTGTGTTGGTGCAGGAAACCACTTTTGCACTTGTAGTAGTGTGGAAAAACCACTTTTCGCACTTGTGTTGATGCAGGAAACCACTTTTGCACTTGTGTTAGTGTTGAAAAACCACTTTTCGCACTTGTGTTAGTGTTGAAAAACTACTTTTGTACTTGTATTAGTGTGGAAAAAACACTTTTTGCACTTGTGATAGTGTTGAAAAACCACTTTTCGCACTTGTGTTAGTGCTGAAAAACCACTTTTTGTGTTAGTGTTGAAAAACCACTTTTGCACTTGTATTAGTGTGCAAAAACCACTTTTCGCACTTGTGTTAGTGTTGAAAAACCACTTTTCGCACTTGTATTAGTGTGGAAAAACCACTTTTCGCACTTGTGTTAGTGTTGAAAAACCACTTTTGCACTTGTATTAGTGTGGAAAAACCACTTTTCGCACTTGTGGTAGTGTTGAAAAACCACTTTTCGCACTTGTGATAGTGTTGAAAAACCACTTTTGCACTTGTATTAGTGTGGAAAAACCACTTTTTGGACTTGTGATAGTGTTGAAAAACCACTTTTCGCACTTGTGTTAGTGTTGAAAAACCACTTTTCGCACTTGTGTTGGTGCAGGAAACCACTTTTGCACTTGTATTAGTGTGGAAAAACCACTTTTCGCACTTGTATTAGTGTGGAAAAACCACTTTTCGCACTTGTGTTGGTGCAGGAAACCACTTTTGCACTTGTATTAGTGTGGAAAAAACACTTTTTGCACTTGTGATAGTGTTGAAAAACCACTTTTCGCACTTGTGTTAGTGTTGAAAACCCACTTTTCACACTTGTGTTGGTGCAGGAATCCACTTTTGCACTTGTGCTAGTGTTGAAAAACCACTTTTGTACTTGTATTAGTGTGGAAAACCACTTTTCGCACTTGTGTTAGTGAAGGAAACCACTTTTCGCACCTGTGTTAGTGTTGAAAACCCAGTTTTCGCACTTGTGTTAGTGTTGAAAAACCACTTTTCGCACCTGTGTTAGTGTTGAAAACCCAGTTTTCGCACTTGTGTTAGTGTTGAAAAACCACTTTTCGCACTTGTGTTGGTGTTGAAAAACCACTTTTCGCACTTGTGTTGGTGGAGGAAACCACTTTTGCACTTGTATTAGTGTGGAAAAACACTTTTCACACTTGTGTTAGTGTTGAAAAAACACTTTTCGCACTTGTGTTGGTGCAGGAAACCACTTTTCGCACTTGTGTTAGTGTTGAAAACCCACTTTTCGCACTTGTGATAGTGTTGAAAAACCACTTTTCGCACTTGTGTTAGTGCTGAAAAACCACTTTTCGCATTTGTGTTAGTGTTGAAAAACCACTTTTGCACTTGTATTAGTGTGCAAAAACCACTTTTCGCACTTGTGTTAGTGTTGAAAAACCACTTTTCGCACTTGTATTAGTGTGGAAAAACCACTTTTCGCACTTGTGTTAGTGTTGAAAAACCACTTTTGCACTTGTATTAGTGTGGAAAAACCACTTTTCGCACTTGTGGTAGTGTTGAAAAACCACTTTTCGCATGTGTTGGTGCAGGAAACCACTTTTGCACTTGTATTAGTGTGGAAAAAACACTTTTCGTACATGTTAGTGTTGAAAAACCACTTTTCGCACTTGTGTTAGTGTGGAAAAACCACTTTTCGCACATGTGTTAGTGTTGAAAAACCACTTTTCGCACTTGTGTTAGTGAAGGAAACCACTTTTCGCACCTGTGTTAGTGTTGAAAAACCACTTTTCGCACTTGTGTTGGTGCAGGAAACCACTTTTGCACTTGTATTAGTGTGGAAAAACCACTTTTCGCACTTGTGTTAGTGTTGAAAAACCACTTTTGCACTTGTATTAGTGTGGAAAAACCACTTTTTGCACTTGTGATAGTGTTGAAAAACCACTTTTCGCACTTGTGTTAGTGTTGAAAAACCGCTTTTCGCACTTGTGTTGGTGCAGGAAACCACTTTTGCACTTGTATTAGTGTTGAAAAACCACTTTTTGCACTTGTGTTAGTGTTGAAAAACCACTTTTCGCACTTGTGTTAGTGTTGAAAAACCACTTTTCGCACTTGTGTTAGTGTTGAAACCCACTTTTCGCACTTGTGTTGGTGCAGGAAACCACTTTTCGCACTTGTGTTAGTGTTGAAAAACCACTTTTGCACTTGTATTAGTGTGGAAAAACCACTTTTCGCACTTGTGGTAGTGTTGAAAAACCACTTTTCGCACTTGTGTTAGTGTTGAAAAACCACTTTTCGCACTTGTGTTAGTGTTGAAAAACCACTTTTTGCACTTGTGTTGGTGCAGGAAACCACTTTTGCACTTGTATTAGTGTGGAAAAACACTTTTCACAGTTGTGTTAATGTTGAAAAAACACTTTTCGTACTTGTGTTGGTGCAGGAAACCACTTTTCGCACTTGTGTTGGTGCAGGAAACCACTTTTGCACTTGTATTAGTGTGGAAAAAACACTTTTCGCACTTGTGGTAGTGTTGAAAAACCACTTTTCGCACTTGTGTTCGTGTTGAAAAACCACTTTTCGCACTTGTGTTAGTGTTGAAAATCCACTTTTCGCACTTGTGTTGGTGCAGGAAACCACTTTTCGCACTTGTGTTAGTGTGGAAAAAACACTTTTTGCACTTGTGATAGTGTTCAAAAACCACTTTTCGCACTTGTGTTAGTGTTGAAAAACCACTTTTCGCACTTGTGTTAGTGCAGGAAACCACTTTTGCACTTGTATTAGTGTGGAAAAAACACTTTTTGCACTTGTTGAAAAACCACTTTTCGCACTTGTGTTAGTGTTGAAAAACCACTTTTCGCACTTGTGTTAGTGTTGAAAAACCACTTTTCGCACTTGTGTTGGTGAAGGAAACCACTTTTCGCACCTGTGTTAGTGTTGAAAAACCACTTTTCGCACTTGTGTTAGTGTTGAAAAACCACTTTTCGCACTTGTGTTGGTGGAGGAAACCACTTCTGCACTTGTATTAGTGTGGAAAAAACACTTTTTGCACTTGTGATAGTGTTGAAAAACCACTTTTCGCACTTGTTTTAGTGTTGAAAAACCACTTTTCGCACTTGTGTTGGTGTTGAAAAACCACTTTTCGCACATGTGTTAGTGTTGAAAAACCACTTTTCGCACTTGTGTTAGTGTTGAAAAACCACTTTTTGCACTTGTGTTAGTGCTGAAAAACCACTTTTCGCACTTGTGTTAGTGTTGAAAACCACTTTTCGCACTTGTGTTGGTGCAGGAAACCACTTTTGCACTTGTATTAGTGTGGAAAAAACCACTTTTCGCACTTGTGTTGGTTCTGAAAAACCACTTTTCGCACTTGTGTTGGTTCTGAAAAACCACTTTTCGCACTTGTGTTAGTGTTGAAAAACCACTTTTTGCACTTGTGTTAGTGCTGAAAAACCACTTTTCGCACTTGTGTTAGTGTTGAAAACCACTTTTCGCACTTGTGTTGGTGGAGGAAACCACTTTTGCACTTGTATTAGTGTGGAAAAAACACTTTTTGCACTTGCGATAGTGTTGAAAACCACTTTTCGCACTTGTGTTAGTGCTGAAAAACCACTTTTCGCACTTGTGTTAGTGTTGAAAAACCACTTTTCGCACTTGTGTTAGTGTTGAAAAACCACTTTTCGCACTCGTGTTGGTGCAGGAAACCACTTTTGCACTTGTATTGGTGTGGAAAAAACACTTTTCGCACTTGTGTTAGTGTTGAAAAACCACTTTTCGCACTTGTGTTAGTGTGGAAAAACCATTTTTCGCACATGTGTTAGTGTTGAAAAACCACTTTTCGCACTTGTGTTAGTGAAGGAAACCACTTTTTGCACCTGTGTTAGTGTTGAAAAACCACTTTTCGCACTTGTGTTGGTGCAGGAAACCACTTTTGCACTTGTATTAGTGTGGAAAAACCACTTTTCGCACTTGTGTTAGTGTTGAAAAACCACTTTTGCACATGTATTAGTGTGGAAAAACCACTTTTCGCACTTGTGTTAGTGTTGAAAAACCACTTTTCGCACTTGTGTTAGTGAAGGAAACCACTTTTGCACTTGTATTAGTGTGGAAAAACCACTTTTCGCACTTGTGTTGGTGCAGGAAACCACTTTTGCACTTGTATTAGTGTGGAAAAAACACTTTTCGCATTTGTGATAGTGTTGAAAAACCACTTTTCGCACACGTGTTAGTGTTGAAAAACCACTTTTCGCACTTGTGTTGGTGCAGGAAACCACTTTTGCACACGTGTTAGTGTTGAAAAACCACTTTTCACACTTGCGTTAGTGTTGAAAAAACACTTTTCGCACTTGTGTTAGTGAAGGAAACCACTTTTCGCACCTGTGTTAGTGTTGAAAAACCACTTTTCGCACTTGTGTTAGTGTTGAAAAACCACTTTTCACACTTGCGTTAGTGTTGAAAAAACACTTTTCGCACTTGTGATAGTGTTGAAAAACCACTTTTCGCCCTTGCGTTAGTGTTGAAAAACCACTTTTCGCACTTGTGTTAGTGAAGGAAACCACTTTTCGCACCTGTGTTAGTGTTGAAAAACCACTTTTCGCACTTGTGTTAGTGTTGAAAAACCACTTTTCACACGTGTTGGTGCAGGAAACCACTTTTGCACTTGTATTAGTGTGGAAAAACCACTTTTCGCACTTGTGTTAATGTTGAAAAACCACTTTTGCACTTGTGTTAGTGTTGAAAAACCACTTTTCGCACTTGTGTTAGTGTTGAAAAACCACTTTTCGCACTTGTGTTAGTGTGGAAAAAACACTTTTCACACTTGTGTTAGTGTTGAAAAAACACTTTTCGCACTTGTGTTGGTGCAGGAAACCACTTTTGCACTTGTATTAGTGTGGGAAAAACAATTTTTGCACTTGTGATAGTGTTGAAAAACAACTTTTCGCACTTGTGTTAGTGTTGAAAAACCACTTTTCGCACTTGTGTTAGTGTTGAAAACCCACTTTTCGCACTTGTGTTAGTGTTGAAAAACCACTTTTCGCACTTGTGTTAGTGTTGAAAAACCACTTTTCGCACTTGTGTTGGTGCAGGAAACCACTTTTGCACTTGTATTAGTGTGGCAAAAACACTTTTTGCACTTGTGTTAGTGTTGAAAAACCACTTTTCGCACTTGTGTTAGTGTTGAAAAACCACTTTTCGCACTTGTGTTAGTGTTGGAAACCACTTTTGCACTTGTCTTCGTGTGGAAAAACCACTTTTCGCACTTGTGTTGGTGTTGAAAAACCACTTTTCGCACTTGTGTTAGTGTTGAAAAACCACTTTTCGCACTTGTGTTGGTGCAGGAAACCACTTTTGCACTTGTATTAGTGTGGAAAAAAACACTTTTTGGACTTGTGATAGTGTTGAAAAACCACTTTTCGCACTTGTGTTAGTGTTGAAAAACCACTTTTCGCACTTGTGTTAGTGTTGAAAAACCACTTTTCGCACTTGTGTTAGTGTTGAAAAACCACTTTTGCACTTGTATTAGTGTGGAAAAACCACTTTTCGCACTTGTGTTGGTGCAGGAAACCACTTTTGCACTTGTATTAGTGTTGAAAAACCACTTTTGCACTTGTATTAGTGTGGAAAAACCACTTTTCGCACTTGTGTTGGTGCAGGAAACCACTTTTGCACTTGTGATAGTGTTGAAAAACCACTTTTCGCACTTGTGTTAGTGTTGAAAACCCACTTTTCACACTTGTGTTGGTGCAGGAAACCACTTTTGCACTTGTGCTAGTGTTGAAAAACCACTTTTGTACTTGTATTAGTGTGGAAAAACCACTTTTCGCACTTGTGTTAGTGAAGGAAACCACTTTTCGCACCTGTGTTAGTGTTGAAAACCCAGTTTTCGCACTTGTGTTAGTGTTGAAAAACCACTTTTCGCACCTGTGTTAGTGTTGAAAACCCACTTTTCGCACCTGTGTTAGTGTTGAAAAACCACTTTTTGCACTTGTGTTAGTGCTGAAAAACCACTTTTCGCACTTGTGTTGGTGCAGGAAACTACTTTTGCACTTGTATTAGTGTGGAAAAACACTTTTCACACTTGTGTTAGTGTTGAAAAAACACTTTTCGCACTTGTGTTGGTGCAGGAAACCACTTTTGCACTTGTATTAGTGTGGGAAAAACACTTTTTGCACTTGTGATAGTGTTGAAAAACCACTTTTCGCACTTGTGTTAGTGTTGAAAAACCACTTTTCGCACTTGTGTTAGTGTTGAAAACCCACTTTTCTCACTTGTGTTAGTGTTGAAAATCCACTTTTCGCACTTGTGTTGGTGCAGGAAACCACTTTTCGCACTTGTGTTAGTGTGGAAAAAACACTTTTTGCACTTGTGTTAGTGTTGAAAAACCACTTTTCGCACTTGTGTTGGTGCAGGAAACCACTTTTGCACTTGTATTAGTGTGGAAAAAACACTTTTTGCACTTGTGATAGTGTTGAAAAACCACTTTTCGCACTTGTGTTAGTGTTGAAAAACCACTTTTCGCACTTGTGTTGGTGCAGGAAACCACTTTTGCATTTGTATTAGTGTGGAAAAACCACTTTTCACACTTGTGTTAGTGTTGAAAAAACACTTTAAACACTTGTGTTAGTGTTGAAAAACCACTTTTCGCACTTGTGTTGGTGCAGGAAACCACTTTTGCACTTGTATTAGTGTGGAAAAAACACTTTTTGCACTTGTGTTAGTGTTGAAAAACCACTTTTGCACTTGTATTAGTGTGGAAAAAACACTTTTTACACTTGTGATAGTGTTGAAAAACCACTTTTCGCACTTGTGTTAGTGTTGAAAAACCACTTTTCGCACTTGTGTTGGTGCAGGAAACCACTTTTGCACTTGTGCTAGTGTTGAAAAACCACTTTTCGCACTTGTGTTAGTGTTGAAAAACCACTTTTGTACTTGTATTAGTGTGGAAAAACCACTTTTCGCACTTGTGTTAGTGTTGAAAAACCACTTTTCGTACTTGTGTTAGTGTGGAAAAACCACTTTTCGCACTTGTGTTAGTGTTGAAAAACCACTTTTGCACTTGTATTAGTGTGGAAAAAACACTTTTTACACTTGTGATAGCGTTGAAAAACCACTTTTCGCACTTGTGTTAGTGTTGAAAAACCACTTTTCCCACTTGTGTTGGTGTTGAAAAACCACTTTTCGCACTTGTGTTGGTGGAGGAAACCACTTTTGCACTTGTATTAGTGTGGAAAAACACTTTTTGCACTTGTGATAGTGTTGAAAAACCACTTTTTGCACTTGTGTTAGTGCTGAAAAACCACTTTTTGCACTTGTGTTGGTGTTGAAAAACCACTTTTGCACTTGTGTTAGTGTTGAAAAACCACTTTTGCACTTGTATTAGTGTGGAAAAACCACTTTTCGCACTTGTGTTAGTGTTGAAAAAACACTTTTTGCACTTGTGATAGTGTTCAAAAACCACTTTTTGCACTTGTGATAGTGTTCAAAAACCACTTTTCGCACTTGTGTTAGTGTTGAAAAACCACTTTTCGCACTCGTGTTAGTGTTGAAAAACCACTTTTCGCACTTGTGTTAGTGTTGAAAAAACACTTTTTGCACTTGTGATAGTGTTCAAAAACCACTTTTTGCACTTGTGATAGTGTTCAAAAACCACTTTTCGCACTTGTGTTAGTGTTGAAAAACCACTTTTCGCACTCGTGTTAGTGTTGAAAAACCACTTTTCGCACTTGTGTTGGTGCAGGAAACCACTTTTGCACTTCTATTAGTGTGGAAAAACCACTTTTCGCACTTGTGTTAGTGTGGAAAAACCACTTTTCGCACTTGTGTTGATGCAGGAAACCACTTTTGCACTTGTATTAGTGTGGAAAAACCACTTTTCGCACTTGTGTTGATGCAGGAAACCACTTTTGCACTTGTGTTAGTGTTGAAAAACCACTTTTGTACTTGTATTAGTGTGGAAAAACCACTTTTCGCACTTGTGTTAGTGTTGAAAAACCACTTTTCGTACTTGTGTTAGTGTGGAAAAACCACTTTTCGCACTTGTGTTAGTGAAGGAAACCACTTTTCGCACCTGTGTTAGTGTTGAAAACCCACTTTTCGCACTTGTGTTAGTGTTGAAAAACCACTTTTCGCACTTGTGTTAGTGTTGAAAAACCACTTTTGCACTTGTATTAGTGTGGAAAAAACACTTTTTACACTTGTGATAGCGTTGAAAAACCACTTTTCGCACTTGTGTTAGTGTTGAAAAACCACTTTTCGCACTTGTGTTAGTGCTGAAAAACCACTTTTCGCACTTGTGTTGGTGTTGAAAAACCACTTTTGCACTTGTGTTAGTGTTGAAAAACCACTTTTCGCACTTGTATTAGTGTGGAAAAATCACTTTTCGCACTTGTGTTAGTGTTGAAAAACCACTTTTGCACTTGTATTAGTGTGGAAAAACCACTTATCGCACTTGTGTTAGTGTTGAAAAACCACTTTTCGCACTTGTGTTCGTGTTGAAAAACCACTTTTCGCACTTGTGTTAGTGTTGAAAAACCACTTTTTGCACTTGTGTTGGTGCAGGAAACCACTTTTGCACTTGTATGAGTGTGGAAAAAACACTTTTCACACTTGTGTTAGTGTTGAAAAAACACTTTTCGCACTTGTGTTGGTGCAGGAAACCACTTTTGCACTTGTATTAGTGTGGAAAAAACACTTTTTGCACTTGTGATAGTGTTGAAAAACCACTTTTCGCACTTATGTTAGTGTTGAAAAACCACTTTTCGCACTTGTGTTAGTGTTGAAAAACCACTTTTCGCACTTGTGTTGGTGCAGGAAACCACTTTTGCACTTGTATTAGTGTGGAAAAACCACTTTTCACACTTGTGTTAGTGTTGAAAAAACACTTTTCACACTTGTGTTAGTGTTGAAAAAACACTTTTCACACTTGTGTTAGTGTTGAAAAACCACTTTTCGCACTTGTGTTGGTGCAGGAAACCACTTTTGCACTTGTGCTAGTGTGGAAAAATCACTTTTCGCACTTGTGTTGGTGCAGGAAACCACTTTTGCACTTGTATTAGTGTGGAAAAAACACTTTTTGCACTTGTGATAGTGTTGAAAAACCACTTTTCGCACTTATGTTAGTGTTGAAAAACCACTTTTCGCACTTGTGTTAGTGTTGAAAATCCACTTTTCGCACTTGTGTTAGTGTTGAAAATCCACTTTTCGCACTTGTGTTGGTGCAGGAAACCACTTTTCGCACTTGTGTTAGTGTGGAAAAAACACTTTTTGCACTTGTGATAGTGTTCAAAAACCACTTTTTGCACTTGTGATAGTGTTCAAAAACCACTTTTCGCACTTGTGTTAGTGTTGAAAAACCACTTTTCGCACTCGTGTTAGTGTTGAAAAACCACTTTTCGCACTTGTGTTGGTGCAGGAAACCACTTTTGCACTTGTATTAGTGTGGAAAAACCACTTTTCGCACTTGTGTTAGTGTGGAAAAACCACTTTTCGCACTTGTGTTGATGCAGGAAACCACTTTTGCACTTGTATTAGTGTGGAAAAACCACTTTTCGCACTTGTGTTGATGCAGGAAACCACTTTTGCACTTGTGCTAGTGTTGAAAACCACTTTTCGCACCTGTGTTAGTGTTGAAAACCCACTTTTCGCACTTGTGTTAGTGTTGAAAAACCACTTTTCGCACTTGTGTTAGTGTGGAAAAAACACTTTTTGGACTTGTGATAGTGTTGAAAAACCACTTTTCGCACTTGTGTTAGTGTTGAAAAACCACTTTTCGCACTTGTGTTGATGCAGGAAACCACTTTTGCACTTGTGCTAGTGTTGAAAACCACTTTTCGCACCTGTGTTAGTGTTGAAAACCCACTTTTCGCACTTGTGTTAGTGTTGAAAAACCACTTTTCGCACTTGTGTTAGTGTGGAAAAAACACTTTTTGGACTTGTGATAGTGTTGAAAAACCACTTTTCGCACTTGTGTTAGTGTTGAAAAACCACTTTTCGCACTTGTGTTGATGCAGGAAACCACTTTTGCACTTGTGTTAGTGTTGAAAAACCACTTTCCGCACTTGTGTTAGTGTTGAAAAACTACTTTTGTACTTGTATTAGTGTTGAAAAACCACTTTTCGCACTTGTGTTAGTGTTGAAAACCCACTTTTCGCACTTGTGTTAGTGTTGAAAAACCACTTTTCGCACTTGTTAGTGTTGAAAAACCACTTTTCGCACTTGTGTTAGTGTTGAAAACCCACTTTTCGCACTTGCGATAATGTTGAAAAACCACTTTTCGCACTTGTGTTAGTGTTGAAAAACCACTTTTCGCACTTGTGTTAGTGTTGAAAAACCACTTTTCGCATGTGTTGGTGCAGGAAACCACTTTTGCACTTGTATTAGTGTGGAAAAAACACTTTTCGTACATGTGTTAGTGTTGAAAAACCACTTTTTGGACTTGTGATAGTGTTGAAAAACCACTTTTCGCACTTGTGGTAGTGTTGAAAAACCACTTTTTGGACTTGTGATAGTGTTGAAAAACCACTTTTCGCACTTGTGTTAGTGTTGAAAAACCACTTTTCGCACTTGTGTTGATGCAGGAAACCACTTTTGCACTTGTGTTAGTGTTGAAAAACCACTTTCCGCACTTGTGTTAGTGTTGAAAAACTACTTTTGTACTTGTATTAGTGTTGAAAAACCACTTTTTGCACTTGTGTTAGTGTTGAAAAACCACTTTTCGCACTTGTGTTAGTGTTGAAAACCCACTTTTTGCACTTGTGTTAGTGTTGAAAAACCACTTTTCGCACTTGTGTTAGTGTTGAAAAACCACTTTTCGCACTTGTGTTAGTGTTGAAAACCCACTTTTCGCACTTGCGATAATGTTAAAAAACCACTTTTCGCACCTATGTTAGTGCTGAAAAACCACTTTTCGCACTTGTTAGTGTTGAAAAACCACTTTTCGCACTTGTGTTAGTGTTGAAAAACCACTTTTCGCACTTGTGTTAGTGTTGAAAACCCACTTTTCGCACTTGCGATAATGTTGAAAAACCACTTTTCGCACCTATGTTAGTGCTGAAAAACCACTTTTCGCACTTGTTAGTGTTGAAAAACCACTTTTCGCACTTGTGTTGGTGCAGGAAACCACTTTTGCACTTGTATTAGTGTGGAAAAAACACTTTTCGTACATGTGTTAGTGTTGAAAAACCACTTTTCGCACTTGTGTTGGTGGAGGAAACCACTTTTGCACTTGTATTAGTGTGGAAAAAACACTTTTTGCACTTGTGATAGTGTTGAAAAACCACTTTTGCACTTGTATTAGTGTGCAAAAACCACTTTTCGCACTTGTGTTAGTGTTGAAAAACCACTTTTCGCACTTGTATTAGTGTGGAAAAACCACTTTTCGCACTTGTGTTAGTGTTGAAAAACCACTTTTGCACTTGTATTAGTGTGGAAAAACCACTTTTCGCACTTGTGGTAGTGTTGAAAAACCACTTTTCGCACTTGTGATAGTGTTGAAAAACCACTTTTGCACTTGTATTAGTGTGGAAAAACCACTTTTTGGACTTGTGATAGTGTTGAAAAACCACTTTTCGCACTTGTGTTAGTGTGGAAAAACCACTTTTCGCACTTGTGTTAGTGTGGAAAAACCACTTTTCGCACTTGTGTTAGTGTTGAAAAACCACTTTTCGCACTTGTATTAGTGTGGAAAAAACACTTTTCACACTTGTGTTAGTGTTGAAAAAACACTTTTCGCACTTGTGTTGGTGCAGGAAACCACTTTTGCACTTGTATTAGTGTGGAAAAACACTTTTCACACTTGTGTTAGTGTTGAAAAAACACTTTTCGCACTTGTGTTGGTGCAGGAAACCACTTTTGCACTTGTATTAGTGTGGGAAAAACACTTTTTGCACTTGTGATAGTGTTGAAAAACCACTTTTCGCACTTGTGTTAGTGTTGAAAAACCACTTTTCGCACTTGTGTTAGTGTTGAAAACCCACTTTTCTCACTTGTGTTAGTGTTGAAAATCCACTTTTCGCACTTGTGTTGGTGCAGGAAACCACTTTTCGCACTTGTGTTAGTGTGGAAAAAACACTTTTTGCACTTGTGTTAGTGTTGAAAAACCACTTTTCGCACTTGTGTTGGTGCAGGAAACCACTTTTGCACTTGTATTAGTGTGGAAAAAACACTTTTTGCACTTGTGATAGTGTTGAAAAACCACTTTTTGCACTTGTGTTAGTGTTGAAAAACCACTTTTCGCACTTGTGTTGGTGCAGGAAACCACTTTTGCATTTGTATTAGTGTGGAAAAACCACTTTTCACACTTGTGTTAGTGTTGAAAAAACACTTTAAACACTTGTGTTAGTGTTGAAAAACCACTTTTCGCACTTGTGTTGGTGCAGGAAACCACTTTTGCACTTGTATTAGTGTTGAAAAACCACTTTTGCACTTGTATTAGTGTGGAAAAAACACTTTTTACACTTGTGATAGTGTTGAAAAACCACTTTTCGCACTTGTGTTAGTGTTGAAAAACCACTTTTCGCACTTGTGTTGGTGCAGGAAACCACTTTTGCACTTGTGCTAGTGTTGAAAAACCACTTTTCGCACTTGTGTTAGTGTTGAAAAACCACTTTTGTACTTGTATTAGTGTGGAAAAACCACTTTTCGCACTTGTGTTAGTGTTGAAAAACCACTTTTCGTACTTGTGTTAGTGTGGAAAAACCACTTTTGCACTTGTATTAGTGTGGAAAAAACACTTTTTACACTTGTGATAGCGTTGAAAAACCACTTTTCGCACTTGTGTTAGTGTTGAAAAACCACTTTTCCCACTTGTGTTGGTGTTGAAAAACCACTTTTCGCACTTGTGTTGGTGGAGGAAACCACTTTTGCACTTGTATTAGTGTGGAAAAACACTTTTTGCACTTGTGATAGTGTTGAAAAACCACTTTTTGCACTTGTGTTAGTGCTGAAAAACCACTTTTTGCACTTGTGTTGGTGTTGAAAAACCACTTTTGCACTTGTGTTAGTGTTGAAAAACCACTTTTGCACTTGTATTAGTGTGGAAAAACCACTTTTCGCACTTGTGTTAGTGTTGAAAAAACACTTTTTGCACTTGTGATAGTGTTCAAAAACCACTTTTTGCACTTGTGATAGTGTTCAAAAACCACTTTTTGCACTTGTGATAGTGTTCAAAAACCACTTTTCGCACTTGTGTTAGTGTTGAAAAACCACTTTTCGCACTCGTGTTAGTGTTGAAAAACCACTTTTCGCACTTGTGTTGGTGCAGGAAACCACTTTTGCACTTCTATTAGTGTGGAAAAACCACTTTTCGCACTTGTGTTAGTGTGGAAAAACCACTTTTCGCACTTGTGTTGATGCAGGAAACCACTTTTGCACTTGTATTAGTGTGGAAAAACCACTTTTCGCACTTGTGTTGATGCAGGAAACCACTTTTGCACTTGTGATAGTGTTGAAAAACCACTTTTGTACTTGTATTAGTGTGGAAAAACCACTTTTCGCACTTGTGTTAGTGTTGAAAAACCACTTTTCGTACTTGTGTTAGTGTGGAAAAACCACTTTTCGCACTTGTGTTAGTGAAGGAAACCACTTTTCGCACCTGTGTTAGTGTTGAAAACCCACTTTTCGCACTTGTGTTAGTGTTGAAAAACCACTTTTCGCACTTGTGTTAGTGTTGAAAAACCACTTTTGCACTTGTATTAGTGTGGAAAAAACACTTTTTACACTTGTGATAGCGTTGAAAAACCACTTTTCGCACTTGTGTTAGTGTTGAAAAACCACTTTTCGCACTTGTGTTAGTGCTGAAAAACCACTTTTCGCACTTGTGTTGGTGTTGAAAAACCACTTTTGCACTTGTGTTAGTGTTGAAAAACCACTTTTCGCACTTGTATTAGTGTGGAAAAATCACTTTTCGCACTTGTGTTAGTGTTGAAAAACCACTTTTGCACTTGTATTAGTGTGGAAAAACCACTTATCGCACTTGTGTTAGTGTTGAAAAACCACTTTTCGCACTTGTGTTAGTGTTGAAAAACCACTTTTCGCACTTGTGTTAGTGTTGAAAAACCACTTTTTGCACTTGTGTTGGTGCAGGAAACCACTTTTGCACTTGTATGAGTGTGGAAAAAACACTTTTCGCACTTGTGTTGGTGCAGGAAACCACTTTTGCACTTGTATTAGTGTGGAAAAAACACTTTTTGCACTTGTGATAGTGTTGAAAAACCACTTTTCGCACTTATGTTAGTGTTGAAAACCCACTTTTCGCACTTGTGTTAGTGTTGAAAAACCACTTTTCGCACTTGTGTTGGTGCAGGAAACCACTTTTGCACTTGTATTAGTGTGGAAAAACCACTTTTCACACTTGTGTTAGTGTTGAAAAAACACTTTTCACACTTGTGTTAGTGTTGAAAAAACACTTTTCACACTTGTGTTAGTGTTGAAAAACCACTTTTCGCACTTGTGTTGGTGCAGGAAACCACTTTTGCACTTGTGCTAGTGTGGAAAAATCACTTTTCGCACTTGTGTTGGTGCAGGAAACCACTTTTGCACTTGTATTAGTGTGGAAAAAACACTTTTTGCACTTGTGATAGTGTTGAAAAACCACTTTTCGCACTTATGTTAGTGTTGAAAAACCACTTTTCGCACTTGTGTTAGTGTTGAAAATCCACTTTTCGCACTTGTGTTGGTGCAGGAAACCACTTTTCGCACTTGTGTTAGTGTGGAAAAAACACTTTTTGCACTTGTGATAGTGTTCAAAAACCACTTTTTGCACTTGTGATAGTGTTCAAAAACCACTTTTCGCACTTGTGTTAGTGTTGAAAAACCACTTTTCGCACTCGTGTTAGTGTTGAAAAACCACTTTTCGCACTTGTGTTGGTGCAGGAAACCACTTTTGCACTTGTATTAGTGTGGAAAAACCACTTTTCGCACTTGTGTTAGTGTGGAAAAACCACTTTTCGCACTTGTGTTGATGCAGGAAACCACTTTTGCACTTGTATTAGTGTGGAAAAACCACTTTTCGCACTTGTGTTGATGCAGGAAACCACTTTTGCACTTGTGCTAGTGTTGAAAACCACTTTTCGCACTTGTGTTAGAGTTGAAAAACCACTTTTGTACTTGTATTAGTGTGGAAAAACCACTTTTCGCACTTGTGTTAGTGTTGAAAAACCACTTTTCGTACTTGTGTTAGTGTGGAAAAACCACTTTTCGCACTTGTGTTGATGCAGGAAACCACTTTTGCACTTGTGCTAGTGTTGAAAACCACTTTTCGCACCTGTGTTAGTGTTGAAAACCCACTTTTCGCACTTGTGTTAGTGTTGAAAAACCACTTTTCGCACTTGTGTTAGTGTGGAAAAAACACTTTTTGGACTTGTGATAGTGTTGAAAAACCACTTTTCGCACTTGTGTTAGTGTTGAAAAACCACTTTTCGCACTTGTGTTGATGCAGGAAACCACTTTTGCACTTGTGTTAGTGTTGAAAAACCACTTTCCGCACTTGTGTTAGTGTTGAAAAACTACTTTTGTACTTGTATTAGTGTTGAAAAACCACTTTTCGCACTTGTGTTAGTGTTGAAAACCCACTTTTCGCACTTGTGTTAGTGTTGAAAAACCACTTTTCGCACTTGTTAGTGTTGAAAAAACACTTTTCGCACTTGTGTTAGTGTTGAAAACCCACTTTTCGCACTTGCGATAATGTTGAAAAACCACTTTTCGCACTTGTGTTAGTGTTGAAAAACCACTTTTCGCACTTGTGTTAGTGTTGAAAAACCACTTTTCGCATGTGTTGGTGCAGGAAACCACTTTTGCACTTGTATTAGTGTGGAAAAAACACTTTTCGTACATGTGTTAGTGTTGAAAAACCACTTTTTGGACTTGTGATAGTGTTGAAAAACCACTTTTCGCACTTGTGGTAGTGTTGAAAAACCACTTTTTGGACTTGTGATAGTGTTGAAAAACCACTTTTCGCACTTGTGTTGATGCAGGAAACCACTTTTGCACTTGTGTTAGTGTTGAAAAACCACTTTCCGCACTTGTGTTAGTGTTGAAAAACTACTTTTGTACTTGTATTAGTGTTGAAAAACCACTTTTTGCACTTGTGTTAGTGTTGAAAAACCACTTTTCGCACTTGTGTTAGTGTTGAAAACCCACTTTTTGCACTTGTGTTAGTGTTGAAAAACCACTTTTCGCACTTGTGTTAGTGTTGAAAAACCACTTTTCGCACTTGTGTTAGTGTTGAAAACCCACTTTTCGCACTTGCGATAATGTTGAAAAACCACTTTTCGCACCTATGTTAGTGCTGAAAAACCACTTTTCGCACTTGTTAGTGTTGAAAAACCACTTTTCGCACTTGTGTTAGTGTTGAAAAACCACTTTTCGCACTTGTGTTAGTGTTGAAAACCCACTTTTCGCACTTGCGATAATGTTGAAAAACCACTTTTCGCACCTATGTTAGTGCTGAAAAACCACTTTTCGCACTTGTTAGTGTTGAAAAACCACTTTTCGCACTTGTGTTGGTGCAGGAAACCACTTTTGCACTTGTATTAGTGTGGAAAAAACACTTTTCGTACATGTGTTAGTGTTGAAAAACCACTTTTCGCACTTGTGTTGGTGTTGAAAAACCACTTTTCGCACTTGTGTTGGTGGAGGAAACCACTTTTGCACTTGTATTAGTGTGGAAAAAACACTTTTTGCACTTGTGATAGTGTTGAAAAACCACTTTTGCACTTGCATTAGTGTGCAAAAACCACTTTTCGCACTTGTGTTAGTGTTGAAAAACCACTTTTCGCACTTGTATTAGTGTGGAAAAACCACTTTTCGCACTTGTGTTAGTGTTGAAAAACCACTTTTGCACTTGTATTAGTGTGGAAAAACCACTTTTCGCACTTGTGGTAGTGTTGAAAAACCACTTTTCGCACTTGTGATAGTGTTGAAAAACCACTTTTGCACTTGTATTAGTGTGGAAAAACCACTTTTTGGACTTGTGATAGTGTTGAAAAACCACTTTTCGCACTTGTGTTAGTGTTGAAAAACCACTTTTCGCACTTGTGTTAGTGTTGAAAAACCACTTTTGCACTTGTATTAGTGTGGAAAAACCACTTTTCGCACTTGTGTTGGTGCAGGAAACCACTTTTGCACTTGTATTAGTGTGGAAAAAACACTTTTTGCACTTGTGATAGTGTTGAAAAACCACTTTTCGCACTTGTGTTAGTGTTGAAAACCCACTTTTCACACTTGTGTTGGTGCAGGAAACCACTTTTGCACTTGTGCTAGTGTTGAAAAACCACTTTTGTACTTGTATTAGTGTGGAAAAACCACTTTTCGCACTTGTGTTAGTGAAGGAAACCACTTTTCGCACCTGTGTTAGTGTTGAAAACCCAGTTTTCGCACTTGTGTTAGTGTTGAAAAACCACTTTTCGCACTTGTGTTGGTGTTGAAAAACCACTTTTCGCACTTGTGTTGGTGGAGGAAACCACTTTTGCACTTGTTTTAGTGTGGAAAAAACACTTTTTGCACTTGTGATAGTGTTGAAAAACCACTTTTTGCACTTGTGTTAGTGCTGAAAAACCACTTTTCGCACTTGTGTTAGTGTTGAAAAACCACTTTTGCACTTGTATTAGTGTGGAAAAACCACTTTTCGCACTTGTGTTAGTGTTGAAAAACCACTTTTCGCACTTGTGTTAGTGTGGAAAAACCACTTTTCGCACTTGTGTTAGTGTTGAAAAACCACTTTTTGCACTTGTATTAGTGTGGAAAAAACACTTTTCACACTTGTGTTAGTGTTGAAAAAACACTTTTCGCACTTGTGTTGGTGCAGGAAACCACTTTTGCACTTGTATTAGTGTGGGAAAAACACTTTTTGCACTTGTGATAGTGTTGAAAAACCACTTTTCGCACTTGTGTTAGTGTTGAAAAACCACTTTTCGCACTTGTGTTAGTGTTGAAAACCCACTTTTCTCACTTGTGTTAGTGTTGAAAAACCACTTTTCGCACTTGTGTTAGTGTTGAAAATCCACTTTTCGCACTTGTGTTGGTGCAGGAAACCACTTTTCGCACTTGTGTTAGTGTGGAAAAAACACTTTTTGCACTTGTGTTAGTGTTGAAAAACCACTTTTCGCACTTGTGTTGGTGCAGGAAACCACTTTTGCACTTGTATTAGTGTGGAAAAAACACTTTTTGCACTTGTGATAGTGTTGAAAAACCACTTTTCGCACTTGTGTTGGTGCAGGAAACCACTTTTGCATTTGTATTAGTGTGGAAAAACCACTTTTCACACTTGTGTTAGTGTTGAAAAAACACTTTTCGCACTTGTGTTGGTGCAGGAAACCACTTTTGCATTTGTATTAGTGTGGAAAAACCACTTTTCACACTTGTGTTAGTGTTGAAAAAACACTTTAAACACTTGTGTTAGTGTTGAAAAACCACTTTTCGCACTTGTGTTGGTGCAGGAAACCACTTTTGCACTTGTATTAGTGTGGAAAAAACACTTTTTGCACTTGTGTTAGTGTTGAAAAACCACTTTTGTACTTGTATTAGTGTGGAAAAACCACTTTTCGCACTTGTGTTAGTGTTGAAAAACCACTTTTCGTACTTGTGTTAGTGTGGAAAAACCACTTTTCGCACTTGTGTTAGTGTTGAAAAACCACTTTTGCACTTGTATTAGTGTGGAAAAAACACTTTTTACACTTGTGATAGCGTTGAAAAACCACTTTTCGCACTTGTGTTAGTGTTGAAAAACCACTTTTCCCACTTGTGTTGGTGTTGAAAAACCACTTTTCGCACTTGTGTTGGTGGAGGAAACCACTTTTGCACTTGTATTAGTGTGGAAAAAACACTTTTTGCACTTGTGATAGTGTTGAAAAACCACTTTTCGCACTTGTGTTAGTGCTGAAAAACCACTTTTTGCACTTGTGTTGGTGTTGAAAAACCACTTTTGCACTTGTATTAGTGTGGAAAAACCACTTTTCGCACTTGTGTTAGTGTTGAAAAACCACTTTTTGCACTTGTGTTGGTGCAGGAAACCACTTTTGCACTTGTATTAGTGTGGAAAAAACACTTTTGACACTTGTGTTAGTGTTGAAAAAACACTTTTTGCACTTGTGATAGTGTTCAAAAACCACTTTTTGCACTTGTGATAGTGTTCAAAAACCACTTTTCGCACTTGTGTTAGTGTTGAAAAACCACTTTTCGCACTTGTGTTGGTGCAGGAAACCACTTTTGCACTTGTATTAGTGTGGAAAAACCACTTTTCGCACTTGTGTTAGTGTGGAAAAACCACTTTTCGCACTTGTGTTGATGCAGGAAACCACTTTTGCACTTGTATTAGTGTGGAAAAACCACTTTTCGCACTTGTGTTGATGCAGGAAACCACTTTTGCACTTGTGTTAGTGTGGAAAAAACACTTTTTGCACTTGTGATAGTGTTCAAAAACCACTTTTCGCACTTGGGTTAGTGTTGAAAAACCACTTTTCGCACTTGTGTTGGTGCAGGAAACCACTTTTGTACTTGTATTAGTGTGGAAAAACCACTTTTCGCACTTGTGTTAGTGTTGAAAAACCACTTTTCGTACTTGTGTTAGTGTGGAAAAACCACTTTTCGCACTTGTGTTGATGCAGGAAACCACTTTTGCACTTGTGCTAGTGTTGAAAACCACTTTTCGCACCTGTGTTAGTGTTGAAAACCCACTTTTCGCACTTGTGTTAGTGTTGAAAAACCACTTTTCGCACTTGTGTTAGTGTGGAAAAAACACTTTTTGGACTTGTGATAGTGTTGAAAAACCACTTTTCGCACTTGTGTTAGTGTTGAAAAACCACTTTTCGCACTTGTGTTGATGCAGGAAACCACTTTTGCACTTGTGTTAGTGTTGAAAAACCACTTTCCGCACTTGTGTTAGTGTTGAAAAACTACTTTTGTACTTGTATTAGTGTTGAAAAACCACTTTTCGCACTTGTGTTAGTGTTGAAAACCCACTTTTCGCACTTGTGTTAGTGTTGAAAAACCACTTTTCGCACTTGTTAGTGTTGAAAAACCACTTTTCGCACTTGTGTTAGTGTTGAAAACCCACTTTTCGCACTTGCGATAATGTTGAAAAACCACTTTTCGCACTTGTGTTAGTGTTGAAAAACCACTTTTCGCACTTGTGTTAGTGTTGAAAAACCACTTTTCGCATGTGTTGGTGCAGGAAACCACTTTTGCACTTGTATTAGTGTGGAAAAAACACTTTTCGTACATGTGTTAGTGTTGAAAAACCACTTTTTGGACTTGTGATAGTGTTGAAAAACCACTTTTCGCACTTGTGGTAGTGTTGAAAAACCACTTTTTGGACTTGTGATAGTGTTGAAAAACCACTTTTCGCACTTGTGTTAGTGTTGAAAAACCACTTTTCGCACTTGTGTTGATGCAGGAAACCACTTTTGCACTTGTGTTAGTGTTGAAAAACCACTTTCCGCACTTGTGTTAGTGTTGAAAAACTACTTTTGTACTTGTATTAGTGTTGAAAAACCACTTTTTGCACTTGTGTTAGTGTTGAAAAACCACTTTTCGCACTTGTGTTAGTGTTGAAAAACCACTTTTCGCACTTGTGTTAGTGTTGAAAAACCACTTTTCGCACTTGTGTTAGTGTTGAAAACCCACTTTTCGCACTTGCGATAATGTTGAAAAACCACTTTTCGCACCTATGTTAGTGCTGAAAAACCACTTTTCGCACTTGTTAGTGTTGAAAAACCACTTTTCGCACTTGTGTTAGTGTTGAAAAACCACTTTTCGCACTTGTGTTAGTGTTGAAAAACCACTTTTCGCACTTGTGTTAGTGTTGAAAACCCACTTTTCGCACTTGCGATAATGTTGAAAAACCACTTTTCGCACCTATGTTAGTGCTGAAAAACCACTTTTCGCACTTGTTAGTGTTGAAAAACCACTTTTCGCACTTGTGTTAGTGTTGAAAAACCACTTTTCGCACTTGTGTTAGTGTTGAAAACCCACTTTTCGCACTTGCGATAATGTTGAAAAACCACTTTTCGCACCTATGTTAGTGCTGAAAAACCACTTTTCGCACTTGTTAGTGTTGAAAAACCACTTTTCGCACTTGTGTTGGTGCAGGAAACCACTTTTGCACTTGTATTAGTGTGGAAAAAACACTTTTCGTACATGTGTTAGTGTTGAAAAACCACTTTTCGCACTTGTGTTGGTGTTGAAAAACCACTTTTCGCACTTGTGTTGGTGGAGGAAACCACTTTTGCACTTGTATTAGTGTGGAAAAAACACTTTTTGCACTTGTGATAGTGTTGAAAAACCACTTTTGCACTTGCATTAGTGTGCAAAAACCACTTTTCGCACTTGTGTTAGTGTTGAAAAACCACTTTTCGCACTTGTATTAGTGTGGAAAAACCACTTTTCGCACTTGTGTTAGTGTTGAAAAACCACTTTTGCACTTGTATTAGTGTGGAAAAACCACTTTTCGCACTTGTGGTAGTGTTGAAAAACCACTTTTCGCACTTGTGATAGTGTTGAAAAACCACTTTTGCACTTGTATTAGTGTGGAAAAACCACTTTTTGGACTTGTGATAGTGTTGAAAAACCACTTTTCGCACTTGTGTTAGTGTTGAAAAACCACTTTTCGCACTTGTGTTAGTGTTGAAAAACCACTTTTGCACTTGTATTAGTGTGGAAAAACCACTTTTCGCACTTGTGTTGGTGCAGGAAACCACTTTTGCACTTGTATTAGTGTGGAAAAAACACTTTTTGCACTTGTGATAGTGTTGAAAAACCACTTTTCGCACTTGTGTTAGTGTTGAAAACCCACTTTTCACACTTGTGTTGGTGCAGGAAACCACTTTTGCACTTGTGCTAGTGTTGAAAAACCACTTTTGTACTTGTATTAGTGTGGAAAAACCACTTTTCGCACTTGTGTTAGTGAAGGAAACCACTTTTCGCACCTGTGTTAGTGTTGAAAACCCAGTTTTCGCACTTGTGTTAGTGTTGAAAAACCACTTTTCGCACTTGTGTTGGTGTTGAAAAACCACTTTTCGCACTTGTGTTGGTGGAGGAAACCACTTTTGCACTTGTTTTAGTGTGGAAAAAACACTTTTTGCACTTGTGATAGTGTTGAAAAACCACTTTTTGCACTTGTGTTAGTGCTGAAAAACCACTTTTCGCACTTGTGTTAGTGTTGAAAAACCACTTTTGCACTTGTATTAGTGTGGAAAAACACTTTTCACACTTGTGTTAGTGTTGAAAAAACACTTTTCGCACTTGTGTTGGTGCAGGAAACCACTTTTGCACTTGTATTAGTGTGGGAAAAACACTTTTTGCACTTGTGATAGTGTTGAAAAACCACTTTTCGCACTTGTGTTAGTGTTGAAAAACCACTTTTCGCACTTGTGTTAGTGTTGAAAACCCACTTTTCTCACTTGTGTTAGTGTTGAAAAACCACTTTTCGCACTTGTGTTAGTGTTGAAAATCCACTTTTCGCACTTGTGTTGGTGCAGGAAACCACTTTTCGCACTTGTGTTAGTGTGGAAAAAACACTTTTTGCACTTGTGTTAGTGTTGAAAAACCACTTTTCGCACTTGTGTTGGTGCAGGAAACCACTTTTGCACTTGTATTAGTGTGGAAAAAACACTTTTTGCACTTGTGATAGTGTTGAAAAACCACTTTTCGCACTTGTGTTAGTGTTGAAAAACCACTTTTCGCACTTGTGTTGGTGCAGGAAACCACTTTTGCATTTGTATTAGTGTGGAAAAACCACTTTTCACACTTGTGTTAGTGTTGAAAAAACGCTTTAAACACTTGTGTTAGTGTTGAAAAACCACTTTTCGCACTTGTGTTGGTGCAGGAAACCACTTTTGCACTTGTATTAGTGTGGAAAAAACACTTTTTGCACTTGTGTTAGTGTTGAAAAACCACTTTTGTACTTGTATTAGTGTGGAAAAACCACTTTTCGCACTTGTGTTAGTGTTGAAAAACCACTTTTCGTACTTGTGTTAGTGTGGAAAAACCACTTTTCGCACTTGTGTTAGTGTTGAAAAACCACTTTTGCACTTGTATTAGTGTGGAAAAAACACTTTTTACACTTGTGATAGCGTTGAAAAACCACTTTTCGCACTTGTGTTAGTGTTGAAAAACCACTTTTCCCACTTGTGTTGGTGTTGAAAAACCACTTTTCGCACTTGTGTTGGTGGAGGAAACCACTTTTGCACTTGTATTAGTGTGGAAAAAACACTTTTTGCACTTGTGATAGTGTTGAAAAACCACTTTTCGCACTTGTGTTAGTGCTGAAAAACCACTTTTTGCACTTGTGTTGGTGTTGAAAAACCACTTTTGCACTTGTATTAGTGTGGAAAAACCACTTTTCGCACTTGTGTTAGTGTTGAAAAACCACTTTTTGCACTTGTGTTGGTGCAGGAAACCACTTTTGCACTTGTATTAGTGTGGAAAAAACACTTTTCACACTTGTGTTAGTGTTGAAAAAACACTTTTTGCACTTGTGATAGTGTTCAAAAACCACTTTTTGCACTTGTGATAGTGTTCAAAAACCACTTTTCGCACTTGTGTTGGTGCAGGAAACCACTTTTGCACTTGTATTAGTGTGGAAAAACCACTTTTCGCACTTGTGTTAGTGTGGAAAAACCACTTTTCGCACTTGTGTTGATGCAGGAAACCACTTTTGCACTTGTATTAGTGTGGAAAAACCACTTTTCGCACTTGTGTTGATGCAGGAAACCACTTTTGCACTTGTGTTAGTGTGGAAAAAACACTTTTTGCACTTGTGATAGTGTTCAAAAACCACTTTTCGCACTTGGGTTAGTGTTGAAAAACCACTTTTCGCACTTGTGTTGGTGCAGGAAACCACTTTTGCACTTGTATTAGTGTGGAAAAACCACTTTTCACACTTGTGTTAGTGTTGAAAAAACACTTTTCACACTTGTATTAGTGTGGAAAAACCACTTTTCACACTTGTGTTAGTGTTGAAAAACCACTTTTCGTACTTGTGTTAGTGTGGAAAAACCACTTTTTGCACTTGTGTTAGTGTTGAAAAACCACTTTTGCACTTGTATTAGTGTGGAAAAAACACTTTTTACACTTGTGATAGCGTTGAAAAACCACTTTTCGCACTTGTGTTAGTGTTGAAAAACCACTTTTCGCACTTGTGTTGGTGTTGAAAAACCACTTTTCGCACTTGTGTTGGTGGAGGAAACCACTTTTGCACTTGTATTAGTGTGGAAAAAACACTTTTTGCACTTGTGATAGTGTTGAAAAACCACTTTTCGCACTTGTGTTAGTGCTGAAAAACCACTTTTTGCACTTGTGTTGGTGTTGAAAAACCACTTTTGCACTTGTGTTAGTGTTGAAAAACCACTTTTCGCACTTGTATTAGTGTGGAAAAAACCACTTTTCGCACTTGTGTTAGTGTTGAAAAACCACTTTTGCACTTGTATTAGTGTGGAAAAACCACTTTTCGCACTTGTGTTAGTGTTGAAAAACCACTTTTTGCACTTGTGTTGGTGCAGGAAACCACTTTTGCACTTGTATTAGTGTGGAAAAAACACTTTTCACACTTGTGTTAGTGTTGAAAAAACACTTTTCGCACTTGTGATAGTGTTCAAAAACCACTTTTTGCACTTGTGATAGTGTTCAAAAACCACTTTTCGCACTTGTGTTAGTGTTGAAAAACCACTTTTCGCACTCGTGTTAGTGTTGAAAAACCACTTTTCGCACTTGTGTTGGTGCAGGAAACCACTTTTGCACTTGTATTAGTGTGGAAAAACCACTTTTCGCACTTGTGTTAGTGTGGAAAAACCACTTTTCGCACTTGTGTTGATGCAGGAAACCACTTTTGCACTTGTATTAGTGTGGAAAAACCACTTTTCGCACTTGTGTTGATGCAGGAAACCACTTTTGCACTTGTGCTAGTGTTGAAAACCACTTTTCGCACTTGTGTTAGAGTTGAAAAACCACTTTTGTACTTGTATTAGTGTGGAAAAACCACTTTTCGCACTTGTGTTAGTGTTGAAAAACCACTTTTCGTACTTGTGTTAGTGTGGAAAAACCACTTTTCGCACTTGTGTTCGTGAAGGAAACCACTTTTCGCACCTGTGTTAGTGTTGAAAACCCACTTTTCGCACTTGTGTTAGTGTTGAAAAACCACTTTTCGTACTTGTGTTAGTGTTGAAAAAACACTTTTCACACTTGTATTAGTGTGGAAAAACCACTTTTCACACTTGTGTTAGTGTTGAAAAACCACTTTTCGTACTTGTGTTAGTGTGGAAAAACCACTTTTTGCACTTGTGTTAGTGTTGAAAAACCACTTTTGCACTTGTATTAGTGTGGAAAAAACACTTTTTACACTTGTGATAGCGTTGAAAAACCACTTTTCGCACTTGTTAGTGTTGAAAAACCACTTTTCGCACTTGTGTTGGTGTTGAAAAACCACTTTTCGCACTTGTGTTGGTGGAGGAAACCACTTTTGCACTTGTATTAGTGTGGAAAAAAGACTTTTTGCACTTGTGATAGTGTTGAAAAACCACTTTTCGCACTTGTGTTAGTGCTGAAAAACCACTTTTTGCACTTGTGTTGGTGTTGAAAAACCACTTTTGCACTTGTGTTAGTGTTGAAAAACCACTTTTCGCACTTGTATTAGTGTGGAAAAAACCACTTTTCGCACTTGTGTTAGTGTTGAAAAACCACTTTTGCACTTGTATTAGTGTGGAAAAACCACTTTTCGCACTTGTGTTAGTGTTGAAAAACCACTTTTTGCACTTGTGTTGGTGCAGGAAACCACTTTTGCACTTGTATTAGTGTGGAAAAAACACTTTTCACACTTGTGTTAGTGTTGAAAAAACACTTTTCGCACTTGTGATAGTGTTCAAAAACCACTTTTTGCACTTGTGATAGTGTTCAAAAACCACTTTTCGCACTTGTGTTAGTGTTGAAAAACCACTTTTCGCACTCGTGTTAGTGTTGAAAAACCACTTTTCGCACTTGTGTTGGTGCAGGAAACCACTTTTGCACTTGTATTAGTGTGGAAAAACCACTTTTCGCACTTGTGTTAGTGTGGAAAAACCACTTTTTGCACTTGTGTTGATGCAGGAAACCACTTTTGCACTTGTATTAGTGTGGAAAAACCACTTTTCGCACTTGTGTTGATGCAGGAAACCACTTTTGCACTTGTGCTAGTGTTGAAAACCACTTTTCGCACTTGTGTTAGAGTTGAAAAACCACTTTTGTACTTGTATTAGTGTGGAAAAACCACTTTTCGCACTTGTGTTAGTGTTGAAAAACCACTTTTCGTACTTGTGTTAGTGTGGAAAAACCACTTTTCACACTTGTGTTAGTGAAGGAAACCACTTTTCGCACCTGTGTTAGTGTTGAAAACCCACTTTTCGCACTTGTGTTAGTGTTGAAAAACCACTTTTCGCACTTGTGTTAGTGTGGAAAAAACACTTTTTGGACTTGTGATAGTGTTGAAAAACCACTTTTCGCACTTGTGTTAGTGTTGAAAAACCACTTTTCGCACTTGTGTTGATGCAGGAAACCACTTTTGCACTTGTGTTAGTGTTGAAAAACCACTTTCCGCACTTGTGTTAGTGTTGAAAAACTACTTTTGTACTTGTATTAGTGTTGAAAAACCACTTTTCGCACTTGTGTTAGTGTTGAAAACCCACTTTTCGCACTTGTGTTAGTGTTGAAAAACCACTTTTCGCACTTGTTAGTGTTGAAAAACCACTTTTCGCACTTGTGTTAGTGTTGAAAACCCACTTTTCGCACTTGCGATAATGTTGAAAAACCACTTTTCGCACTTGTGTTAGTGTTGAAAAACCACTTTTCGCACTTGTGTTAGTGTTGAAAAACCACTTTTCGCATGTGTTGGTGCAGGAAACCACTTTTGCACTTGTATTAGTGTGGAAAAAACACTTTTCGTACATGTGTTAGTGTTGAAAAACCACTTTTCGCACTTGTGTTAGTGTTGAAAAACCACTTTTCGCACTTGTGTTGATGCAGGAAACCACTTTTGCACTTGTGTTAGTGTTGAAAAACCACTTTCCGCACTTGTGTTAGTGTTGAAAAACTACTTTTGTACTTGTATTAGTGTTGAAAAACCACTTTTTGCACTTGTGTTAGTGTTGAAAACCAACTTTTCGCACTTGTGTTAGTGTTGAAAACCCACTTTTTGCACTTGTGTTAGTGTTGAAAAACCACTTTTCGCACTTGTGTTAGTGTTGAAAAACCACTTTTCGCACCTATGTTAGTGCTGAAAAACCACTTTTTGCACTTGTGTTAGTGTTGAAAAACCACTTTTCGCATGTGTTGGTGCAGGAAACCACTTTTGCACTTGTATTAGTGTGGAAAAAACACTTTTCGTACATGTGTTAGTGTTGGAAAAACCACTTTTCGCACTTGTGTTAGTGTGGAAAAACCACTTTTCGCACATGTGTTAGTGTTGAAAAACCACTTTTCGCACTTGTGTTAGTGAAGGAAACTACTTTTCGCACCTGTGTTAGTGTTGAAAAACCACTTTTCGCACTTGTGTTGGTGCAGGAAACCACTTTTGCACTTGTATTAGTGTGGAAAAACCACTTTTCGCACTTGTGTTAGTGTTGAAAAACCACTTTTGCACTTGTATTAGTGTGGAAAAACCACTTTTTGCACTTGTGATAGTGTTGAAAAACCACTTTTCGCACTTGTGTTAGTGTTGAAAAACCGCTTTTCGCACATGTGTTGGTGCAGGAAACCACTTTTGCACTTGTATTAGTGTTGAAAAACCACTTTTTGCACTTGTGTTAGTGTTGAAAAACCACTTTTCGCACTTGTGTTAGTGTTGAAAAACCACTTTTCGCACTTGTGTTAGTGTTGAAAACCCACTTTTCGCACTTGTGTTGGTGCAGGAAACCACTTTTCGCACTTGTGTTAGTGTGGAAAAAACACTTTCTGCACTTGTGTTAGTGTTGAAAAACCACTTTTCGCACTTGTTAGTGTTGAAAAACCACTTTTCGCACTTGTGTTGGTGCAGGAAACCACTTTTGCACGTGTATTAGTGTGGAAAAAACACTTTTTGCACTTGTGATAGTGTTGAAAAACCACTTTTCACACTTGTGTTAGTGTTGAAAAACCACTTTTCGCACTTGTGTTCGTGTTGAAAAACCACTTTTCGCACTTGTGTTGGTGCAGGAAACCACTTTTGCACTTGTAGTAGTGTGGAAAAACCACTTTTCGCACTTGTGTTGATGCAGGAAACCACTTTTGCACTTGTGTTAGTGTTGAAAAACCACTTTTCGCACTTGTGTTAGTGTTGAAAAACTACTTTTGTACTTGTATTAGTGTGGAAAAACCACTTTTCGCACTTGTGTTAGTGTTGAAAAACCACTTTTCGCACTTGTGTTGGTGGAGGAAACCACTTTTGCACTTGTATTAGTGTGGAAAAACCACTTTTCGCACTTGTGTTAGTGTTGAAAAACCACTTTTCGCACTTGTGTTAGTGTTGAAAAACCACTTTTGCACTTGTATTAGTGTGGAAAAACCACTTTTCGCACTTGTGGTAGTGTTGAAAAACCACTTTTCGCACTTGTGTTGATGCAGGAAACCACTTTTGCACTTGTGTTAGTGTTGAAAAACCACTTTTGCACTTGTATTAGTGTGGAAAAACCACTTTTCGCACTTGTGGTAGTGTTGAAAAACCACTTTTCGCACTTGTGATAGTGTTGAAAAACCACTTTTGCACTTGTATTAGTGTGGAAAAACCACTTTTTGGACTTGTGATAGTGTTGAAAAACCACTTTTCGCACTTGTGTTAGTGTTGAAAAACCACTTTTCGCACTTGTGTTAGTGTTGAAAAACCACTTTTGCACTTGTATTAGTGTGGAAAAACCACTTTTCGCACTTGTGTTGGTGCAGGAAACCACTTTTGCACTTGTATTAGTGTGGAAAAAACACTTTTTGCACTTGTGATAGTGTTGAAAAACCACTTTTCGCACTTGTGTTAGTGTTGAAAACCCACTTTTCACACTTGTGTTGGTGCAGGAAACCACTTTTGCACTTGTGCTAGTGTTGAAAAACCACTTTTGTACTTGTATTAGTGTGGAAAAACCACTTTTCGCACTTGTGTTAGTGAAGGAAACCACTTTTCGCACCTGTGTTAGTGTTGAAAACCCAGTTTTCGCACTTGTGTTAGTGTTGAAAAACCACTTTTCGCACCTGTGTTAGTGTTGAAAACCCAGTTTTCGCACTTGTGTTAGTGTTGAAAAACCACTTTTCGCACTTGTCTTAGTGTTGAAAAACCACTTTTCGCACTTGTGTTGGTGTTGAAAAACCACTTTTCGCACTTGTGTTGGTGGAGGAAACCACTTTTGCACTTGTTTTAGTGTGGAAAAAACACTTTTTGCACTTGTGATAGTGTTGAAAAACCACTTTTTGCACTTGTGTTAGTGCTGAAAAACCACTTTTCGCACTTGTGTTAGTGTTGAAAAACCACTTTTGCACTTGTATTAGTGTTGAAAAACCACTTTTCGCACTTGTGTTAGTGTTGAAAAACCACTTTTCGCACTTGTGTTAGTGTGGAAAAACCACTTTTCGCACTTGTGTTAGTGTTGAAAAACCACTTTTCGCACTTGTATTAGTGTGGAAAAAACACTTTTCACACTTGTGTTAGTGTTGAAAAAACACTTTTCGCACTTGTGTTGGTGCAGGAAACCACTTTTGCACTTGTATTAGTGTGGAAAAACACTTTTCACACTTGTGTTAGTGTTGAAAAAACACTTTTCGCACTTGTGTTGGTGCAGGAAACCACTTTTGCACTTGTATTAGTGTGGGAAAAACACTTTTTGCACTTGTGATAGTGTTGAAAAACCACTTTTCGCACTTGTGTTAGTGTTGAAAAACCACTTTTCGCACTTGTGTTAGTGTTGAAAACCCACTTTTCTCACTTGTGTTAGTGTTGAAAAACCACTTTTCGCACTTGTGTTAGTGTTGAAAATCCACTTTTCGCACTTGTGTTGGTGCAGGAAACCACTTTTCGCACTTGTGTTAGTGTGGAAAAAACACTTTTTGCACTTGTGTTAGTGTTGAAAAACCACTTTTCGCACTTGTGTTGGTGCAGGAAACCACTTTTGCACTTGTATTAGTGTGGAAAAAACACTTTTTGCACTTGTGATAGTGTTGAAAAACCACTTTTCGCACTTGTGTTAGTGTTGAAAAACCACTTTTCGCACTTGTGTTGGTGCAGGAAACCACTTTTGCATTTGTATTAGTGTGGAAAAACCACTTTTCACACTTGTGTTAGTGTTGAAAAAACACTTTAAACACTTGTGTTAGTGTTGAAAAACCACTTTTCGCACTTGTGTTGGTGCAGGAAACCACTTTTGCACTTGTATTAGTGTGGAAAAAACACTTTTTGCACTTGTGTTAGTGTTGAAAAACCACTTTTGCACTTGTATTAGTGTGGAAAAAACACTTTTTACACTTGTGATAGTGTTGAAAAACCACTTTTCGCACTTGTGTTAGTGTTGAAAAACCACTTTTCGCACTTGTGTTGGTGCAGGAAACCACTTTTGCACTTGTGCTAGTGTTGAAAAACCACTTTTCGCACTTGTGTTAGTGTTGAAAAACCACTTTTGTACTTGTATTAGTGTGGAAAAACCACTTTTCGCACTTGTGTTAGTGTTGAAAAACCACTTTTCGTACTTGTGTTAGTGTGGAAAAACCACTTTTCGCACTTGTGTTAGTGTTGAAAAACCACTTTTGCACTTGTATTAGTGTGGAAAAAACACTTTTTACACTTGTGATAGCATTGAAAAACCACTTTTCGCACTTGTGTTAGTGCTGAAAAACCACTTTTCCCACTTGTGTTGGTGTTGAAAAACCACTTTTCGCACTTGTGTTGGTGGAGGAAACCACTTTTGCACTTGTATTAGTGTGGAAAAAACACTTTTTGCACTTGTGATAGTGTTGAAAAACCACTTTTCGCACTTGTGTTAGTGCTGAAAAACCACTTTTTGCACTTGTGTTGGTGTTGAAAAACCACTTTTGCACTTGTGTTAGTGTTGAAAAACCACTTTTGCACTTGTATTAGTGTGGAAAAACCACTTTTCGCACTTGTGTTAGTGTTGAAAAACCACTTTTTGCACTTGTGTTGGTGCAGGAAACCACTTTTGCACTTGTATTAGTGTGGAAAAAACACTTTTCACACTTGTGTTAGTGTTGAAAAAACACTTTTTGCACTTGTGATAGTGTTCAAAAACCACTTTTTGCACTTGTGATAGTGTTCAAAAACCACTTTTCGCACTTGTGTTAGTGTTGAAAAACCACTTTTCGCACTCGTGTTAGTGTTGAAAAACCACTTTTCGCACTTGTGTTGGTGCAGGAAACCACTTTTGCACTTGTATTAGTGTGGAAAAACCACTTTTCGCACTTGTGTTGATGCAGGAAACCACTTTTGCACTTGTATTAGTGTGGAAAAACCACTTTTCGCACTTGTGTTGATGCAGGAAACCACTTTTGCACTTGTGTTAGTGTTGAAAAACCACTTTTGTACTTGTATTAGTGTGGAAAAACCACTTTTCGTACTTGTGTTAGTGTTGAAAAACCACTTTTCGTACTTGTGTTAGTGTGGAAAAACCACTTTTCGCACTTGTGTTAGTGAAGGAAACCACTTTTCGCACCTGTGTTAGTGTTGAAAACCCACTTTTCGCACTTGTGTTAGTGTTGAAAAACCACTTTTTGCACTTGTGTTAGTGTTGAAAAACCACTTTTGCACTTGTATTAGTGTGGAAAAAACACTTTTTACACTTGTGATAGCGTTGAAAAACCACTTTTCGCACTTGTGTTAGTGTTGAAAAACCACTTTTCGCACTTGTGTTAGTGCTGAAAAACCACTTTTCGCACTTGTGTTGGTGTTGAAAAACCACTTTTGCACTTGTGTTAGTGTTGAAAAACCACTTTTCGCACTTGTATTAGTGTGGAAAAATCACTTTTGGCACTTGTGTTAGTGTTGAAAAACCACTTTTGCACTTGTATTAGTGTGGAAAAACCACTTATCGCACTTGTGTTAGTGTTGAAAAACCACTTTTCGCACTTGTGTTAGTGTTGAAAAACCACTTTTCGCACTTGTGTTAGTGTTGAAAAACCACTTTTTGCACTTGTGTTGGTGCAGGAAACCACTTTTGCACTTGTATTAGTGTGGAAAAAACACTTTTCACACTTGTGTTAGTGTTGAAAAAACACTTTTCGCACTTGTGTTGGTGCAGGAAACCACTTTTGCACTTGTATTAGTGTGGAAAAAACACTTTTTGCACTTGTGATAGTGTTGAAAAACCACTTTTCGCACTTATGTTAGTGTTGAAAAACCACTTTTCGCACTTGTGTTAGTGTTGAAAAACCACTTTTCGCACTTGTGTTGGTGCAGGAAACCACTTTTGCACTTGTATTAGTGTGGAAAAACCACTTTTCACACTTGTGTTAGTGTTGAAAAAACACTTTAAACACTTGTGTTAGTGTTGAAAAAACACTTTTCACACTTGTGTTAGTGTTGAAAAACCACTTTTCGCACTTGTGTTGGTGCAGGAAACCACTTTTGCACTTGTGCTAGTGTTGAAAAACCACTTTTCGCACTTGTGTTAGTGTTGAAAAACCACTTTTCGCACTTGTGTTAGTGTTGAAAAACCACTTTTTGCACTTGTGTTGGTGCAGGAAACCACTTTTGCACTTGTATTAGTGTGGAAAAATCACTTTTCGCACGTGTTGGTGCAGGAAACCACTTTTGCACTTGTATTAGTGTGGAAAAAACACTTTTTGCACTTGTGATAGTGTTGAAAAACCACTTTTCGCACTTATGTTAGTGTTGAAAAACCACTTTTCGCACTTGTGTTAGTGTTGAAAATCCACTTTTCGCACTTGTGTTGGTGCAGGAAACCAATTTTCGCACTTGTGTTAGTGTGGAAAAAACACTTTTTGCACTTGTGATAGTGTTCAAAAACCACTTTTCGCACTTGGGTTAGTGTTGAAAAACCACTTTTCGCACTTGTGTTGGTGCAGGAAACCACTTTTGCACTTGTATTAGTGTGGAAAAACCACTTTTCACACTTGTGTTAGTGTTGAAAAAACACTTTTCACACTTGTATTTGTGTGGAAAAACCACTTTTCGCACTTGTGTTAGTGTTGAAAAACCACTTTTCGTACTTGTGTTAGTGTGGAAAAACCACTTTTTGCACTTGTGTTAGTGTTGAAAAACCACTTTTGCACTTGTATTAGTGTGGAAAAAACACTTTTTACACTTGTACACTTGTGATAGCGTTGAAAAACCACTTTTCGCACTTGTGTTGGTGTTGAAAAACCACTTTTCGCACTTGTGTTGGTGGAGGAAACCACTTTTGCACTTGTATTAGTGTGGAAAAACACTTTTTGCACTTGTGATAGTGTTGAAAAACCACTTTTCGCACTTGTGTTAGTGCTGAAAAACCACTTTTTGCACTTGTGTTGGTGTTGAAAAACCACTTTTGCACTTGTGTTAGTGTTGAAAAACCACTTTTCGCACTTGTATTAGTGTGGAAAAAACCACTTTTCGCACTTGTGTTAGTGTTGAAAAACCACTTTTGCACTTGTATTAGTGTGGAAAAAACACTTTTTACACTTGTGATAGCGTTGAAAAACCACTTTTCGCACTTGTGTTAGTGTTGAAAAACCACTTTTCGCACTTGTATTAGTGTGGAAAAAACCACTTTTCGCACTTGTGTTAGTGTTGAAAAACCACTTTTGCACTTGTATTAGTGTGGATAAACCACTTTTCACACTTGTGTTAGTGTTGAAAAACCACTTTTTGCACTTGTGTTGGTGCAGGAAACCACTTTTGCACTTGTATTGGTGTGGAAAAAACACTTTTCACACTTGTGTTAGTGTTGAAAAAACACTTTTCGCACTTGTGATAGTGTTCAAAAACCACTTTTTGCACTTGTGATAGTGTTCAAAAACCACTTTTCGCACTTGTGTTAGTGTTGAAAAACCACTTTTCGCACTCGTGTTAGTGTTGAAAAACCACTTTTCGCACTTGTGTTGGTGCAGGAAACCACTTTTGCACTTGTATTAGTGTGGAAAAACCACTTTTCGCACTTGTGTTAGTGTGGAAAAACCACTTTTCGCACTTGTGTTGATGCAGGAAACCACTTTTGCACTTGTATTAGTGTGGAAAAACCACTTTTCGCACTTGTGTTGATGCAGGAAACCACTTTTGCACTTGTGTTAGTGTGGAAAAACCACTTTTCGCACTTGTGTTGATGCAGGAAACCACTTTCGCACTTGTGTTAGAGTTGAAAAACCACTTTTGTACTTGTATTAGTGTGGAAAAACCACTTTTCGCACTTGTGTTAGTGTTGAAAAACCACTTTTCGTACTTGTGTTAGTGTGGAAAAACCACTTTTCGCACTTGTGTTAGTGAAGGAAACCACTTTTCGCACCTGTGTTAGTGTTGAAAACCCACTTTTCGCACTTGTGTTAGTGTTGAAAAACCACTTTTCGCACTTGTGTTAGTGTGGAAAAAACACTTTTTGGACTTGTGATAGTGTTGAAAAACCACTTTTCGCACTTGTGTTAGTGTTGAAAAACCACTTTTCGCACTTGTGTTGATGCAGGAAACCACTTTTGCACTTGTGTTAGTGTTGAAAAACCACTTTCCGCACTTGTGTTAGTGTTGAAAAACTACTTTTGTACTTGTATTAGTGTTGAAAAACCACTTTTCGTACTTGTGTTAGTGTTGAAAACCCACTTTTCGCACTTGTGTTAGTGTTGAAAAACCACTTTTCGCACTTGTTAGTGTTGAAAAACCACTTTTCGCACTTGTGTTAGTGTTGAAAACCCACTTTTCGCACTTGCGATAATGTTGAAAAACCACTTTTCGCACTTGTGTCAGTGTTGAAAAACCACTTTTCGCACTTGTGTTAGTGTTGAAAAACCACTTTTCGCATGTGTTGGTGCAGGAAACCACTTTTGCACTTGTATTAGTGTGGAAAAAACACTTTTCGTACATGTGATAGTGTTGAAAAACCACTTTTTGGACTTGTGATAGTGTTGAAAAACCACTTTTCGCACTTGTGGTAGTGTTGAAAAACCACTTTTCGCACTTGTGTTGGTGTTGAAAAACCACTTTTCGCACTTGTGTTAGTTTTGAAAAACCACTTTTCGCACTTGTGTTGGTGCAGGAAACCACTTTTGCACTTGTATTAGTGTGGAAAAACCACTTTTCGCACTTGCGTTGATGCAGGAAACCACTTTTGCACTTGTATTAGTGTGGAAAAACCACTTTTCGCACTTGTGTTGATGCAGGAAACCACTTTTGCACTTGTGCTAGTGTTGAAAACCACTTTTCGCACTTGTGTTAGTGTGGAAAAACCACTTTTCACACTTGTGTTAGTGTTGAAAAAACACTTTTCACACTTGTGTTAGTGTTGAAAAACCACTTTTCGCACTTGTGTTGGTGCAGGAAACCACTTTTCGCACTTGTGTTGGTGCAGGAAACCACTTTTCGCACTTGTGTTGGTGCAGGAAACCACTTTTGCACTTGTATTAGTGTGGAAAAACCACTTTTCACACTTGTGTTAGTGTTGAAAAAACACTTTTCACGCTTGTGTTAGTGTTGAAAAACCACTTTTCGCACTTGTGTTGGTGCAGGAAACCACTTTTGCACTTGTGCTAGTGTTGAAAAACCACTTTTCGCACTTGTGTTAGTGTTGAAAAACCACTTTTCGCACTTGTGTTAGTGTTGAAAAACCACTTTTTGCACTTGTGTTGGTGCAGGAAACCACTTTTGCACTTGTATTAGTGTGGAAAAACCACTTTTCGCACTTGTGTTGATGCAGGAAACCACTTTTGCACTTGTATTAGTGTGGAAAAACCACTTTTCGCACTTGTGTTGATGCAGGAAACCACTTTTGCACTTGTACTAGTGTTGAAAACCACTTTTCGCACTTGTGTTAGTGTGGAAAAACCACTTTTCACACTTGTGTTAGTGTTGAAAAAACACTTTTCACACTTGTGTTAGTGTTGAAAAACCACTTTTCGCACTTGTGTTGGTGCAGGAAACCACTTTTCGCACTTGTGTTGGTGCAGGAAACCACTTTTGCACTTGTATTAGTGTGGAAAAACCACTTTTCACACTTGTGTTAGTGTTGAAAAAACACTTTTCACCCTTGTGTTAGTGTTGAAAAACCACTTTTCGCACTTGTGTTGGTGCAGGAAACCACTTTTGCACTTGTGCTAGTGTTGAAAAACCACTTTTCGCACTTGTGTTAGTGTTGAAAAACCACTTTTCGCACTTGTGTTAGTGTTGAAAAACCACTTTTTGCACTTGTGTTGGTGCAGGAAACCACTTTTGCACTTGTATTAGTGTGGAAAAACCACTTTTCGCACTTGTGTTGATGCAGGAAACCACTTTTGCACTTGTATTAGTGTGGAAAAACCACTTTTCGCACTTGTGTTGATGCAGGAAACCACTTTTGCACTTGTACTAGTGTTGAAAACCACTTTTCGCACTTGTGTTAGTGTGGAAAAACCACTTTTCACACTTGTGTTAGTGTTGAAAAAACACTTTTCACACTTGTGTTAGTGTTGAAAAACCACTTTTCGCACTTGTGTTGGTGCAGGAAACCACTTTTCGCACTTGTGTTGGTGCAGGAAACCACTTTTGCACTTGTATTAGTGTGGAAAAACCACTTTTCACACTTGTGTTAGTGTTGAAAAAACACTTTTCACACTTGTGTTAGTGTTGAAAAACCACTTTTCGCACTTGTGTTGGTGCAGGAAACCACTTTTGCACTTGTGCTAGTGTTGAAAAACCACTTTTCGCACTTGTGTTAGTGTTGAAAAACCACTTTTCGCACTTGTGTTAGTGTTGAAAAACCACTTTTTGCACTTGTGTTGGTGCAGGAAACCACTTTTGCACTTGTATTAGTGTGGAAAAAACACTTTTCACACTTGTGTTAGTGTTGAAAAATCACTTTTCGCACTTGTGTTGGTGTAGGAAACCACTTTTGCACTTGTATTAGTGTGGAAAAAACACTTTTTGCACTTGTGATAGTGTTGAAAAACCACTTTTCGCACTTATGTTAGTGTTGAAAAACCACTTTTCGCACTTGTGTTAGTGTTGAAAATCCACTTTTCGCACTTGTGTTGGTGCAGGAAACCACTTTTCGCACTTGTGTTAGTGTGGAAAAAACACTTTTTGCACTTGTGATAGTGTTCAAAAACCACTTTTCGCACTTGGGTTAGTGTTGAAAAACCACTTTTCGCACTTGTGTTGGTGCAGGAAACCACTTTTGCACTTGTATTAGTGTGGAAAAACCACTTTTCACACTTGTGTTAGTGTTGAAAAAACACTTTTCACACTTGTATTAGTGTGGAAAAACCACTTTTCACACTTGTGTTAGTGTTGAAAAACCACTTTTCGCACTTGTGTTGGTGCAGGAAACCACTTTTGCATTTGTATTAGTGTGGAAAACACTTTTTGCACTTGTGATAGTGTTGAAAAACCACTTTTCGCACTTGTGTTAGTGTTGAAAAACCACTTTTCGCACTTGTGTTAGTGTTGAAAACCCACTTTTCGCACTTGTGTTAGTGTTGAAAAACCACTTTTCGCACTTGTGTTAGTGTTGAAAAACCACTTTTCGCACTTGTTTTGGTGCAGGAAACCACTTTTGCACTTGTATTAGTGTGGCAAAAACACTTTTTGCACTTGTGTTAGTGTTGAAAAACCACTTTTCGCACTTGTGTTAGTGTTGAAAAACCACTTTTCACACTTGTTTTAGTGTTGAAAAACCACTTTTCGCACTTGTGTTAGTGTTGAAAAACCACTTTTCGCACTTGTGTTAGTGAAGGAAACCACTTTTCGCACCTGTGTTAGTGTTGAAAAACCACTTTTCGCACTTGTTAGTGTTGGAAACCACTTTTGCACTTGTCTTCGTGTGGAAAAAACACTTTTCGCACTTGTGTTGGTGTTGAAAAACCACTTTTCGCACTTGTTAGTGTTGAAAAACCACTTTTCGCACTTGTGTTGGTGCAGGAAACCACTTTTGCACTTGTATTAGTGTGGAAAAAACACTTTTTTGACTTGTGATAGTGTTGAAAAACCACTTTTCGCACTTGTGTTAGTGTTGAAAAACCACTTTTCGCACTTGTGTTAGTGTTGAAAAACCACTTTTCGCACTTGTGTTAGTGTTGAAAAACCACTTTTGCACTTGTATTAGTGTGGAAAAACCACTTTTCGCACTTGTGTTGGTGCAGGAAACCACTTTTGCACTTGTATTAGTGTGGAAAAAACACTTTTTGCACTTGTGATAGTGTTGAAAAACCACTTTTCGCACTTGTGTTAGTGTTGAAAACCCACTTTTCGCACTTGTGTTGGTGCAGGAAACCACTTTTGCACTTGTGCTAGTGTTGAAAAACCACTTTTCGCACTTGTGTTAGTGTTGAAAAACCACTTTTGTACTTGTATTAGTGTGGAAAAACCACTTTTCGCACTTGTGTTAGTGAAGGAAACCACTTTTCGCACCTGTTAGTGTTGAAAACCCAGTTTTCGCACTTGTGTTAGTGTTGAAAAACCACTTTTCGCACCTGTGTTAGTGTTGAAAACCCAGTTTTCGCACTTGTGTTAGTGTTGAAAAACCACTTTTCGCACTTGTGTTGGTGTTGAAAAACCACTTTTCGCACTTGTGTTGGTGGAGGAAACCACTTTTGCACTTGTATTAGTGTGGAAAAAACACTTTTTGCACTTGTGTTGGTGTTGAAAAACCACTTTTCGCACTTGTGTTGGTGGAGGAAACCACTTTTGCACTTGTATTAGTGTGGAAAAAACACTTTTTGCACTTGTGTTAGTGCTGAAAAAACACTTTTCGCACTTGTGTTAGTGTTGAAAAACCACTTTTGCACTTGTATTAGTGTGGAAAAACCACTTTTCGCACTTGTGTTAGTGTTGAAAAACCACTTTTCGCACTTGTGTTAGTGTGGAAAAACCACTTTTCGCACTTGTGTTAGTGTTGAAAAACCACTTTTCGCACTTGTATTAGTGTGGAAAAAACACTTTTCACACTTGTGTTAGTGTTGAAAAAACACTTTTCGCACTTGTGTTGGTGCAGGAAACCACTTTTGCACTTGTGTTAGTGTGGAAAAACACTTTTCACACTTGTGTTAGTGTTGAAAAAACACTTTTCGCACTTGTGTTGGTGCAGGAAACCACTTTTGCACTTGTATTAGTGTGGGAAAAACACTTTTTGCACTTGTGATAGTGTTGAAAAACCACTTTTCGCACTTGTGTTAGTGTTGAAAAACCACTTTTCGCACTTGTGTTAGTGTTGAAAACCCACTTTTCTCACTTGTGTTAGTGTTGAAAAACCACTTTTCGCACTTGTGTTAGTGTTGAAAATCCACTTTTCGCACTTGTGTTGGTGCAGGAAACCACTTTTTGCACTTGTGTTAGTGTGGAAAAAACACTTTTTGCACTTGTGTTAGTGTTGAAAAACCACTTTTCGCACTTGTGTTGGTGCAGGAAACCACTTTTGCACTTGTATTAGTGTGGAAAAAACACTTTTTGCACTTGTGATAGTGTTGAAAAACCACTTTTCGCACTTGTGTTAGTGTTGAAAAACCACTTTTCGCACTTGTGTTGGTGCAGGAAACCACTTTTGCATTTGTATTAGTGTGGAAAAACTACTTTTCACACTTGTGTTAGTGTTGAAAAAACACTTTAAACACTTTAAACACTTGTGTTAGTGTTGAAAAACCACTTTTCGCACTTGTGTTGGTGCAGGAAACCACTTTTGCACTTGTATTAGTGTGGAAAAAACACTTTTTGCACTTGTGTTAGTGTTGAAAAACCACTTTTGCACTTGTATTAGTGTGGAAAAAACACTTTTTACACTTGTGATAGTGTTGAAAAACCACTTTTCGCACTTGTGTTAGTGTTGAAAAACCACTTTTCGCACTTGTGTTGGTGCAGGAAACCACTTTTGCACTTGTGCTAGTGTTGAAAAACCACTTTTCGCACTTGTGTTAGTGTTGAAAAACCACTTTTGTACTTGTATTAGTGTGGAAAAACCACTTTTCGTACTTGTGTTAGTGTGGAAAAACCACTTTTCGCACTTGTGTTAGTGTTGAAAAACCACTTTTGCACTTGTATTAGTGTGGAAAAAACACTTTTTACACTTGTGATAGCGTTGAAAAACCACTTTTCGCACTTGTGTTAGTGTTGAAAAACCACTTTTCGCACTTGTGTTGGTGTTGAAAAACCACTTTTCGCACTTGTGTTGGTGGAGGAAACCACTTTTGCACTTGTATTAGTGTGGAAAAAACACTTTTTGCACTTGTGATAGTGTTGAAAAACCACTTTTCGCACTTGTGTTAGTGCTGAAAAACCACTTTTTGCACTTGTGTTGGTGTTGAAAAACCACTTTTGCACTTGTGTTAGTGTTGAAAAACCACTTTTGCACTTGTATTAGTGTGGAAAAACCACTTTTCGCACTTGTGTTAGTGTTGAAAAACCACTTTTTGCACTTGTGTTGGTGCAGGAAACCACTTTTGCACTTGTATTAGTGTGGAAAAAACACTTTTCACACTTGTGTTAGTGTTGAAAAAACACTTTTTGCACTTGTGATAGTGTTCAAAAACCACTTTTTGCACTTGTGATAGTGTTCAAAAACCACTTTTCGCACTTGTGTTAGTGTTGAAAAACCACTTTTCGCACTCGTGTTAGTGTTGAAAAACCACTTTTCGCACTTGTGTTGGTGCAGGAAACCACTTTTGCACTTGTATTAGTGTGGAAAAACCACTTTTCGCACTTGTGTTAGTGTGGAAAAACCACTTTTCGCACTTGTGTTGATGCAGGAAACCACTTTTGCACTTGTATTAGTGTGGAAAAACCACTTTTCGCACTTGTGTTGATGCAGGAAACCACTTTTGCACTTGTGCTAGTGTTGAAAACCACTTTTCGCACTTGTGTTAGTGTTGAAAAACCACTTTTGTACTTGTATTAGTGTGGAAAACCACTTTTCGCACTTGTGTTAGTGTTGAAAAACCACTTTTCGTACTTGTGTTAGTGTGGAAAACCCACTTTTCGCACTTGTGTTAGTGTTGAAAAACCACTTTTCGCACTTGTGTTAGTGTTGAAAAACCACTTTTGCACTTGTATTAGTGTGGAAAAAACACTTTTTACACTTGTGATAGCGTTGAAAAACCACTTTTCGCACTTGTGTTAGTGCTGAAAAACCACTTTTCGCACTTGTGTTAGTGCTGAAAAACCACTTTTCGCACTTGTGTTGGTGTTGAAAAACCACTTTTGCACTTGTGTTAGTGTTGAAAAACCACTTTTCGCACTTGTATTAGTTTGGAAAAATCACTTTTCGCACTTGTGTTAGTGTTGAAAAACCACTTTTGCACTTGTATTAGTGTGGAAAAACCACTTATCGCACTTGTGTTAGTGTTGAAAAACCACTTTTCGCACTTGTGTTAGTGTTGAAAAACCACTTTTCGCACTTGTGTTAGTGTTGAAAAACCACTTTTTGCACTTGTGTTGGTGCAGGAAACCACTTTTGCACTTGTATTAGTGTGGAAAAAACACTTTTCACACTTGTGTTAGTGTTGAAAAAACACTTTTCGCACTTGTGTTGGTGCAGGAAACCACTTTTGCACTTGTATTAGTGTGGAAAAAACACTTTTTGCACTTGTGATAGTGTTGAAAAACCACTTTTCGCACTTATGTTAGTGTTGAAAAACCACTTTTCGCACTTGTGTTAGTGTTGAAAATCCACTTTTCGCACTTGTGTTGGTGCAGGAAACCACTTTTCGCACTTGTGTTAGTGTGGAAAAAACACTTTTTGCACTTGTGATAGTGTTCAAAAACCACTTTTCGCACTTGGGTTAGTGTTGAAAAACCACTTTTCGCACTTGTGTTGGTGCAGGAAACCACTTTTGCACTTGTATTAGTGTGGAAAAACCACTTTTCACACTTGTGTTAGTGTTGAAAAAACACTTTTCACACTTGTATTAGTGTGGAAAAACCACTTTTCACACTTGTGTTAGTGTTGAAAAACCACTTTTCGCACTTGTGTTGGTGCAGGAAACCACTTTTGCATTTGTATTAGTGTGGAAAACACACTTTTCACACTTGTGTTAGTGTTGAAAAAACACTTTAAACACTTGTGTTAGTGTTGAAAAACCACTTTTCGCACTTGTGTTGGTGCAGGAAACCACTTCTGCACTTGTATTAGTGTGGAAAAAACACTTTTTGCACTTGTGATAGTGTTGAAAAACCACTTTTTGCACTTGTTTTAGTGTTGAAAAACCACTTTTCGCACTTGTGTTGGTGTTGAAAAACCACTTTTCGCACATGTGTTAGTGTTGAAAAACCACTTTTCGCACTTGTGTTAGTGTTGAAAAACCACTTTTTGCACTTGTGTTAGTGCTGAAAAACCACTTTTCGCACTTGTGTTAGTGTTGAAAACCACTTTTCGCACTTGTGTTGGTGCAGGAAACCACTTTTGCACTTGTATTAGTGTGGAAAAAACCACTTTTCGCACTTGTGTTAGTGTTGAAAAACCACTTTTCGCACTTGTTTTAGTGTTGAAAAACCACTTTTCGCACTTGTGTTGGTGTTGAAAAACCACTTTTCGCACATGTGTTAGTGTTGAAAAACCACTTTTCGCACTTGTGTTAGTGTTGAAAAACCACTTTTTGCACTTGTGTTAGTGCTGAAAAACCACTTTTCGCACTTGTGTTAGTGTTGAAAACCACTTTTCGCACTTGTGTTGGTGCAGGAAACCACTTTTGCACTTGTATTAGTGTGGAAAAAACCACTTTTCGCACTTGTGTTGGTTCTGAAAAACCACTTTTCGCACTTGTGTTGGTGGAGGAAACCACTTTTGCACTTGTATTAGTGTGGAAAAAACACTTTTTGCACTTGCGATAGTGTTGAAAAACCACTTTTCGCACTTGTGTTAGTGCTGAAAAACCACTTTTCGCACTTGTGTTAGTGTTGAAAAACCACTTTTCGCACTTGTGTTAGTGTTGAAAAACCACTTTTCGCACTTGTGTTGGTGCAGGAAACCACTTTTGCACTTGTATTGGTGTGGAAAAAACACTTTTCGCACTTGTGTTAGTGTTGAAAAACCACTTTTCGCACTTGTGTTAGTGTTGAAAAACCACTTTTCGCACTTGTGTTAGTGTTGAAAAACCACTTTTCGCACTTGTGTTAGTGAAGGAAACCACTTTTCGCACCTGTGTTAGTGTTGAAAAACCACTTTTCGCACTTGTGTTAGTGTTGGAAACCACTTTTGCACTTGTCTTCGTGTGGAAAAACCACTTTTCGCACTTGTGTTGGTGTTGAAAAACCACTTTTCGCATTGTGTTAGTGTTGAAAAACCACTTTTCGCACTTGTGTTGGTGCAGGAAACCACTTTTGCACTTGTATTAGTGTGGAAAAAACACTTTTTGGACTTGTGATAGTGTTGAAAAACCACTTTTCGCACTTGTGTTAGTGTTGAAAAACCACTTTTGCACTTGTATTAGTGTGGAAAAACCACTTTTCGCACTTGTGTTGGTGCAGGAAACCACTTTTGCACTTGTATTAGTGTGGGAAAAACACTTTTTGCACTTGTGATAGTGTTGAAAAACCACTTTTCGCACTTGTGTTAGTGTTGAAAAACCACTTTTCGCACTTGTGTTGGTGCAGGAAACCACTTTTCGCACCTGTTAGTGTTGAAAAACCACTTTTCGCCCTTGCGTTAGTGTTGAAAAACCACTTTTCGCACTTGTGTTAGTGTTGAAAAAACACTTTTCGCACTTGTGATAGTGTTGAAAAACCACTTTTCGCCCTTGCGTTAGTGTTGAAAAACCACTTTTCGCACTTGTGTTAGTGAAGGAAACCACTTTTCGCACCTGTGTTAGTGTTGAAAAACCACTTTTCGCACTTGTGTTAGTGTTGAAAAACCACTTTTCACACGTGTTGGTGCAGGAAACCACTTTTGCACTTGTATTAGTGTGGAAAAACCACTTTTCGCACTTGTGTTAATGTTGAAAAACCACTTTTGCACTTGTGTTAGTGTTGAAAAACCACTTTTCGCACTTGTGTTAGTGTTGAAAAACCACTTTTCGCACTTGTGTTAGTGTGGAAAAAACACTTTTCACACTTGTGTTAGTGTTGAAAAAACACTTTTCGCACTTGTGTTGGTGCAGGAAACCACTTTTGCACTTGTATTAGTGTGGAAAAACACTTTTCACACTTGTGTTAGTGTTGAAAAAACACTTTTCGCACTTGTGTTGGTGCAGGAAACCACTTTTGCACTTGTGCTAGTGTTGAAAAACCACTTTTCGCACTTGTGTTAGTGTTGAAAAACCACTTTTCGCACTTGTGTTAGTGTTGAAAAACCACTTTTCGCACTTGTGTTAGTGTTGGAAACCACTTTTGCACTTGTCTTCGTGTGGAAAAACCACTTTTCGCACTTGTGTTGGTGTTGAAAAACCACTTTTCGCACTTGTGTTAGTGTTGAAAAACCACTTTTCGCACTTGTGTTGGTGCAGGAAACCACTTTTGCACTTGTGCTAGTGTTGAAAAACCACTTTTCGCACTTGTGTTAGTGTTGAAAAACCACTTTTGTACTTGTATTAGTGTGGAAAAACCACTTTTCGCACTTGTGTTAGTGAAGGACACCACTTTTCGCACCTGTGTTAGTGTTGAAAACCCAGTTTTCGCACTTGTGTTAGTGTTGAAAAACCACTTTTCGCACCTGTTTTAGTGTTGAAAACCCAGTTTTCGCACTTGTGTTAGTGTTGAAAAACCACTTTTCGCACTTGTGTTGGTGTTGAAAAACCACTTTTCGCACTTGTGTTGGTGGAGGAAACCACTTTTGCACTTGTATTAGTGTGGAAAAAATACTTTTTGCACTTGTGATAGTGTTGAAAAACCACTTTTTGCACTTGTGTTAGTGCTGAAAAACCACTTTTCGCACTTGTGTTAGTGTTGAAAAACCACTTTTGCACTTGTATTAGTGTGGAAAAACCACTTTTCGCACTTGTGTTAGTGTTGAAAAACCACTTTTCGCACTTGTGTTAGTGTGGAAAAACCACTTTTCGCACTTGTGTTAGTGTTGAAAAACCACTTTTCGCACTTGTATTAGTGTGGAAAAAACACTTTTCACACTTGTGTTAGTGTTGAAAAAACACTTTTCGCACTTGTGTTGGTGCAGGAAACCACTTTTGCACTTGTATTAGTGTGGAAAAACACTTTTCACACTTGTGTTAGTGTTGAAAAAACACTTTTCGCACTTGTGTTGGTGCAGGAAACCACTTTTGCACTTGTATTAGTGTGGGAAAAACACTTTTTGCACTTGTGATAGTGTTGAAAAACCACTTTTCGCACTTGTGTTAGTGTTGAAAAACCACTTTTCGCACTTGTGTTAGTGTTGAAAACCCACTTTTCTCACTTGTGTTAGTGTTGAAAAACCACTTTTCGCACTTGTGTTAGTGTTGAAAATCCACTTTTCGCACTTGTGTTGGTGCAGGAAACCACTTTTTGCACTTGTGTTAGTGTGGAAAAAACACTTTTTGCACTTGTGTTAGTGTTGAAAAACCACTTTTCGCACTTGTGTTGGTGCAGGAAACCACTTTTGCACTTGTATTAGTGTGGAAAAAACACTTTTTGCACTTGTGATAGTGTTGAAAAACCACTTTTCGCACTTGTGTTAGTGTTGAAAAACCACTTTTCGCACTTGTGTTGGTGCAGGAAACCACTTTTGCATTTGTATTAGTGTGGAAAAACTACTTTTCACACTTGTGTTAGTGTTGAAAAAACACTTTAAACACTTTAAACACTTGTGTTAGTGTTGAAAAACCACTTTTCGCACTTGTGTTGGTGCAGGAAACCACTTTTGCACTTGTATTAGTGTGGAAAAAACACTTTTTGCACTTGTGTTAGTGTTGAAAAACCACTTTTGCACTTGTATTAGTGTGGAAAAAACACTTTTTACACTTGTGATAGTGTTGAAAAACCACTTTTCGCACTTGTGTTAGTGTTGAAAAACCACTTTTCGCACTTGTGTTGGTGCAGGAAACCACTTTTGCACTTGTGCTAGTGTTGAAAAACCACTTTTCGCACTTGTGTTAGTGTTGAAAAACCACTTTTGTACTTGTATTAGTGTGGAAAAACCACTTTTCGTACTTGTGTTAGTGTGGAAAAACCACTTTTCGCACTTGTGTTAGTGTTGAAAAACCACTTTTGCACTTGTATTAGTGTGGAAAAAACACTTTTTACACTTGTGATAGCGTTGAAAAACCACTTTTCGCACTTGTGTTAGTGTTGAAAAACCACTTTTCGCACTTGTGTTGGTGTTGAAAAACCACTTTTCGCACTTGTGTTGGTGGAGGAAACCACTTTTGCACTTGTATTAGTGTGGAAAAAACACTTTTTGCACTTGTGATAGTGTTGAAAAACCACTTTTCGCACTTGTGTTAGTGCTGAAAAACCACTTTTTGCACTTGTGTTGGTGTTGAAAAACCACTTTTGCACTTGTGTTAGTGTTGAAAAACCACTTTTGCACTTGTATTAGTGTGGAAAAACCACTTTTCGCACTTGTGTTAGTGTTGAAAAACCACTTTTTGCACTTGTGTTGGTGCAGGAAACCACTTTTGCACTTGTATTAGTGTGGAAAAAACACTTTTCACACTTGTGTTAGTGTTGAAAAAACACTTTTTGCACTTGTGATAGTGTTCAAAAACCACTTTTTGCACTTGTGATAGTGTTCAAAAACCACTTTTCGCACTTGTGTTAGTGTTGAAAAACCACTTTTCGCACTCGTGTTAGTGTTGAAAAACCACTTTTCACACTTGTGTTGGTGCAGGAAACCACTTTTGCACTTGTATTAGTGTGGAAAAACCACTTTTCGCACTTGTGTTAGTGTGGAAAAACCACTTTTCGCACTTGTGTTGATGCAGGAAACCACTTTTGCACTTGTATTAGTGTGGAAAAACCACTTTTCGCACTTGTGTTGATGCAGGAAACCACTTTTGCACTTGTGCTAGTGTTGAAAACCACTTTTCGCACTTGTGTTAGTGTTGAAAAACCACTTTTGTACTTGTATTAGTGTGGAAAACCACTTTTCGCACTTGTGTTAGTGTTGAAAAACCACTTTTCGTACTTGTGTTAGTGTGGAAAACCCACTTTTCGCACTTGTGTTAGTGTTGAAAAACCACTTTTCGCACTTGTGTTAGTGTTGAAAAACCACTTTTGCACTTGTATTAGTGTGGAAAAAACACTTTTTACACTTGTGATAGCGTTGAAAAACCACTTTTCGCACTTGTGTTAGTGCTGAAAAACCACTTTTCGCACTTGTGTTAGTGCTGAAAAACCACTTTTCGCACTTGTGTTGGTGTTGAAAAACCACTTTTGCACTTGTGTTAGTGTTGAAAAACCACTTTTCGCACTTGTATTAGTTTGGAAAAATCACTTTTCGCACTTGTGTTAGTGTTGAAAAACCACTTTTGCACTTGTATTAGTGTGGAAAAACCACTTATCGCACTTGTGTTAGTGTTGAAAAACCACTTTTCGCACTTGTGTTAGTGTTGAAAAACCACTTTTCGCACTTGTGTTAGTGTTGAAAAACCACTTTTTGCACTTGTGTTGGTGCAGGAAACCACTTTTGCACTTGTATTAGTGTGGAAAAAACACTTTTCACACTTGTGTTAGTGTTGAAAAAACACTTTTCGCACTTGTGTTGGTGCAGGAAACCACTTTTGCACTTGTATTAGTGTGGAAAAAACACTTTTTGCACTTGTGATAGTGTTGAAAAACCACTTTTCGCACTTATGTTAGTGTTGAAAAACCACTTTTCGCACTTGTGTTAGTGTTGAAAATCCACTTTTCGCACTTGTGTTGGTGCAGGAAACCACTTTTCGCACTTGTGTTAGTGTGGAAAAAACACTTTTTGCACTTGTGATAGTGTTCAAAAACCACTTTTCGCACTTGGGTTAGTGTTGAAAAACCACTTTTCGCACTTGTGTTGGTGCAGGAAACCACTTTTGCACTTGTATTAGTGTGGAAAAACCACTTTTCACACTTGTGTTAGTGTTGAAAAAACACTTTTCACACTTGTATTAGTGTGGAAAAACCACTTTTCACACTTGTGTTAGTGTTGAAAAACCACTTTTCGCACTTGTGTTGGTGCAGGAAACCACTTTTGCATTTGTATTAGTGTGGAAAACACACTTTTCACACTTGTGTTAGTGTTGAAAAAACACTTTAAACACTTGTGTTAGTGTTGAAAAACCACTTTTCGCACTTGTGTTGGTGCAGGAAACCACTTCTGCACTTGTATTAGTGTGGAAAAAACACTTTTTGCACTTGTGATAGTGTTGAAAAACCACTTTTTGCACTTGTTTTAGTGTTGAAAAACCACTTTTCGCACTTGTGTTGGTGTTGAAAAACCACTTTTCGCACATGTGTTAGTGTTGAAAAACCACTTTTCGCACTTGTGTTAGTGTTGAAAAACCACTTTTTGCACTTGTGTTAGTGCTGAAAAACCACTTTTCGCACTTGTGTTAGTGTTGAAAACCACTTTTCGCACTTGTGTTGGTGCAGGAAACCACTTTTGCACTTGTGTTAGTGTTGAAAAACCACTTTTCGCACTTGTTTTAGTGTTGAAAAACCACTTTTCGCACTTGTGTTGGTGTTGAAAAACCACTTTTCGCACATGTGTTAGTGTTGAAAAACCACTTTTTGCACTTGTGTTGGTGCTGAAAAACCACTTTTCGCACTTGTGTTAGTGTTGAAAACCACTTTTCGCACTTGTGTTGGTGCAGGAAACCACTTTTGCACTTGTATTAGTGTGGAAAAAACCACTTTTCGCACTTGTGTTGGTTCTGAAAAACCACTTTTCGCACTTGTGTTGGTGGAGGAAACCACTTTTGCACTTGTATTAGTGTGGAAAAAACACTTTTTGCACTTGCGATAGTGTTGAAAAACCACTTTTCGCACTTGTGTTAGTGCTGAAAAACCACTTTTCGCACTTGTGTTAGTGTTGAAAAACCACTTTTCGCACTTGTGTTAGTGTTGAAAAACCACTTTTCGCACTTGTGTTGGTGCAGGAAACCACTTTTGCACTTGTATTGGTGTGGAAAAAACACTTTTCGCACTTGTGTTAGTGTTGAAAAACCACTTTTCGCACTTGTGTTAGTGTTGAAAAACCACTTTTCGCACTTGTGTTAGTGTTGAAAAACCACTTTTCGCACTTGTGTTAGTGAAGGAAACCACTTTTCGCACCTGTGTTAGTGTTGAAAAACCACTTTTCGCACTTGTGTTAGTGTTGGAAACCACTTTTGCACTTGTCTTCGTGTGGAAAAACCACTTTTCGCACTTGTGTTGGTGTTGAAAAACCACTTTTCGCACTTGTGTTAGTGTTGAAAAACCACTTTTCGCACTTGTGTTGGTGCAGGAAACCACTTTTGCACTTGTATTAGTGTGGAAAAAACACTTTTTGGACTTGTGATAGTGTTGAAAAACCACTTTTCGCACTTGTGTTAGTGTTGAAAAACCACTTTTGCACTTGTATTAGTGTGGAAAAACCACTTTTCGCACTTGTGTTGGTGCAGGAAACCACTTTTGCACTTGTATTAGTGTGGGAAAAACACTTTTTGCACTTGTGATAGTGTTGAAAAACCACTTTTCGCACTTGTGTTAGTGTTGAAAAACCACTTTTCGCACTTGTGTTGGTGCAGGAAACCACTTTTCGCACCTGTTAGTGTTGAAAAACCACTTTTCGCCCTTGCGTTAGTGTTGAAAAACCACTTTTCGCACTTGTGTTAGTGTTGAAAAAACACTTTTCGCACTTGTGATAGTGTTGAAAAACCACTTTTCGCCCTTGCGTTAGTGTTGAAAAACCACTTTTCGCACTTGTGTTAGTGAAGGAAACCACTTTTCGCACCTGTGTTAGTGTTGAAAAACCACTTTTCGCACTTGTGTTAGTGTTGAAAAACCACTTTTCACACGTGTTGGTGCAGGAAACCACTTTTGCACTTGTATTAGTGTGGAAAAACCACTTTTCGCACTTGTGTTAATGTTGAAAAACCACTTTTGCACTTGTGTTAGTGTTGAAAAACCACTTTTCGCACTTGTGTTAGTGTTGAAAAACCACTTTTCGCACTTGTGTTAGTGTGGAAAAAACACTTTTCACACTTGTGTTAGTGTTGAAAAAACACTTTTCGCACTTGTGTTGGTGCAGGAAACCACTTTTGCACTTGTATTAGTGTGGAAAAACACTTTTCACACTTGTGTTAGTGTTGAAAAAACACTTTTCGCACTTGTGTTGGTGCAGGAAACCACTTTTGCACTTGTATTAGTGTGGGAAAAACACTTTTTGCACTTGTGATAGTGTTGAAAAACCACTTTTCGCACTTGTGTTAGTGTTGAAAAACCACTTTTCGCACTTGTGTTAGTGTTGGAAACCACTTTTGCACTTGTCTTCGTGTGGAAAAACCACTTTTCGCACTTGTGTTGGTGTTGAAAAACCACTTTTCGCACTTGTGTTAGTGTTGAAAAACCACTTTTCGCACTTGTGTTGGTGCAGGAAACCACTTTTGCACTTGTATTAGTGTGGAAAAAACACTTTTTGGACTTGTGATAGTGTTGAAAAACCACTTTTCGCACTTGTGTTAGTGTTGAAAAACCACTTTTCGCACTTGTGTTAGTGTTGAAAAACCACTTTTCGCACTTGTGTTAGTGTTGAAAAACCACTTTTGCACTTGTATTAGTGTGGAAAAACCACTTTTCGCACTTGTGTTGGTGCAGGAAACCACTTTTGCAATTGTATTAGTGTGGGAAAAACACTTTTTGCACTTGTGATAGTGTTGAAAAACCACTTTTCGCACTTGTGTTGGTGCAGGAAACCACTTTTGCACTTGTGCTAGTGTTGAAAAACCACTTTTCGCACTTGTGTTAGTGTTGAAAAACCACTTTTGTACTTGTATTAGTGTGGAAAAACCACTTTTCGCACTTGTGTTAGTGAAGGACACCACTTTTCGCACCTGTGTTAGTGTTGAAAACCCAGTTTTCGCACTTGTGTTAGTGTTGAAAAACCACTTTTCGCACCTGTTTTAGTGTTGAAAACCCAGTTTTCGCACTTGTGTTAGTGTTGAAAAACCACTTTTCGCACTTGTGTTGGTGTTGAAAAACCACTTTTCGCACTTGTGTTGGTGGAGGAAACCACTTTTGCACTTGTATTAGTGTGGAAAAAATACTTTTTGCACTTGTGATAGTGTTGAAAAACCACTTTTTGCACTTGTGTTAGTGCTGAAAAACCACTTTTCGCACTTGTGTTAGTGTTGAAAAACCACTTTTGCACTTGTATTAGTGTGGAAAAACCACTTTTCGCACTTGTGTTAGTGTTGAAAAACCACTTTTCGCACTTGTGTTAGTGTGGAAAAACCACTTTTCGCACTTGTGTTAGTGTTGAAAAACCACTTTTCGCACTTGTATTAGTGTGGAAAAAACACTTTTCACACTTGTGTTAGTGTTGAAAAAACACTTTTCGCACTTGTGTTGGTGCAGGAAACCACTTTTGCACTTGTATTAGTGTGGAAAAACACTTTTCACACTTGTGTTAGTGTTGAAAAAACACTTTTCGCACTTGTGTTGGTGCAGGAAACCACTTTTGCACTTGTATTAGTGTGGGAAAAACACTTTTTGCACTTGTGATAGTGTTGAAAAACCACTTTTCGCACTTGTGTTAGTGTTGAAAAACCACTTTTCGCACTTGTGTTAGTGTTGAAAACCCACTTTTCTCACTTGTGTTAGTGTTGAAAAACCACTTTTCGCACTTGTGTTAGTGTTGAAAATCCACTTTTCGCACTTGTGTTGGTGCAGGAAACCACTTTTCGCACTTGTGTTAGTGTGGAAAAAACACTTTTTGCACTTGTGTTAGTGTTGAAAAACCACTTTTCGCACTTGTGTTGGTGCAGGAAACCACTTTTGCACTTGTATTAGTGTGGAAAAAACACTTTTTGCACTTGTGATAGTGTTGAAAAACCACTTTTCGCACTTGTGTTAGTGTTGAAAAACCACTTTTCGCACTTGTGTTGGTGCAGGAAACCACTTTTGCATTTGTATTAGTGTGGAAAAACCACTTTTCACACTTGTGTTAGTGTTGAAAAAACACTTTAAACACTTGTGTTAGTGTTGAAAAACAACTTTTCGCACTTGTGTTGGTGCAGGAAACCACTTTTGCACTTGTATTAGTGTGGAAAAAACACTTTTTGCACTTGTGTTAGTGTTGAAAAACCACTTTTGCACTTGTATTAGTGTGGAAAAAACACTTTTTACACTTGTGATAGTGTTGAAAAACCACTTTTCGCACTTGTGTTAGTGTTGAAAAACCACTTTTCGCACTTGTGTTGGTGCAGGAAACCACTTTTGTACTTGTATTAGTGTGGAAAAACCACTTTTCGCACTTGTGTTAGTGTTGAAAAACCACTTTTCGCACTTGTGTTAGTGTTGAAAAACCACTTTTCGCACTTGTGTTGGTGCAGGAAACCACTTTTGCACTTGTATTAGTGTGGAAAAACCACTTTTCACACTTGTGTTAGTGTTGAAAAAACACTTTTCACACTTGTGTTAGTGTTGAAAAACCACTTTTCGCACTTGTGTTGGTGCAGGAAACCACTTTTGCACTTGTGCTAGTGTTGAAAAACCACTTTTCGCACTTGTGTTAGTGTTGAAAAACCACTTTTTGCACTTGTGTTGGTGCAGGAAACCACTTTTGCACTTGTATTAGTGTGGAAAAAACACTTTTCACACTTGTGTTAGTGTTGAAAAATCACTTTTCGCACTTGTGTTGGTGCAGGAAACCACTTTTGCACTTGTATTAGTGTGGAAAAAACACTTTTTGCACTTGTGATAGTGTTGAAAAACCACTTTTCGCACTTGTGTTAGTGTTGAAAATCCACTTTTTGCACTTGTGTTGGTGCAGGAAACCACTTTTCGCACTTGTGTTAGTGTGGAAAAAACACTTTTTGCACTTGTGATAGTGTTCAAAAACCACTTTTCGCACTTGGGTTAGTGTTGAAAAACCACTTTTCGCACTTGTGTTGGTGCAGGAAACCACTTTTGCACTTGTATTAGTGTGGAAAAACCACTTTTCACACTTGTGTTAGTGTTGAAAAAACACTTTTCACACTTGTATTAGTGTGGAAAAACCACTTTTCACACTTGTGTTAGTGTTGAAAAACCACTTTTCGTACTTGTGTTAGTGTGGAAAAACCACTTTTTGCACTTGTGTTAGTGTTGAAAAACCACTTTTGCACTTGTATTAGTGTGGAAAAAACACTTTTTACACTTGTGATAGCGTTGAAAAACCACTTTTCGCACTTGTGTTAGTGTTGAAAAACCACTTTTCGCACTTGTGTTGGTGTTGAAAAACCACTTTTCGCACTTGTGTTGGTGGAGGAAACCACTTTTGCACTTGTGTTGATGCAGGAAACCACTTTTGCACTTGTGCTAGTGTTGAAAACCACTTTTCGCACTTGTGTTAGTGTTGAAAAACCACTTTTGTACTTGTATTAGTGTGGAAAAACCACTTTTCGCACTTGTGTTAGTGTTGAAAAACCACTTTTCGTACTTGTGTTAGTGTGGCAAAACCACTTTTCGCACTTGTGTTAGTGAAGAAAACCACTTTTCGCACCTGTGTTAGTGTTGAAAACCCACTTTTCGCACTTGTGTTAGTGTTGAAAAACCACTTTTCGCACTTGTGTTAGTGTTGAAAAACCACTTTTGCACTTGTATTAGTGTGGAAAAAACACTTTTTACACTTGTGATAGCGTTGAAAAACCACTTTTCGCACTTGTGTTAGAGTTGAAAAACCACTTTTCGCACTTGTGTTAGTGCTGAAAAACCACTTTTCGCACTTGTGTTGGTGTTGAAAAACCACTTTTGCACTTGTGTTAGTGTTGAAAAACCACTTTTCGCACTTGTATTAGTGTGGAAAAATCACTTTTCGCACTTGTGTTAGTGTTGAAAAACCACTTTTGCACTTGTATTAGTGTGGAAAAACCACTTATCGCACTTGTGTTAGTGTTGAAAAACCACTTTTCGCACTTGTGTTAGTGTTGAAAAACCACTTTTCGCACTTGTGTTAGTGTTGAAAAACCACTTTTTGCACTTGTGTTGGTGCAGGAAACCACTTTTGCACTTGTATTAGTGTGGAAAAAACACTTTTCACACTTGTGTTAGTGTTGAAAAAACACTTTTCGCACTTGTGTTGGTGCAGGAAACCACTTTTGCACTTGTATTAGTGTGGAAAAAACACTTTTTGCACTTGTGATAGTGTTGAAAAACCACTTTTCGCACTTATGTTAGTGTTGAAAAACCACTTTTCGCACTTGTGTTAGTGTTGAAAAACCACTTTTTGCACTTGTGTTGGTGCAGGAAACCACTTTTGCACTTGTATTAGTGTGGAAAAACCACTTTTCACACTTGTGTTAGTGTTGAAAAAACACTTTTCACACTTGTGTTAGTGTTGAAAAACCACTTTTCGCACTTGTGTTGGTGCAGGAAACCACTTTTGCACTTGTGCTAGTGTTGAAAAACCACTTTTCGCACTTCTGTTAGTGTTGAAAAACCACTTTTCGCACTTGTGTTAGTGTTGAAAAACCACTTTTTGCACTTGTGTTGGTGCAGGAAACCACTTGTGCACTTGTATTAGTGTGGAAAAAACACTTTTCACACTTGTGTTAGTGTTGAAAAATCACTTTTCGCACTTGTGTTGGTGCAGGAAACCACTTTTGCACTTGTATTAGTGTGGAAAAAACACTTTTTGCACTTGTGATAGTGTTGAAAAACCACTTTTCGCACTTATGTTAGTGTTGAAAAACCACTTTTCGCACTTGTGTTAGTGTTGAAAATCCACTTTTCGCACTTGTGTTGGTGCAGGAAACCACTTTTCGCACTTGTGTTAGTGTGGAAAAAACACTTTTTGCACTTGTGATAGTGTTCAAAAACCACTTTTCGCACTTGGGTTAGTGTTGAAAAACCACTTTTCGCACTTGTGTTGGTGCAGGAAACCACTTTTGCACTTGTATTAGTGTGGAAAAACCACTTTTCACACTTGTGTTAGTGTTGAAAAAACACTTTTCACACTTGTGTTAGTGTTGAAAAACCACTTTTCGTCCTTGTGTTAGTGTGGAAAAACCACTTTTTGCACTTGTGTTAGTGTTGAAAAACCACTTTTGCACTTGTATTAGTGTGGAAAAAACACTTTTTACACTTGTGATAGCGTTGAAAAACCACTTTTCGCACTTGTGTTAGTGTTGAAAAACCACTTTTCGCACTTGTGTTGGTGTTGAAAAACCACTTTTCGCACTTGTGTTGGTGGAGGAAACCACTTTTGCACTTGTATTAGTGTGGAAAAAACACTTTTTGCACTTGTGATAGTGTTGAAAAACCACTTTTCGCACTTGTGTTAGTGCTGAAAAACCACTTTTTGCACTTGTGTTGGTGTTGAAAAACCACTTTTGCACTTGTGTTAGTGTTGAAAAACCACTTTTCGCACTTGTATTAGTGTGGAAAAAACCACTTTTCGCACTTGTGTTGGTGCAGGAAACCACTTTTGCACTTGTATTAGTGTGGAAAAAACACTTTTCACACTTGTGTTAGTGTTGAAAAAACACTTTTCGCACTTGTGATAGTGTTCAAAAACCACTTTTTGCACTTGTGATAGTGTTCAAAAACCACTTTTCGCACTTGTGTTAGTGTTGAAAAACCACTTTTGCACTTGTATTAGTGTGGAAAAACCACTTTTCGCACTTGTGTTGGTGCAGGAAACCAATTTTGCACTTGTATTAGTGTGGAAAAACCACTTTTCGCACTTGTGTTAGTGTGGAAAAACCACTTTTCGCACTTGTGTTGATGCAGGAAACCACTTTTGCACTTGTGCTAGTGTTGAAAACCACTTTTCGCACTTGTGTTAGAGTTGAAAAACCACTTTTGTACTTGTATTAGTGTGGAAAAACCACTTTTCGCACTTGTGTTAGTGTTGAAAAACCACTTTTCGTACTTGTGTTAGTGTGGAAAAACCACTTTTCGCACTTGTGTTAGTGAAGGAAACCACTTTTCGCACCTGTGTTAGTGTTGAAAACCCACTTTTCGCACTTGTGTTAGTGTTGAAAAACCACTTTTCGCACTTGTGTTAGTGTTGAAAAACCACTTTTGCACTTGTGTTAGTGTTGAAAAACCACTTTTGCACTTGTATTAGTGTGGAAAAAACACTTTTTACACTTGTGATAGCGTTGAAAAACCACTTTTCGCACTTGTGTTAGTGTTGAAAAACCACTTTTCGCACTTGTGTTAGTGCTGAAAAACCACTTTTCGCACTTGTGTTGGTGTTGAAAAACCACTTTTGCACTTGTGTTAGTGTTGAAAAACCACTTTTCGCACTTGTATTAGTGTGGAAAAATCACTTTTCGCACTTGTGTTAGTGTTGAAAAAACACTTTTGCACTTGTATTAGTGTGGAAAAACCACTTATCGCACTTGTGTTAGTGTTGAAAAACCACTTTTCGCACTTGTGTTAGTGTTGAAAAACCACTTTTCGCACTTGTGTTAGTGTTGAAAAACCACATTTTGCACTTGTGTTGGTGCAGGAAACCACTTTTGCACTTGTATTAGTGTGGAAAAAACACTTTTCACACTTGTGTTAGTGTTGAAAAAACACTTTTCGCACTTGTGTTGGTGCAGGAAACCACTTTTGCACTTGTATTAGTGTGGAAAAAACACTTTTTGCACTTGTGATAGTGTTGAAAAACCACTTTTCGCACTTATGTTAGTGTTGAAAAACCACTTTTCGCACTTGTGTTGGTGTTGAAAAACCACTTTTCGCACTTGTGTTGGTGCAGGAAACCACTTTTGCACTTGTATTAGTGTGGAAAAACCACTTTTCACACTTGTGTTAGTGTTGAAAAAACACTTTTCACACTTGTGTTAGTGTTGAAAAACCACTTTTCGCACTTGTGTTGGTGCAGGAAACCACTTTTGCACTTGTGCTAGTGTTGAAAAACCATTTTTCGCACTTGTGTTAGTGTTGAAAAACCACTTTTCGCACTTGTGTTGGTGCAGGAAACCACTTTTGCACTTGTATTAGTGTGGAAAAACCACTTTTCACACTTGTGTTAGTGTTGAAAAACCACTTTTCGCACTTGTGTTAGTGTTGAAAAACCACTTTTGCACTTGTATTAGTGTGGAAAAAACACTTTTCACACTTGTGTTAGTGTTGAAAAAACACTTTTCGCACTTGTGTTGGTGCAGGAAACCACTTTTGCACTTGTATTAGTGTGGAAAAAACACTTTTTGCACTTGTGATAGTGTTGAAAAACCACTTTTCACACTTATGTTAGTGTTGAAAAACCACTTTTCGCACTTATGTTAGTGTTGAAAAACCACTTTTCGCACTTGTGTTAGTGTTGAAAATCCACTTTTCGCACTTGTGTTGGTGCAGGAAACCACTTTTCGCACTTGTGTTAGTGTGGAAAAAACACTTTTTGCACTTGTGATAGTGTTCAAAAACCACTTTTCGCACTTGGGTTAGTGTTGAAAAACCACTTTTCGCACTTGTGTTGGTGCAGGAAACCACTTTTGCACTTGTATTAGTGTGGAAAAACCACTTTTCACACTTGTGTTAGTGTTGAAAAAACACTTTTCACACTTGTGTTAGTGTTGAAAAACCACTTTTGCACTTGTATTAGTGTGGAAAAAACACTTTTTACACTTGTGATAGCGTTGAAAAACCACTTTTCGCACTTGTGTTAGTGTTGAAAAACCACTTTTCGCACTTGTGTTTGTGCAGGAAACCACTTTTGCACTTGTGCTAGTGTTGAAAAACCACTTTTCGCACTTGTGTTAGTGTTGAAAAACCACTTTTCGTACTTGTGTTAGTGTGGAAAAACCACTTTTCGCACTTGTGTTAGTGTTGAAAAACCACTTTTCGCACTTGTGTTAGTGAAGGAAACCACTTTTCGCACCTATGTTAGTGTTGAAAACCCACTTTTCACACTTGTGTTAGTGTTGAAAAACCACTTTTCGCACTTGTTAGTGTTGAAAAACCACTTTTCGCACTTGTGTTAGTGTTGAAAAACCACGTTTGCACTTGTATTAGTGTGGAAAAAACACTTTTTACACTTGTGATAGCGTTGAAAAACCACTTTTCGCACTTGTGTTAGTGTTGAAAAACCACTTTTCGCACTTGTGTTAGTGCTGAAAAACCACTTTTCGCACTTGTGTTGGTGTTGAAAAACCACTTTTGCACTTGTGTTAGTGTGGAAAAACCACTTTTCGCACTTGTGTTAGTGTTGAAAAACCACTTTTGCACTTGTATTAGTGTGGAAAAACCACTTTTCGCACTTGTGTTAGTGTTGAAAAACCACTTTTCGCACTTGTGTTAGTGTTGAAAAACCACTTTTTGCACTTGTGTTGGTGCAGGAAACCACTTTTGCACTTGTATTAGTGTGGGAAAAACACTTTTCACACTTGTGTTAGTGTTGAAAAAACACTTTTCGCACTTGTGTTGGTGCAGGAAACCACTTTTGCACTTGTATTAGTGCGGAAAAAACACTTTTTGCACTTGTGATAGTGTTGAAAAACCACTTTTCGCACTTATGTTAGTGTTGAAAAACCACTTTTCGCACTTGTGTTAGTGTTGAAAAACCACTTTTCGCACTTGTGTTAGTGTTGAAAATCCACTTTTCGCACTTGTGTTGGTGCAGGAAACCACTTTTCGCACTTGTGTTAGTGTGGAAAAAACACTTTTTGCACTTGTGATAGTGTTCAAAAACCACTTTTCGCACTTGTGTTAGTGTTGAAAAACCACTTTTCGCACTTGTGTTGGTGCAGGAAACAACTTTTGCACTTGTATTAGTGTGGAAAAACTACTTTTCGCACTTGTGTTAGTGTTGAAAAACCACTTTTCGCACTCGTGTTAGTGTTGAAAAACCACTTTTCGCACTTGTGTTGGTGCAGGAAACCACTTTTGCACTTGTATTAGTGTGGAAAAACCACTTTTCGCACTTGTGTTAGTGTTGAAAAACCACTTTTCGCACTTGTGATGGTGCAGGAAACCACTTTTGCACTTGTATTAGTGTGGAAAAAACCACTTTTCGCACTTGTGTTAGTGTTGAAAAACCACTTTTCGCACTTGTGTTAGTGTTGAAAAACCACTTTTCGCACTTGTGTTGGTGCAGGAAACCACTTTTGCACGTGTATTAGTGTGGAAAAAGCACTTTTTGCACTTGTGATAGTGTTGAAAAACCACTTTTCGCACTTGTGTTAGTGTTGAAAAACCACTTTTCGCACTTGTGTTGGTGGAGGAAACCACTTTTGCACTTGTATTAGTGTGGAAAAACCACTTTTCACACTTGTGTTAGTGTTGAAAAAACACTTTTCACACTTGTGTTAGTGTTGAAAAACCACTTTTCGCACTTGTGTTGGTGCAGGAAACCACTTTTGCACTTGTGCTAGTGTTGAAAAACCACTTTTCGCACTTGTGTTAGTGTTGAAAAACCACTTTTGTACTTGTATTAGTGTGGAAAAACCACTTTTCGCACTTGTGTTAGTGTTGAAAAACCACTTTTCGCACTTGTGTTAGTGTTGAAAAACCACTTTTGCACTTGTATTAGTGTGGAAAAAACACTTTTTACACTTGTGATAGCGTTGAAAAACCACTTTTCGCACTTGTGTTCGTGTTGAAAAACCACTTTTCGCACTTGTGTTAGTGTTGAAAAACCACTTTTCGCACTTGTGTTGGTGGAGGAAACCACTTTTGCACTTGTATTAGTGTGGAAAAAACACTTTTTGCACTTGCGATAGTGTTGAAAAACCACTTTTCGCACTTGTGTTAGTGCTGAAAAACCACTTTTCGCACTTGTGTTGGTGTTGAAAAACCACTTTTCGCACTTGTGTTGGTGCAGGAAACCACTTTTGCACATGTATTAGTGTGGAAAAAGCACTTTTTGCACTTGTGATAGTGTTGAAAAACCACTTTTCGCACTTGTGTTAGTGTTGAAAAACCACTTTTCGCACTTGTGTTAGTGTTGAAAAACCACTTTTCGCACTTGTGTTGGTGCAGGAAACCACTTTTACACTTGTGCTAGTGTTGAAAAACCACTTTTCGCACTTGTGTTAGTGTTGCAAAACCACTTTTGTACTTGTATTAGTGTGGAAAAGCCACTTTTCGCACTTGTGTTAGTGTTGAAAAACCACTTTTCGTACTTGTGTTAGTGTGGAAAAACCACTTTTCGCACTTGTGTTAGTGTTGAAAAACCACTTTTCGCACTTGTGTTGGTGTTGAAAAACCACTTTTCGCACTTGTGTTGGTGGAGGAAACCACTTTTGCACTTGTATTAGTGTGGAAAAAACACTTTTTGCACTTGCGATAGTGTTGAAAAACCACTTTTCGCACTTGTGTTAGTGCTGAAAAACCACTTTTCGCACTTGTGTTGGTGTTGAAAAACCACTTTTCGCACTTGTGTTGGTGCAGGAAACCACTTTTGCACATGTATTAGTGTGGAAAAAGCACTTTTTGCACTTGTGATAGTGTTGAAAAACCACTTTTCGCACTTGTGTTAGTGTTGAAAAACCACTTTTCGCACTTGTGTTAGTGTTGAAAAACCACTTTTCGCACTTGTGTTGGTGCAGGAAACCACTTTTGCACTTGTGCTAGTGTTGAAAAACCACTTTTCGCACTTGTGTTAGTGTTGCAAAACCACTTTTGTACTTGTATTAGTGTGGAAAAACCACTTTTCGCACTTGTGTTAGTGTTGAAAAACCACTTTTCGTACTTGTGTTAGTGTGGAAAAACCACTTTTCGCACTTGTGTTAGTGTTGAAAAACCACTTTTCGCACTTGTGTTAGTGAAGGAAACCACTTTTCGCACCTGTGTTAGTGTTGAAAACCCACTTTTCGCAGTTGTGTTAGTGAAGGAAACCACTTTTCGCTCCTGTGTTAGTGTTGAAAACCAACTTTTCGCACTTGTGTTAGTGTTGAAAAACCACTTTTCGCACTTGTGTTAGTGTTGAAAAACCACTTTTCGCACTTGTGTTAGTGTTGAAAAACCACTTTTGCACTTGTATTAGTGTGGAAGAAACACTTTTTACACTTGTGATAGCGTTGAAAAACCACTTTTCGCACTTGTGTTAGTGTTGAAAAACCACTTTTCGCACTTGTTAGTGTTGAAAAACCACTTTTCGCACTTGTGTTGGTGTTGAAAAACCACTTTTTGCACTTGTGTTGGTGGAGGAAACCACTTTTGCACTTGTATTAGTGTGGAAAAAACACTTTTTGCACTTGTGATAGTGTTGAAAAACCACTTTTTGCACTTGTTAGTGCTGAAAAACCACTTTTCGCACTTGTGTTGGTGCAGGAAACCACTTTTGCACTTGTATTAGTGTGGAAAAACCACTTTTCGCACTTGTGTTAGTGTGGAAAAACCACTTTTCGCACTTGTGTTGATGCAGGAAACCACTTTTGCACTTGTATTAGTGTGGAAAAACCACTTTTCGCACTTGTGTTGATGCAGGAAACCACTTTTGCACTTGTGCTAGTGTTGAAAACCACTTTTCGCACTTGTGTTAGTGTTGAAAAACCACTTTTGTACTTGTATTAGTGTGGAAAAACCACTTTTCGCACTTGTGTTAGTGTTGAAAAACCACTTTTCGTACTTGTGTTAGTGTGGCAAAACCACTTTTTACACTTGTGATAGCGTTGAAAAACCACTTTTCGCACTTGTGTTAGAGTTGAAAAACCACTTTTCGCACTTGTGTTAGTGCTGAAAAACCACTTTTCGCACTTGTGTTGGTGTTGAAAAACCACTTTTGCACTTGTGTTAGTGTTGAAAAACCACTTTTCGCACTTGTATTAGTGTGGAAAAATCACTTTTCGCACTTGTGTTAGTGTTGAAAAACCACTTTTGCACTTGTATTAGTGTGGAAAAACCACTTATCGCACTTGTGTTAGTGTTGAAAAACCACTTTTCGCACTTGTGTTAGTGTTGAAAAACCACTTTTCGCACTTGTGTTAGTGTTGAAAAACCACTTTTTGCACTTGTGTTGGTGCAGGAAACCACTTTTGCACTTGTATTAGTGTGGAAAAAACACTTTTCACACTTGTGTTAGTGTTGAAAAAACACTTTTCGCACTTGTGTTGGTGCAGGAAACCACTTTTGCACTTGTATTAGTGTGGAAAAAACACTTTTTGCACTTGTGATAGTGTTGAAAAACCACTTTTCGCACTTATGTTAGTGTTGAAAAACCACTTTTCGCACTTGTGTTAGTGTTGAAAAACCACTTTTTGCACTTGTGTTGGTGCAGGAAACCACTTTTGCACTTGTATTAGTGTGGAAAAACCACTTTTCACACTTGTGTTAGTGTTGAAAAAACACTTTTCACACTTGTGTTAGTGTTGAAAAACCACTTTTCGCACTTGTGTTAGTGTTGAAAAACCACTTTTCGCACTTGTGTTAGTGTTGAAAAACCACTTTTCGCACTTGTGTTGGTGTTGAAAAACCACTTTTCGCACTTGTGTTGGTGGAGGAAACCACTTTTGCACTTGTATTAGTGTGGAAAAAACACTTTTTGCACTTGCGATAGTGTTGAAAAACCACTTTTCGCACTTGTGTTAGTGCTGAAAAACCACTTTTCGCACTTGTGTTGGTGTTGAAAAACCACTTTTCGCACTTGTGTTGGTGCAGGAAACCACTTTTGCACATGTATTAGTGTGGAAAAAGCACTTTTTGCACTTGTGATAGTGTTGAAAAACCACTTTTCGCACTTGTGTTAGTGTTGAAAAACCACTTTTCGCACTTGTGTTAGTGTTGAAAAACCACTTTTCGCACTTGTGTTGGTGCAGGAAACCACTTTTGCACTTGTGCTAGTGTTGAAAAACCACTTTTCGCACTTGTGTTAGTGTTGCAAAACCACATTTGTACTTGTATTAGTGTGGAAAAACCACTTTTCGCACTTGTGTTAGTGTTGAAAAACCACTTTTCGCACTTGTATTAGTGTGGAAAAACCACTTTTCGCACTTGTGTTAGTGTTGAAAAACCACTTTTGCACTTGTATTAGTGTGGAAAAACCACTTTTCACACTTGTGTTAGTGTTGAAAAACCACTTTTTGCACTTGTGTTAGTGTTGAAAAACCACTTTTCGCACTTGTGTTGGTGCAGGAAACCACTTTTGCACTTGTATTAGTGTGGAAAAAACACTTTTTGCACTTGTGATAGTGTTGAAAAACCACTTTTCGCACTTGTGTTAGTGTTCAAAAACCACTTTTCGCACTTGTGTTGGTGCAGGAAACCACTTTTGCATTTGTATTAGTGTGGAAAAACCACTTTTCACACTTGTGTTAGTGTTGAAAAAACACTTTAAACACTTGTGTTAGTGTTGAAAAACCACTTTTCGCACTTGTGTTGGTGCAGGAAACCACTTTTGCACTTGTGCTAGTGTTGAAAAACCACTTTTTGCACTTGTGTTAGTGTTGAAAAACCACTTTTGTACTTGTATTAGTGTGGAAAAACCACTTTTCGCACTTGTGTTAGTGTTGAAAAACCACTTTTCGTACTTGTGTTAGTGTGGAAAAACCACTTTTCGCACTTGTGTTAGTGTTGAAAAACCACTTTTGCACTTGTATTAGTGTGGAAAAAACACTTTTTACACTTGTGATAGCGTTGAAAAACCACTTTTCGCACTTGTGTTAGTGTTGAAAAACCACTTTTCGCACTTGTGTTGGTGTTGAAAAACCACTTTTCGCACTTGTGTTGGTGGAGGAAACCACTTTTGCACTTGTATTAGTGTGGAAAAAACACTTTTTGCACTTGTGATAGTGTTGAAAAACCACTTTTCGCACTTGTGTTAGTGTTGAAAAACCACTTTTCGCACTCGTGTTAGTGTTGAAAAACCACTTTTCGCACTTGTGTTGGTGCAGGAAACCACTTTTGCACTTGTATTAGTGTGGAAAAACCACTTTTCGCACTTGTGTTAGTGTGGAAAAACCACTTTTCGCACTTGTGTTGATGCAGGAAACCACTTTTGCACTTGTATTAGTGTGGAAAAACCACTTTTCGCACTTGTGTTGATGCAGGAAACCACTTTTGCACTTGTGCTAGTGTTGAAAACCACTTTTCGCACTTGTGTTAGTGTTGAAAAACCACTTTTGTACTTGTATTAGTGTGGAAAAACCACTTTTCGCACTTGTGTTAGTGTTGAAAAACCACTTTTCGTACTTGTGTTAGTGTGGCAAAACCACTTTTTACACTTGTGATAGCGTTGAAAAACCACTTTTCGCACTTGTGTTAGAGTTGAAAAACCACTTTTCGCACTTGTGTTAGTGCTGAAAAACCACTTTTCGCACTTGTGTTGGTGTTGAAAAACCACTTTTGCACTTGTGTTAGTGTTGAAAAACCACTTTTCGCACTTGTATTAGTGTGGAAAAATCACTTTTCGCACTTGTGTTAGTGTTGAAAAACCACTTTTGCACTTGTATTAGTGTGGAAAAACCACTTATCGCACTTGTGTTAGTGTTGAAAAACCACTTTTCGCACTTGTGTTAGTGTTGAAAAACCACTTTTCGCACTTGTGTTAGTGTTGAAAAACCACTTTTTGCACTTGTGTTGGTGCAGGAAACCACTTTTGCACTTGTATTAGTGTGGAAAAAACACTTTTCACACTTGTGTTAGTGTTGAAAAAACACTTTTCGCACTTGTGTTGGTGCAGGAAACCACTTTTGCACTTGTATTAGTGTGGAAAAAACACTTTTTGCACTTGTGATAGTGTTGAAAAACCACTTTTCGCACTTATGTTAGTGTTGAAAAACCACTTTTCGCACTTGTGTTAGTGTTGAAAAACCACTTTTTGCACTTGTGTTGGTGCAGGAAACCACTTTTGCACTTGTATTAGTGTGGAAAAACCACTTTTCACACTTGTGTTAGTGTTGAAAAAACACTTTTCACACTTGTGTTAGTGTTGAAAAACCACTTTTCGCACTTGTGTTAGTGTTGAAAAACCACTTTTCGCACTTGTGTTAGTGTTGAAAAACCACTTTTCGCACTTGTGTTGGTGTTGAAAAACCACTTTTCGCACTTGTGTTGGTGGAGGAAACCACTTTTGCACTTGTATTAGTGTGGAAAAAACACTTTTTGCACTTGCGATAGTGTTGAAAAACCACTTTTCGCACTTGTGTTAGTGCTGAAAAACCACTTTTCGCACTTGTGTTGGTGTTGAAAAACCACTTTTCGCACTTGTGTTGGTGCAGGAAACCACTTTTGCACATGTATTAGTGTGGAAAAAGCACTTTTTGCACTTGTGATAGTGTTGAAAAACCACTTTTCGCACTTGTGTTAGTGTTGAAAAACCACTTTTCGCACTTGTGTTAGTGTTGAAAAACCACTTTTCGCACTTGTGTTGGTGCAGGAAACCACTTTTGCACTTGTGCTAGTGTTGAAAAACCACTTTTCGCACTTGTGTTAGTGTTGCAAAACCACATTTGTACTTGTATTAGTGTGGAAAAACCACTTTTCGCACTTGTGTTAGTGTTGAAAAACCACTTTTCGTACTTGTGTTAGTGTGGAAAAACCACTTTTCGCACTTGTGTTAGTGTTGAAAAACCACTTTTCGCACTTGTGTTAGTGAAGGAAACCACTTTTCGCACCTGTGTTAGTGTTGAAAACCCACTTTTCGCAGTTGTGTTAGTGAAGGAAACCACTTTTCGCTCCTGTGTTAGTGTTGAAAACCAACTTTTCGCACTTGTGTTAGTGTTGAAAAACCACTTTTCGCACTTGTGTTAGTGTTGAAAAACCACTTTTCGCACTTGTGTTAGTGTTGAAAAACCACTTTTGCACTTGTATTAGTGTGGAAGAAACACTTTTTACACTTGTGATAGCGTTGAAAAACCACTTTTCGCACTTGTGTTAGTGTTGAAAAACCACTTTTCGCACTTGTGTTAGTGTTGAAAAACCACTTTTCGCACTTGTGTTGGTGTTGAAAAACCACTTTTTGCACTTGTGTTGGTGGAGGAAACCACTTTTGCACTTGTATTAGTGTGGAAAAAACACTTTTTGCACTTGTGATAGTGTTGAAAAACCACTTTTTGCACTTGTTAGTGCTGAAAAACCACTTTTCGCACTTGTGTTGGTGTTGAAAAACCACTTTTGCACTTGTATTAGTGTGGAAAAACCACTTTTCGCACTTGTGTTAGTGTTGAAAAACCACTTTTCGCACTTGTATTAGTGTGGAAAAACCACTTTTCGCACTTTTGTTAGTGTTGAAAAACCACTTTTGCACTTGTATTAGTGTGGAAAAACCACTTTTCACACTTGTGTTAGTGTTGAAAAACCACTTTTTGCACTTGTGTTAGTGTTGAAAAACCACTTTTCGCACTTGTGTTGGTGCAGGAAACCACTTTTGCACTTGTATTAGTGTGGAAAAAACACTTTTTGCACTTGTGATAGTGTTGAAAAACCACTTTTCGCACTTGTGTTAGTGTTGAAAAACCACTTTTCGCACTTGTGTTGGTGCAGGAAACCACTTTTGCATTTGTATTAGTGTGGAAAAACCACTTTTCACACTTGTGTTAGTGTTGAAAAAACACTTTAAACACTTGTGTTAGTGTTGAAAAACCACTTTTCGCACTTGTGTTGGTGCAGGAAACCACTTTTGCACTTGTATTAGTGTGGAAAAAACACTTTTTGCACTTGTGTTAGTGTTGAAAAACCACTTTTGCACTTGTATTAGTGTGGAAAAAACACTTTTTACACTTGTGATAGTGTTGAAAAACCACTTTTCGCACTTGTGTTAGTGTTGAAAAACCACTTTTCGCACTTGTGTTGGTGCAGGAAACCACTTTTGCACTTGTGCTAGTGTTGAAAAACCACTTTTTGCACTTGTGTTAGTGTTGAAAAACCACTTTTGTACTTGTATTAGTGTGGAAAAACCACTTTTCGCACTTGTGTTAGTGTTGAAAAACCACTTTTCGTACTTGTGTTAGTGTGGAAAAACCACTTTTCGCACTTGTGTTAGTGTTGAAAAACCACTTTTGCACTTGTATTAGTGTGGAAAAAACACTTTTTACACTTGTGATAGCGTTGAAAAACCACTTTTCGCACTTGTGTTAGTGTTGAAAAACCACTTTTCGCACTTGTGTTGGTGTTGAAAAACCACTTTTCGCACTTGTGTTGGTGGAGGAAACCACTTTTGCACTTGTATTAGTGTGGAAAAAACACTTTTTGCACTTGTGATAGTGTTGAAAAACCACTTTTCGCACTTGTGTTAGTGTTGAAAAACCACTTTTCGCACTCGTGTTAGTGTTGAAAAACCACTTTTCGCACTTGTGTTGGTGCAGGAAACCACTTTTGCACTTGTATTAGTGTGGAAAAACCACTTTTCGCACTTGTGTTAGTGTGGAAAAACCACTTTTCGCACTTGTGTTGATGCAGGAAACCACTTTTGCACTTGTATTAGTGTGGAAAAACCACTTTTCGCACTTGTGTTGATGCAGGAAACCACTTTTGCACTTGTGCTAGTGTTGAAAACCACTTTTCGCACTTGTGTTAGTGTTGAAAAACCACTTTTGTACTTGTATTAGTGTGGAAAAACCACTTTTCGCACTTGTGTTAGTGTTGAAAAACCACTTTTCGTACTTGTGTTAGTGTGGCAAAACCACTTTTTACACTTGTGATAGCGTTGAAAAACCACTTTTCGCACTTGTGTTAGAGTTGAAAAACCACTTTTCGCACTTGTGTTAGTGCTGAAAAACCACTTTTCGCACTTGTGTTGGTGTTGAAAAACCACTTTTGCACTTGTGTTAGTGTTGAAAAACCACTTTTCGCACTTGTATTAGTGTGGAAAAATCACTTTTCGCACTTGTGTTAGTGTTGAAAAACCACTTTTGCACTTGTATTAGTGTGGAAAAACCACTTATCGCACTTGTGTTAGTGTTGAAAAACCACTTTTCGCACTTGTGTTAGTGTTGAAAAACCACTTTTCGCACTTGTGTTAGTGTTGAAAAACCACTTTTTGCACTTGTGTTGGTGCAGGAAACCACTTTTGCACTTGTATTAGTGTGGAAAAAACACTTTTCACACTTGTGTTAGTGTTGAAAAAACACTTTTCGCACTTGTGTTGGTGCAGGAAACCACTTTTGCACTTGTATTAGTGTGGAAAAAACACTTTTTGCACTTGTGTTAGTGTTGAAAAACCACTTTTTGCACTTGTGTTGGTGCAGGAAACCACTTTTGCACTTGTATTAGTGTGGAAAAACCACTTTTCACACTTGTGTTAGTGTTGAAAAAACACTTTTCACACTTGTGTTAGTGTTGAAAAACCACTTTTCGCACTTGTGTTGGTGCAGGAAACCACTTTTGCACTTGTGCTAGTGTTGAAAAACCACTTTTCGCACTTGTGTTAGTGTTGAAAAACCACTTTTCGCACTTGTGTTAGTGTTGAAAAAACACTTTTCGCACTTGTGTTGGTGCAGGAAACCACTTTTGCACTTGTATTAGTGTGGAAAAAACACTTTTTGCACTTGTGATAGTGTTGAAAAACCACTTTTCGCACTTATGTTAGTGTTGAAAAACCACTTTTCGCACTTGTGTTCGTGTTGAAAAACCACTTTTGCACTTGTGTTGGTGCAGGAAACCACTTTTGCACTTGTATTAGTGTGGAAAAACCACTTTTCACACTTGTGTTAGTGTTGAAAAAACACTTTTCACACTTGTGTTAGTGTTGAAAAACCACTTTTCGCACTTGTGTTGGTGCAGGAAACCACTTTTGCACTTGTGCTAGTGTTGAAAAACCACTTTTCGCACTTGTGTTAGTGTTGAAAAACCACTTTTCGCACTTGTGTTAGTGTTGAAAAACCACTTTTTGCACTTGTGTTGGTGCAGGAAACCACTTGTGCACTTGTATTAGTGTGGAAAAAACACTTTTCACACTTGTGTTAGTGTTGAAAAATCACTTTTCGCACTTGTGTTGGTGCAGGAAACCACTTTTGCACTTGTATTAGTGTGGAAAAAACACTTTTTGCACTTGTGATAGTGTTGAAAAACCACTTTTCGCACTTATGTTAGTGTTGAAAAACCACTTTTCGCACTTGTGTTAGTGTTGAAAATCCACTTTTCGCACTTGTGTTGGTGCAGGAAACCACTTTTCGCACTTGTGTTAGTGTGGAAAAAACACTTTTTGCACTTGTGATAGTGTTCAAAAACCACTTTTCGCACTTGGGTTAGTGTTGAAAAACCACTTTTCGCACTTGTGTTGGTGTTGAAAAACCACTTTTGCACTTGTGTTAGTGTTGAAAAACCACTTTTCGCACTTGTATTAGTGTGGAAAAAACCACTTTTCGCACTTGTGTTAGTGTTGAAAAACCACTTTTGCACTTGTATTAGTGTGGAAAAACCACTTTTCGCACTTGTGTTAGTGTTGAAAAACCACTTTTTGCACTTGTGTTGGTGCAGGAAACCACTTTTGCACTTGTATTAGTGTGGAAAAAACACTTTTCACACTTGTGTTAGTGTTGAAAAAACACTTTTCGCACTTGTGATAGTGTTCAAAAACCACTTTTTGCACTTGTGATAGTGTTCAAAAACCACTTTTCGCACTTGTTTTAGTGTTGAAAAACCACTTTTCGCACTCGTGTTAGTGTTGAAAAACCACTTTTCGCACTTGTGTTGGTGCAGGAAACCACTTTTGCACTTGTATTAGTGTGGAAAAAACACTTTTTGCACTTGTGATAGTGTTGAAAAACCACTTTTCGCACTTGTGTTAGTGTTGAAAAACCACTTTTCGCACTTGTGTTAGTGTTGAAAAACCACTTTCCGCACTTGTGTTAGTGTTGAAAAACCACTTTTCGCACTTGTGTTAGTGTTGAAAAACCACTTTTCGCACTTGTGTTAGTGAAGGAAACCACTTTTCGCACCTGTGTTAGTGTTGAAAAACCACTTTTCGCACTTGTGTTAGTGTTGAAAAACCACTTTTCACACATGTGTTGGTGCAGGAAACCACTTTTGCACTTGTATTAGTGTGGAAAAACCACTTTTCCCACTTGTGTTAGTGTTGAAAAACCACTTTTCGCACTTGTATTAGTGTTGAAAAACCACTTTTCGCACTTGTGTTGGTGCAGGAAACCACTTTTGCACTTGTATTAGTGTGGAAAAACACTTTTTGGACTTGTGATAGTGTTGAAAAACCACTTTTCGCACTTGTGTTAGTGTTGAAAAACCACTTTTTGCACTTGCGTTAGTGTTGAAAAACCACTTTTGCACTTGTATTAGTGTGGAAAAACCACTTTTCGCACTTGTGTTAGTGTTGAAAAACCACTTTTCGCACTTGTGTTGGTGCAGGAAACCACTTTTGCACTTGTATTAGTATGGAAAAAACACTTTTTGCACTTGTGATAGTGTTGAAAAACCACTTTTCGCACTTGTGATAGTGTTGAAAAACCACTTTTCGCACTTGTGTTGGTGCAGGAAACCACTTTTGCATGTGTATTAGTGTGGAAAAAACACTTTTTGCACTTGTGATAGTGTTGAAAAACCACTTTTCGCACTTGTGTTAGTGTTGAAAAACCACTTTTCGCACTTGTGTTGGTGCAGGAAACCACTTTTGCACTTGTATTAGTGTGGAAAAACCACTTTTCACACTTGTGTTAGTGTTGAAAAAACACTTTTGGCACTTGTGTTAGTGTTGAAAAACCACTTTTCGCACTTGTGTTGGTGCAGGAAACCACTTTTGCACTTGTATTAGTGTGGAAAAAACACTTTTTGCACTTGTGATAGTGTTGAAAAACAACTTTTCGCACTTGTGTTAGTGTTGAAAAACCACTTTTCGCACTTGTGTTTGTGCAGGAAACCACTTTTGCGCTTGTGCTAGTGTTGAAAACCACTTTTCGCACTTGTGTTAGTGTTGAAAAACCACTTTTCGTACTTGTGTTAGTGTGGAAAAACCACTTTTCGCACTTGTGTTAGTGAAGGAAACCACTTTTCGCACCTGTGTTAGTGTTGAAAACCCACTTTTCGCACTTGTGTTAGTGTTGAAAAAACCCTTTTTGCACTTGTGATAGTGTTGAAAAACCACTTTTCGCACTTGTGTTAGTGCTGAAAAACCACTTTTCGCACTTGTGTTAGTGTTGAAAAACCACTTTTGCACTTGTATTAGTGTGGAAAAACCACTTTTCGCACTTGCGTTAGTGTTGAAAAACCACTTTTCGCACTTGTATTAGTGTGGAAAAACCACTTTTCGCACTTGTGTTAGTGTTGAAAAACCACTTTTGCACTTGTATTAATGTGGAAAAACCACTTTTCGCACTTGTGTTAGTGTTGAAAAACCACTTTTCGCACTTGTGTTAGTGTTGAAAAACCACTTTTCGCACTTGTGTTGGTGCAGGAAACCACTTTTCGCACTTGTGTTAGTGTGGAAAAAACACTTTTTGCACTTGTGATAGTGTTCAAAAACCTCTTTTCGCACTTGTGTTAGTGTTGAAAAACCACTTTTTGCACTTGTGTTGGTGCAGGAAACCACTTTTGCACTTGCATTAGTGTGGAAAAAACACTTTTTGCACTTGTGATAGTGTTGAAAAACCACTTTTCGCACTTGTGTTAGTGTTGAAAAACCACTTTTCGCACTTGTGTTAGTGTTGAAAAACCACTTTTGCACTTGTATTAGTGTGGGAAAAACACTTTTTGCACTTGTGATAGTGTTGAAAAAACACTTTTCGCACTTGTGTTAGTGTTGAAAAACCACTTTTCGCACTTGTGTTAGTGTTGAAAACCCACTTTTCGCACTTGTGTTAGTGTTGAAAACCCCCTTTTCGCACTTGTGTTAGTGTTGAAAATCCACTTTTCGCACTTGTGTTGGTGCAGGAAACCACTTTTCGCACTTGTGTTAGTGTGGAAAAAACACTTTTTGCATATTTGTTAGTGTTGAAAAACCACTTTTCGCACTTGTGTTGGTGCAGGAAACCACTTTTGCACTTGTATTAGTGTGGAAAAAACACTTTTTGCACTTGTGATAGTGTTGAAAAACCACTTTTCGCACTTGTGTTAGTGTTGAAAAACCACTTTTCGCACTTGTGTTAGTGTTGAAAAACCACTTTCCGCACTTGTGTTAGTGTTGAAAAACCACTTTTCGCACTTGTGTTAGTGTTGAAAAACCACTTTTCGCACTTGTGTTAGTGTTGAAAAACCACTTTTCGCACTTGTGTTAGTGTTGAAAAACCACTTTTCGCACCTGTATTAGTGTGGAAAAACCACTTTTCGCATTTGTGTTAGTGTTGAAAAACCACTTTTCGCACTTGTGTTGGTGCAGGAAACCACTTTTGCACTTGTATTAGTATGGAAAAAACACTTTTTGCACTTGTGATAGTGTTGAAAAACCACTTTTCGCACTTGTGTTAGTGTTGAAAACCCACTTTTCGCACTTGTGTTAGTGTTGAAAACCCCCTTTTCGCACTTGTGTTAGTGTTGAAAATCCACTTTTTGCACTTGTGTTGGTGCAGGAAACCACTTTTCGCACTTGTGTTAGTGTGGAAAAAACACTTTTTGCATATTTGTTAGTGTTGAAAAACCACTTTTCGCACTTGTCTTAGTGTTGAAAAACCACTTTTCACACTTGTGTTGGTGCAGGAAACCACTTTTGCACTTGTATTAGTGTGGAAAAAACACTTTTTGCACTTGTGATAGTGTTGAAAAACCACTTTTCGCACTTGTGTTAGTGTTGAAAAACCACTTTTCGCACTTGTGTTAGTGTTGAAAAACCACTTTCCGCACTTGTTAGTGTTGAAAAACCACTTTTCGCACTTGTGTTAGTGTTGAAAAACCACTTTTCGCACTTGTGTTAGTGTTGAAAAACCACTTTTCGCGCTTGTGTTAGTGAAGGAAACCACTTTTCGCACCTGTATTAGTGTGGAAAAACCACTTTTCGCATTTGTGTTAGTGTTGAAAAACCACTTTTCGCACTTGTGTTGGTGCAGGAAACCACTTTTGCACTTGTATTAGTATGGAAAAAACACTTTTTGCACTTGTGATAGTGTTGAAAAACCACTTTTTGCACTTGTGTTAGTGTTGAAAAACCACTTTTCGCACTTGTGTTGGTGCAGGAAACCACTTTTGCACTTGCATTAGTGTGGAAAAAACACTTTTTGCACTTGTGATAGTGCTGAAAAACCACTTTTCGCACTTGTGTTAGTGTTGAAAAACCACTTTTCGCACTTGTGTTAGTGAAGGAAACCACTTTTCGCACCTATGTTAGTGTTGAAAACCCACTTTTCGCACTTGTGTTAGTGTTGAAAAACCACTTTTCGCACTTGTGTTAGTGTTGAAAAACCACTTTTCGCACTTGTGTTAGTGTTGAAAAACCACGTTTGCACTTGTATTAGTGTGGAAAAAACACTTTTTACACTTGTGATAGCGTTGAAAAACCACTTTTCGCACTTGTGTTAGTGTTGAAAAACCACTTTTCGCACTTGTGTTAGTGCTGAAAAACCACTTTTCGCACTTGTGTTGGTGTTGAAAAACCACTTTTGCACTTGTGTTAGTGTGGAAAAACCACTTTTCGCACTTGTGTTAGTGTTGAAAAACCACTTTTGCACTTGTATTAGTGTGGAAAAACCACTTTTCGCACTTGTGTTAGTGTTGAAAAACCACTTTTCGCACTTGTGTTAGTGTTGAAAAACCACTTTTTGCACTTGTGTTGGTGCAGGAAACCACTTTTGCACTTGTATTAGTGTGGGAAAAACACTTTTCACACTTGTGTTAGTGTTGAAAAAACACTTTTCGCACTTGTGTTGGTGCAGGAAACCACTTTTGCACTTGTATTAGTGCGGAAAAAACACTTTTTGCACTTGTGATAGTGTTGAAAAACCACTTTTCGCACTTATGTTAGTGTTGAAAAACCACTTTTCGCACTTGTGTTAGTGTTGAAAAACCACTTTTCGCACTTGTGTTAGTGTTGAAAATCCACTTTTCGCACTTGTGTTGGTGCAGGAAACCACTTTTCGCACTTGTGTTAGTGTGGAAAAAACACTTTTTGCACTTGTGATAGTGTTCAAAAACCACTTTTCGCACTTGTGTTAGTGTTGAAAAACCACTTTTCGCACTTGTGTTGGTGCAGGAAACAACTTTTGCACTTGTATTAGTGTGGAAAAACTACTTTTCGCACTTGTGTTAGTGTTGAAAAACCACTTTTCGCACTCGTGTTAGTGTTGAAAAACCACTTTTCGCACTTGTGTTGGTGCAGGAAACCACTTTTGCACTTGTATTAGTGTGGAAAAACCACTTTTAAACCACTTTTCGCACTTGTGTTAGTGTTGAAAAACCACTTTTCGCACTTGTGTTGGTGCAGGAAACCACTTTTGCACTTGTATTAGTGTGGAAAAAACCACTTTTCGCACTTGTGTTAGTGTTGAAAAACCACTTTTCGCACTTGTGTTAGTGTTGAAAAACCACTTTTCGCACTTGTGTTTGTGCAGGAAACCACTTTTGCACGTGTATTAGTGTGGAAAAAGCACTTTTTGCACTTGTGATAGTGTTGAAAAACCACTTTCTCGCACTTGTGTTAGTGTTGAAAAAACCACTTTTCGCACTTGTGTTGGTGGAGGAAACCACTTTTGCACTTGTATTAGTGTGGAAAAAACCACTTTTCACACTTGTGTTAGTGTTGAAAAAAACACTTTTCACACTTGTGTTAGTGTTGAAAAAACCACTTTTCGCACTTGTGTTCGGTGCAGGAAACCACTTTTGCACTTGTGCTAGTGTTGGAAAAACCACTTTTCGCACTTGTGTTAGTGTTGAAAAACCACTTTGTACTTGTATTAGTGTGGAAAAACCACTTTTCGCACTTGTGTTAGTGTTGAAAAACCACTTTTCCGCACTTGTGTTAGTGTTGAAAAACCACTTTTGCACTTGTATTAGTGTGGAAAAAACACTTTTTACACTTGTGATAGCGTTGAAAAACCACTTTTCGCACTTGTTTTCGTGTTGAAAAACCACTTTTCGCACTTGTGTTAGTGTTGAAAAACCACTTTTTCGCACTTGTGTTGGTGTTGAAAAACCACTTTTCCGCACTTGTGTTGGTGGAGGAAACCACTTTTGCACTTGTATTAGTGTGGAAAAAACACTTTTTGCACTTGCGATAGTGTTGAAAAACCACTTTTCGCACTTGTGTTAGTGCTGAAAAACCACTTTTCGCACTTGTGTTGGTGTTGAAAAACCACTTTTCGCACTTGTGTTGGTGCAGGAAACCACTTTTGCACATGTATTAGTGTGGAAAAAGCACTTTGTGCACTTGTGATAGTGTTGAAAAACCACTTTTCGCACTTGTGTTAGTGTTGAAAAACCCACTTTTCGCACTTGTGTTAGTGTTGAAAAACCACTTTTCGCACTTGTGTTGGTGCAGGAAACCACTTTTGCACTTGTGCTAGTGTTGAAAAACCACTTTTCCGCACTTGTGTTAGTGTTGCAAAACCACTTTTGTACTTGTATTAGTGTGGAAAAACCACTTTTCGCACTTGTGTTAGTGTTGAAAAACCACTTTTCGTACTTGTGTTAGTGTGGAAAAACCACTTTTCGCACTTGTGTTAGTGTTGAAAAACCACTTTTCGCACTTGTGTTAGTGAAGGAAACCACTTTTCGCACCTGTGTTAGTGTTGAAAACCCACTTTTCGCAGTTGTGTTAGTGAAGGAAACCACTTTTCGCTCCTGTGTTAGTGTTGAAAACCAACTTTTCGCACTTGTGTTAGTGTTGAAAAACCACTTTTCGCACTTGTGTTAGTGTTGAAAAACCACTTTTCGCACTTGTGTTAGTGTTGAAAAACCACTTTTGCACTTGTATTAGTGTGGAAGAAACACTTTTTACACTTGTGATAGCATTGAAAAACCACTTTTCGCACTTGTGTTAGTGTTGAAAAACCACTTTTCGCACTTGTGTTAGTGTTGAAAAACCACTTTTCGCACTTGTGTTGGTGTTGAAAAACCACTTTTTGCACTTGTGTTGGTGGAGGAAACCACTTTTGCACTTGTATTAGTGTGGAAAAAACACTTTTTGCACTTGTGATAGTGTTGAAAAACCACTTTTTGCACTTGTTAGTGCTGAAAAACCACTTTTCGCACTTGTGTTGGTGTTGAAAAACCACTTTTGCACTTGTATTAGTGTGGAAAAACCACTTTTCGCACTTGTGTTAGTGTTGAAAAACCACTTTTCGCACTTGTATTAGTGTGGAAAAACCACTTTTCGCACTTGTGTTAGTGTTGAAAAACCACTTTTGCACTTGTATTAGTGTGGAAAAACCACTTTTCACACTTGTGTTAGTGTTGAAAAACCACTTTTTGCACTTGTGTTAGTGTTGAAAAACCACTTTTCGCACTTGTGTTGGTGCAGGAAACCACTTTTGCACTTGTATTAGTGTGGAAAAAACACTTTTTGCACTTGTGATAGTGTTGAAAAACCACTTTTCGCACTTGTGTTAGTGTTGAAAAACCACTTTTCGCACTTGTGTTGGTGCAGGAAACCACTTTTGCATTTGTATTAGTGTGGAAAAACCACTTTTCACACTTGTGTTAGTGTTGAAAAAACACTTTAAACACTTGTGTTAGTGTTGAAAAACCACTTTTCGCACTTGTGTTGGTGCAGGAAACCACTTTTGCACTTGTATTAGTGTGGAAAAAACACTTTTTGCACTTGTGTTAGTGTTGAAAAACCACTTTTGCACTTGTATTAGTGTGGAAAAAACACTTTTTACACTTGTGATAGTGTTGAAAAACCACTTTTCGCACTTGTGTTAGTGTTGAAAAACCACTTTTCGCACTTGTGTTGGTGCAGGAAACCACTTTTGCACTTGTGCTAGTGTTGAAAAACCACTTTTTGCACTTGTGTTAGTGTTGAAAAACCACTTTTGTACTTGTATTAGTGTGGAAAAACCACTTTTCGCACTTGTGTTAGTGTTGAAAAACCACTTTTCGTACTTGTGTTAGTGTGGAAAAACCACTTTTCGCACTTGTGTTAGTGTTGAAAAACCACTTTTGCACTTGTATTAGTGTGGAAAAAACACTTTTTACACTTGTGATAGCGTTGAAAAACCACTTTTCGCACTTGTGTTAGTGTTGAAAAACCACTTTTCGCACTTGTGTTGGTGTTGAAAAACCACTTTTCGCACTTGTGTTGGTGGAGGAAACCACTTTTGCACTTGTATTAGTGTGGAAAAAACACTTTTTGCACTTGTGATAGTGTTGAAAAACCACTTTTCGCACTTGTGTTAGTGTTGAAAAACCACTTTTCGCACTCGTGTTAGTGTTGAAAAACCACTTTTCGCACTTGTGTTGGTGCAGGAAACCACTTTTGCACTTGTATTAGTGTGGAAAAACCACTTTTCACACTTGTGTTAGTGTGGAAAAACCACTTTTCGCACTTGTGTTGATGCAGGAAACCACTTTTGCACTTGTATTAGTGTGGAAAAACCACTTTTCGCACTTGTGTTGATGCAGGAAACCACTTTTGCACTTGTGCTAGTGTTGAAAACCACTTTTCGCACTTGTGTTAGTGTTGAAAAACCACTTTTGTACTTGTATTAGTGTGGAAAAACCACTTTTCGCACTTGTGTTAGTGTTGAAAAACCACTTTTCGTACTTGTGTTAGTGTGGCAAAACCACTTTTTACACTTGTGATAGCGTTGAAAAACCACTTTTCGCACTTGTGTTAGAGTTGAAAAACCACTTTTGCACTTGTGTTAGTGTTGAAAAACCACTTTTCGCACTTGTATTAGTGTGGAAAAATCACTTTTCGCACTTGTGTTAGTGTTGAAAAACCACTTTTGCACTTGTATTAGTGTGGAAAAACCACTTATCGCACTTGTGTTAGTGTTGAAAAACCACTTTTCGCACTTGTGTTAGTGTTGAAAAACCACTTTTCGCACTTGTGTTAGTGTTGAAAAACCACTTTTCGCACTTGTGTTAGTGTTGAAAAACCACTTTTCGCACTTGTGTTAGTGTTGAAAAACCACTTTTTGCACTTGTGTTGGTGCAGGAAACCACTTTTGCACTTGTATTAGTGTTGAAAAACCACTTTTCGCACTTGTGTTAGTGTTGAAAAACCACTTTTCGCACTTGTGTTGGTGGAGGAAACCACTTTTGCACTTGTATTAGTGTGGAAAAACCACTTTTCACACTTGTGTTAGTGTTGAAAAAACACTTTTCACACTTGTGTTAGTGTTGAAAAACCACTTTTCGCACTTGTGTTGGTGGAGGAAACCACTTTTGCACTTGTATTAGTGTGGAAAAACCACTTTTCACACTTGTGTTAGTGTTGAAAAAACACTTTTCACACTTGTGTTAGTGTTGAAAAACCACTTTTGCACTTGTATTAGTGTGGAAGAAACACTTTTTACACTTGTGATAGCATTGAAAAACCACTTTTCGCACTTGTGTTAGTGTTGAAAAACCACTTTTCGCACTTGTGTTAGTGTTGAAAAACCACTTTTCGTACTTGTGTTAGTGTGGCAAAACCACTTTTTACACTTGTGATAGCGTTGAAAAACCACTTTTCGCACTTGTGTTAGAGTTGAAAAACCACTTTTCGCACTTGTGTTAGTGCTGAAAAACCACTTTTCGCACTTGTGTTGGTGTTGAAAAACCACTTTTGCACTTGTGTTAGTGTTGAAAAACCACTTTTCGCACTTGTATTAGTGTGGAAAAATCACTTTTCGCACTTGTGTTAGTGTTGAAAAACCACTTTTGCACTTGTATTAGTGTGGAAAAACCACTTATCGCACTTGTGTTAGTGTTGAAAAACCACTTTTCGCACTTGTGTTAGTGTTGAAAAACCACTTTTCGCACTTGTGTTAGTGTTGAAAAACCACTTTTTGCACTTGTGTTGGTGCAGGAAACCACTTTTGCACTTGTATTAGTGTGGAAAAAACACTTTTCACACTTGTGTTAGTGTTGAAAAAACACTTTTCGCACTTGTGTTGGTGCAGGAAACCACTTTTGCACTTGTATTAGTGTGGAAAAAACACTTTTTGCACTTGTGATAGTGTTGAAAAACCACTTTTCGCACTTATGTTAGTGTTGAAAAACCACTTTTCGCACTTGTGTTAGTGTTGAAAAACCACTTTTTGCACTTGTGTTGGTGCAGGAAACCACTTTTGCACTTGTATTAGTGTGGAAAAACCACTTTTCACACTTGTGTTAGTGTTGAAAAAACACTTTTCACACTTGTGTTAGTGTTGAAAAACCACTTTTCGCACTTGTGTTCGTGTTGAAAAACCACTTTTCGCACTTGTGTTAGTGTTGAAAAACCACTTTTCGCACTTGTGTTGGTGTTGAAAAACCACTTTTTGCACTTGTGTTGGTGGAGGAAACCACTTTTGCACTTGTATTAGTGTGGAAAAAACACTTTTTGCACTTGCGATAGTGTTGAAAAACCACTTTTCGCACTTGTGTTAGTGCTGAAAAACCACTTTTCGCACTTGTGTTGGTGTTGAAAAACCACTTTTCGCACTTGTGTTGGTGCAGGAAACCACTTTTGCACATGTATTAGTGTGGAAAAAGCACTTTTTGCACTTGTGATAGTGTTGAAAAACCACTTTTCGCACTTGTGTTAGTGTTGAAAAACCACTTTTCGCACTTGTGTTAGTGTTGAAAAACCACTTTTCGCACTTGTGTTGGTGCAGGAAACCACTTTTGCACTTGTGCTAGTGTTGAAAAACCACTTTTCGCACTTGTGTTAGTGTTGCAAAACCACTTTTGTACTTGTATTAGTGTGGAAAAACCACTTTTCGCACTTGTGTTAGTGTTGAAAAACCACTTTTCGTACTTGTGTTAGTGTGGAAAAACCACTTTTCGCACTTGTGTTAGTGTTGAAAAACCACTTTTCGCACTTGTGTTAGTGAAGGAAACCACTTTTCGCTCCTGTGTTAGTGTTGAAAACCAACTTTTCGCACTTGTGTTAGTGTTGAAAAACCACTTTTCGCACTTGTGTTAGTGTTGAAAAACCACTTTTCGCACTTGTGTTAGTGTTGAAAAACCACTTTTGCACTTGTATTAGTGTGGAAGAAACACTTTTTACACTTGTGTTAGTGTTGAAAAACCACTTTTCGCACTTGTGTTGGTGTTGAAAAACCACTTTTGCACTTGTATTAGTGTGGAAAAAACACTTTTTGCACTTGTGATAGTGTTGAAAAACCACTTTTTGCACTTGTTAGTGCTGAAAAACCACTTTTCGCACTTGTGTTGGTGTTGAAAAACCACTTTTGCACTTGTATTAGTGTGGAAAAACCACTTTTCGCACTTGTGTTAGTGTTGAAAAACCACTTTTCGCACTTGTATTAGTGTGGAAAAACCACTTTTCGCACTTGTGTTAGTGTTGAAAAACCACTTTTGCACTTGTATTAGTGTGGAAAAACCACTTTTCACACTTGTGTTAGTGTT